>NC_090447.1:1389896430-1390218680 GCF_031143425.1 Pleurodeles waltl
TGGGGCTTTCTTAATGAGGAAGGCCTGTGAATGGTAAGGGGCATTCCCAGTTTTGGAGGAAAAGTCCAAAGCCACCATGTGGCACCTGGCGAATACTGCCGACTTCCTCTGTATCCTCACATGCTGCAGGAGACTCAGGCAGTTATCCAATGAGACACTTTGCGTTTGTGTGTGATGTGCAGTGTAAGAAAGTAAATACTGAAAACCCCTTCATATGCCCTCTTTGTTTCTGGTGCAAGACTGGTAGCAAGTAGGTCTGCTAGAGCTGAGGACCAATATACCATAGTAGCTCTGGGAGAGGAGTGGGCTCTGCCTCTGCCCCAGATGGAAACAATGAAAATCCCACATCTTGAAACAAGACAAGGCATTGGCTGTATTATTCAGGATACTGGGCACGTGCTTAGCTCTGAACAAGACATTCTTTTATTGCACGATTAAACTCCGTAAGAAATCTTAATACTGTCTTAGAGTTTGGAAATTAATGGATTCACTCATTGACATACTGTAGATTGGCTCCTGAAAAGGTCTCTCTAAATATGCTGTGCCACTAGCACGGGAAACAATTCAAGGAAAGTAACATTCTTCACTAAACCTTATTCAAACGGGAAAAGTCCTCAACAACGACTCCAGAACAACGATTACACAAGCAACGCAAGCGTAACCACGCTTGTCGGAACAACTGTCTTTTTCTCTGCCTTAACCACGCAAGTCCTGAACAATGCATATGCATGGTTAAGGCAGAGAAAAAGGCAGAATGAATCGGGAGAGGACGTAGTCAGGTAAGTGGGGTTAGGGCAGGGTTGGGGGGTAGTTTTTAGGGGTGGGGTGGATTAAGGGCTTGGGGCGGGGGAGTTGGGGGAGTTTGGTTTTTAGGGGCAGGCTGGGGGGTCGGAGTAGTTCTCTTTTTTAGGGGCAGGGTGAAGGGATCAGGGTAATTTCTTTTTTTAGGGGCACGGGGTCAGAGTAGTTTGGTTTTTTGGGGCGGGGGGGAGTCAGGTAGTTTTGTTTTTGGGGGGAGGGGTGGGGGGGTCGAGGTAGTTCTGTTTTTAGGGATGGGGGGTCGGGGTAGTTCTGTTTTTAGGGGTGGGCAATCAGGGTAGTTTGATTTTTAGGGGCAGGGGTGAGGGGATCGGGGTAGTTTTGTTTTTAGGGGCGAGGTGGGGGGTTGGGCTAGTTCTGTTTTTAGGGACAGGCGTGGGGGGTTGGGGTAATTTCGTTTTTTGGGTGGGGTGGGGGGTCGGGGGCTAGGTCTGTTTTTATAGTAGTTTTGTTTTTGGGGGCTGGGGTGGGAGGTCAGGGTAGTTTTGTTTTTGGGGGTGGGGGTATCAGGGTAGTTTTGTTTTTAGGGGCAGGGGTAGGGGGTGGAGGTAGTCTTGTTTTTAGGGGTGGGGGATCGGTGTCGTTTTGTTTTTGGGGGTGGGGGGTCGGGGTAGTTCTGTTTTTAGGGACAGGGTGGGGGATCGGGTAGTTTTGTATTTAGGGGTGGGGGTCGGGGAAGTTCTGTTTTTAGGGGTGGCGGTCGGGGTAGTTTTGTTTTCGGGGTGTGGGTCGGGTAGTTCTGTTTTAAGGGGCGGGGGGTATCAGTGTAGTTTTGTTTTTAGAGTGAGAGGTCAGGGTAGGTATGTTTTTAGGGGCGGGGGATCGGGGTAGTTTTGTTTTTGGGGGTGAGGGTCAGGGAAGTTCTGTTTTTAGGGGTCGGGGTAGTTTTGTTTTTGGGGTGGGTCGGGGTAGTTCTGTTTTTAGGGGCGGGGTGGGGGATCGGGATAGTTTTGTTTTTGGGGGTGGGGGGTCGGGGTAGTTATGTTTTTAAGGGTTGGTCGGGTGGGGGTCGGGTTAGTTCTGTAGTTAGGGACGGGATGGGTGTCAGGGTAGTTTTGTTTTTGGGGGCGGGGTTGGGGTAGTTTTGATTTTGGGGGTGGAGGGATCGGGGTAGTTTTGCTTTTAGGGACGGGGTGGGGTCGGGGTAGTTTTGGGCGGGGTGGGCGGTGGGGATAGTTCTGTTTTTAGGGGTGGGGTGGTGGGTCGGGGTAGTTTTGTTTTTGGGGGTGGGGGTCTGGGTAGTTTGGTTTTTAGGGGTGGGGGATCAGGGTAGTTATGTTTTTAGGGGCGGGGCAGTTTTGTTTGTGGGGGGTGGGAGGATCAGGGTAGTTTTGTTTTTAGGGGATGGGAGGGGGGATCAGAGGGTTCTGTTTTTAGGGGCGGGGGGTGGGGGGGTGGAGGTAGTTTTGTTTTTAGGGGCCGGGTGGGGGATCGGTGTTGTTTTGTTTTTGGGGGTGGCGGATCAGGATAGTTCTGTTTTTAGGGTCGGGGTAGTTTTGTTTTTGGGGGTGGGGGTCGGGGAAGTTCTGTTTTTAGGGGTGGGTGTGGGGGTAGTTTTATTTTTGGGGTCAGGGTAGTTCTTTTTTTAGGGGTGGGGTGGGGGATTGGGGTAGTTTTGTTTTTAGGGGTGGGGGCAGGGTAGTTATGTTTTTAGGGGTGGGGTCAGGGTAGTTTTGTTTTTAGGGGCTGGGGGAGGATCGGGGTAGTTCTGTTTTTAGGGGCAGGGTGGGGGGTCAAGGTAGTTCTGTTTTTAGGGGCGGGTGGGGGGGTCAGGGTAGTTTCATTTTCAGGGGTGAGGTGCGGGGATCAGGGTAGTTCTGTTTTTAGGTGCGGGTGGGGGGATCAAGGTTGTTTTGTTTTTAGGGGCAGGGTGGGGGGTCAGTTGTTTTTATGGCAGGTGGAGGGGGGGGCAGGGAAGGGTTTAGGGCTTTTATCCAGGGTAGTTTTGTTTTTAGGGTGGGAGTCGGGTAGTTTTAGTTTTAAAGATGGGGTACTTCTGGGCCTTAGGGCAGGTGAGGTGTGGCATGCTAGAACCACGCATGCCGTTCCCACACATGCCTTTACTAGGCATGCTTTTACAACGAAAAATAGTTGTAAAGGCATTTGTGTTCCCACCATTCGTTGTTCCATCATACATTTGATTCAAACCATTGCTGTTGCCAAGGATGGTCACACCACCTGGGGTCTAATATGGTGCCAAAACCACCAATACCCACTGCATCTGTGTATAGACCAAACTCTTAGCTAGACTACATTGAACCTGGCCATACCATTGAAACATTAGAGTCCTCTAGGAATGACAACCGGATCCTTATGTCCTGCTTCAACTCTGCTGATACACGTTCTGTGATGCTTCTGCCTTAGCTCATTCATTGCCTGTGCAATGGATCTTGAAAAGGGGCAGCCAATTGGAATGATCCATTATGCAAAGTTAAGCTGACCCACCAAACTGTGTAGCTGATGTAAAGTGATTTTACACACTTCCAAACAGAATCTCAATGATGCTCTAAAGCTGCTTGCCTTTTCTTGTGGCATTCTACACTTCCCCTTTACTGAGTTAATTTCAGTTCCAAGTGTAAGACCTGACAGCCTTAGGGTGGTCTCCCCGCCCCCAACTTTTTACACTACTTCCTCCATTTTCCTGACTTCGTTCTTGCTGGCTTTAGAGCTCTGTGCACTTTATCACTGCTAACAGGGTGTTAAAGTGCTTGTGCTCTCTCCACTAAAACATGGTAGCATTGGCTTAACCTCAGTTGGCACATTTAATTTATTTAGAAGTCCCTAGTAAAGTCACTACATGTGCCCAGGGCCTGTAAATCGAATGCTACTTGTGGGTTCTTCAGCACTGATTGTGATTTAGTAGCCCTCTAACCATGTCTCAAGGCCTGCCGTGGCAGGGCCTGTGTGCAGTTTTACACTGCCATGTCGACCTGGCAAAATATGCCTTTTGCCAAGCCTAAACCTTGCATTTGTGTACATATAAGTCACCCCTAAGGTGTGCACTGGACTACCCAGATGGCAGGGTATAATATATTTAAAAGACAGGGCCTGTACTTTTAAGTTTTACAAATCCTGGTAGTGAAAAGCTCCCAAAGTATTTTTTACATCACAGCAAGGCCTATTTCTCCCATAGGATAACATTGGGATTACCTTATTACATTTTATAAGTGTAATTGACAATCTAGAAGAGCTAAAATTTCCAAGTGTGGTTTCTCTTGAATCACAATTTAAAATCACAACTCATGGTGAAGTCAGATTTTAAATTGTAATTCTAAAAATGTCACTTTTAGAAAGTTGCCATTTTCTTACTTTAGCCATTTGGTGCCTACTGCTTGTGACTAAATAAATGCCAGGGGTGGGTGACAGCTGGGCTTTGTGCATTTTCTCCAGACAGCCACATACAGAGGGAGCTTAGTTGTGACTTGATAGACTATACAAATCATGATGGGCCATCCTGGGCAGGATAGGAGGGAGAAGCAGGGCACAGCCTCACACTTGCACCTTAATAGGCTGTGTCCTGTTCCCACACAAAGGGCTGCATACCCCCTGTAATGAGTCCGGACCCAGGCCAGGAAAGGAGGACCTTGGTGCACTTCAAAGACCTCTCTTTGAAGTCTCAATCACTTCAAATTATTTTTAAAAAATGGGGCAACCCAGTACCCTTAGACCTGGGTAAGCGAATAATATATAAAAAAAAATGTGTTGGTCCCTCTCGGGGAAGGATATGAATTAACCTCCATGACAGTGGTTGTACCAAAAAGAACTTTCTGTACCAGTGAGGTTTGTGAGTAATATATCACATGTATTGGAAACTTAAATTCAACAATTTAAAGTAATCGAGGTGCTCCTGTATAACGGCGCAGTGTAATAATTCACTCACTACAGACTTCTGGTCCCAAGGGTGCTCTGTCATGAAGGACTGCAGTGCTGCTGCAAGGATTGCCACTCTGCTGGACTGCTACTCTGCTGTACTCCTGCTTACCTGCTGCCTCTTGCCTGGCTATGGAAGGACTGTGCCTGCATCTACCAACCCCAGAACCCAGAGTGTCTCTAAGGGCCAGATGTCTGGGCTTCTGTTTTCTGAAGTCTCAGGGACATGAAAGACTTTCAACTTACCTGCATCTGTGCTGGGACTCTGCCATCTGTCAGTCTGCCATGCAATGTGGTGCCACCCCAGTACTGGGGTGTTTCTTCAGTTAACCCATGCATCCTCATCGGAACCGGCACATCTTCGCTGTTGTGCGATTACAACCAGTGCATCTTCACCTTCACCGTGGATCTGAACTTTCACACCTTCGTCTCCATGTGGAGTGGACCCGGTGTATCGCCTTCAGAACTAGTACATCACCCTTGGAATCAAGGCATCACCTGCTATAGGAGAAGAACCAACGCATTGCATTTGAGACCAGTGCATCGTCCTCAGAACTGACGCATCACCAACTTTGTATGGAGAAAACCAACGCACCTCCTGTTGCAGGATCGGAACCAACGCATCACCTTGCATCTTCCTCGACGTTAACGCAACCAGGATCAAGGTACTTTTGTTCAGCAAGCAATAGGTGGGTCCCTGTATCTGGCCCATGCTCCATCTCAGTCACTCTGCACTCTTGAATTTGTCCTTGTCCGGCGCAACCAGATATCCCCCGTTTAACGCTTCTAGGCACTTTTCTACAGTTTATTCCACAAAAATTCATAACTCAAATTCTACTTATTGGATTTTTTTTGTTTTGGTCTTGTTTTATTTATTAACTTAAGTTCTATTTTTCTAACCAAGTGTGATTTTTTTGTGTAGTGTTTTCACTGTTCTACAGTTTATTCTTTAAACATTCATAATTCAAGTTCTGCTTGTTGGATTTTTTTGTCATTTTGGTCTTTTTTTATTTAATAAATTAAGTTATATTTTTCTAACCAGGTGTGGTATTTTTTTGTGTGGTGTTTTTCACTGTTTTACTGTTTGAAATGTTACACAATTACTTTAAACATTGCCTCTTAAGTGAAGCCTGACTGCTCTGTGCCAAGCTACTAGAGGGTGAGCACAGGTTAATTTGGATGATGGTTCCTGCTTGTTCAGGGTGCACATCTCTGTCAACCAGAAACCCAAATTCTAACCCCAACAAAAAACTAGAGCTGTCGCAGCACCCTCTGTTTTCTCCTCTACCAATGGTACACTAAAACTAGCCACAAGCCCGATGAAAGATGACAGTCAGCACATTTACCAGAATCTTCTGAGCCCAAGAAGAAGAAATTGTCAAGGAAATGAATGACTGCATGAGTGCTAGAACCCATGGAGAAGATCCACTCAAAATATGCTCTGATGAGACGTTTTCTTCAGGAGGGAGGTTTTATCATAATCCTTCCAACAAGTTTCCCCAAACTCCTTGTGTGCATCCACAATCTTGTTCTGTTAGAGGGAAATTTGTGAACCCAGCTCTGGTGAGCTCTCCATAAGCACAGACTGGTAAATGGTATAGCCCTGAGCCAATTGATCAACAACTCTTCTAGTTTCGGTTTCTTCTGCCTGTGGGAACATTCTGTGGGCTTTTTGGGTCCTTCAACAGCTTTAAACACGTGAGTTCCAAAAGTTCTACAAAAAACCCCTTCCAGATCTTATTCGCTATCTCTTAGGTTAAGTGTAAGCCGAACTGATTTAGAGGGCCCAGCACCTGATCATGAAATGTATTAATACAGATTATATCCTCACCTTTCTTTCAACAGGAGCAAAAATACCAATTGTAATTGGGCCCTGAAGAAGCTGGTTGGAGAAGTGTTGCTTCATCCACCAAAATATGCGCCAGCTGCTGTTAGGAATGATCCTAGTCGGCAACACAAAAGCAGTTGAAATTGAAGATCTTTTTCTGTTGTAATTTGTGGTGTATGTGGGAATTGGCTAGGATGTCTATGAAAGCTAAAACTAGGATTAAAAGAGGATGTGCTGAGAGAGGGAAAGAGTGGATTGATGGTTTGGGAGATAAACAAAGTGTATGTAGAAATGTTATAACATGGTGCAATTTCTTTTTTTTAAATGTAAAATACAAACATGGTTGTACACAATACACAAACATTCAGGATATAAGTGGTGACTTGAAGATTTGTAGAAATACATAGAATGTTTGTGGTATATGTGAAAAAAGTAAAAAAAGAAATAAATATGTATAATAATGAAATACAACGATTAAGAAATGAAATAAAAAAGGATGAAAAAGTTTTAAAGGCAAGCTGTCGGGTCTTATTCCGGGTCTTGCACTTGAAGCGATTAGGGAAGACATACAGCTCGTGTGGGACACTTTGCTATGTATCCTGTATCCTCACCTTTGCCTTCCTTCAGATTCTCTGCTGCTGATACCCATGAGGGGATGGGGAAAGTTGTCACTGTTGCAATAGAGAAGGTGCTTTGAGCCTGTGCTAAAAGTGCAGCATGTTGCTACTTGTCACAATAATGTTGCTTGTCAGAAACATTTCCAACATGCCTCTTTGCTTTTGCTAGGGCATCCTTGCCATTTGCTTATGTTCCCACTCCCAGCTTTGATCACCATGGCAAACTCTGCACCAAACTCGTTTCCAGATCGTTCTCTGCATCTGGGCTTGACGTTTCTCTCCGTTTTGCGTCAGCCGCATCCTCATTCCATGCTACCGGAATCACCTCTGTGGATGAGGGCTGGCAGGGCCTTGATTGAGTGCCCTCATGTTAGTTGGATTGGGAGCCCTCTTCTTACCTCACCTTTCCCCTACAGATGCCCCTTTCTTTGCACGTTTTGAAACAGAGGGCAGGTGTGGGGGAAGCTGCCTTAGCTGTAGGTGGGACCCCGATCCTTCTTAGATGTTCCTCAGGTGGATTCTGATGGAGCAGCGGCGCATACGTGAGATGCAATAAAGACAATAGGTTTTCAAATGAATCAAGTCGCCCATGGCCGCTGCCATGTCAGCTGCCATGTCAGCATCCAACCCTCCTACCTTCCGTTTCACCTGCTTTGGTGGTATCCAGAAGCAGTGCCCTCGGTTTACCTCTCCAATAACCAGCACAGAGCAATTGGCACTGAACAATGAATTAAATGTCACCCCTCGCAAATCTTGCACCACCGATACCAGTATTGCGTTTTAGAAGGTTTATGAAATTGATATTCACTGAAACTCTCATTATTAGCAACCCTAATTCAAACCCTTAATCTTCAGTGTCTCTCTGTCTAAGGTATCAACCACTAGGGCACAATGTTTTAACTTGCTGCACCAGATATTCTCAGCACACTACTCTAATGTAGCTACTTGTTATGTGTGTTGACCGAACACGCTTCGGGAGCATTTATTTTAGTTAAGCTCTTTGTAATTGAACAGATACAAGAGCATTCAGAAGCCTGGATCTGAACCCATGAGAGTGACAGTCTAAAATCCTATCACCAGTGGTACCTTCCTCACTGGAGTCTACAGTATTAAAGTCTTCTGCAATTTAGCCACTTCCTCACAATTAATACAAGTTCTGTTAAATCTTTTTGTTTCTAAATCCATTTTCGGCTATCAGTGTAATTCTTTGACGAACGCTTGGTGCGACCGTGCGAGTAATGCTAAAACGTCCTACGTGGCCTAGGCTGGTAATAGTCATTTTATACTAGTGTGAGGAATTACGTTATCCCCTCTTAAAAGAAAATGTTCATCCATACACAGTTCATCTCTTACTTTCAAAATGCTCTCAAACTCTCATCAACTTGATGTTTTTTTTCCTGCTGTTTACCACCTTATCTTTCGGTTACTTTGCAATTCATCATTGCACGGAGGACAAAATTAAATGGGGTGTGATGTTAATGGTGTCCAACATTTTAATTGTCAGATACGTGAACAAATTGGGCAGTTCTTGACCACAATGTTTGGTAAAGGAAGTTTTTTGGGACTAATGTTTGGACACAGATATTTCTGTGGTGGCACGGCATATTCCAGGATTGAGGAAGAGAGGCGAAGGTTAGTTTTTCTTGAAATTAGTCAAGTCAATAGATTGGAGACTTTGAAGGGTGGAGTTCCTGGAGATGCAGTACAAGTAGGGTACGTTGGGGGTCGATCTCTTTGCATGCAGGTTGAATACCCAGTTACAAAGGTTTTTGTGCTGGACACCAGTCTTGTGGAGTACAGGTAGGGAAAGGCCACTGTTCCCATTGTTTTCAATGAGTGCAAGAGTCCAAGTGCATCTAAAACGCTGTAATGAGACAGTAGTTTTGATGAATCCTGTTTGGAGAGACCAGGTATGGTTTCCAACCATGATGGAAATGCCAGTACGTTCCCCTCTTTTCTTACCTGTGTTTCCAGTTTTTTAAGGGGCCCTTCAAGGAGTGTTGCACAATCTGGTAATATAGAGTCACATAGTTTTGATGGCATGGAGGGGTTCAGGTGACAATGGGAAGAGCCTGGCCTTTCAACAGGAGCTTTCTGACTTACATCAGAATCATGAGTGCCTGGGACGAGGAAAGCATAAAGCCTTACATGGAACAAATGGGTTTACTCTTGTGTACAATGGAATTTTGATCTTGTTTCAGCAGATGCAGTTTAGGTAGTGAATTTTCTGTCAGTGCTGTTTGATAATGGTTTATTGTATAGTAACATTAACTAATATAGACCACCTATTTCAGAGAGGCACATTTTAGTTAGTGGTGTTGTGTAGCCATTTTAGCTATAATTGTACACATGTTATTTTAGCAAACTACGCCTGCCGCTGTGCACTTTAACCTAGATATATTTTATTCGGCCTTGTTTTATTATTTTAACATTAGCCACATTTGCGGTCTTGTTTTATTTTTTCTATCTAGCTGTTCTTAGCCTAGGTCAGCACTGCGCTCTTAACCCCTTTGCTGCCAGGCCTTTTCCCCCTCCTGTGCCGAGCCTTTTTTTGGCTATTTGGGGCAGTTCGCTCTTAGGCCCTCATAACTTTTTGTTCACATAAGCTACCCAAGCCAAATTTGCGTCCTGTTTTCCCAACATCCTAGGTATTCCAGAGGTACCCAGACTTTGTGGGTTCCCCTGAAGGAGACCAAGAAATTAGCCAAAATACAGTGAACAGTTTGTTTTGTTTAAAATAAATTGAAAAAAAGGGCTGCAGAAGGCAGCTCGTGGTTTTTTCCCTGAAAATGGCACCAACAAAGGGTTTGCAGTGGCAAGATCACCATCTTCCCAGCTTTCAGGAACAGGCAGACTTGAATTGGAAAACCCAATTTTTCAATACAATTCTGACATTTTACTGGGACATACCCCATTTTTACTATTTTTTGTGCTTTCAGCCTCCTTCCAGTTAGTGACCAAAACAGGTGAGAAACCAATGCTGGATCCCAGAAAGCCAAACATTTCTGAAAAGTAGACAAAATTCTGAATTCAGCAAGGGGTCATTTGTGTAGATCCCTCAAGTGTTTCCTACAGAAAATAACAGCTGAAATAAAAAAATATTGAAATTGAGGTGAAAAAACAGCAATTTTTCGCCACGTTTTACTCTGTAACTTTTTCCTGCGATGTCAGATGTTTGAAAGCAATATACCGTTACGTCAGCTGGACTCTTCTGGTTGCGGGAATATATAGGGCTTGTAGGTTCATCAAGAACTCTAGGTACCCAGAGCCAATAAATGAGCTGCACCTTGCAATGGGTTTTTATTCTATACCAGGTATACAGCAATTCATTTGCTGAAATATAAAAAGTGAAAAATAGGTATCAAGAAAAACTTTGTATTTCCAAAATGGCCACAAGATAAGGTGTTGATAAGCAGTGGTAATTTGCACATCTCTGAATTCCGGGGTGCCCATACTAGCATGTGAATTACAGGGCATTTCTCAAATAGACACACTGCCTTACATTTGGGAGGAAAAAATGTAGAGAAAGACAAGGGGCAACAACACTTGTTTTGCTATTCTGTGTTCCCCCAAGTCTCCCGATAAAAATGGTACCTCACTTGTGTGGGTAGGCCTAGCGCCCACGAAAGGAAATGGCTCAAAACACAACGTGGACACATCACATTTTTTCACAGAAAACAGAGGTGTTTTTTGCAAAGTGCCTAACTGTGGATTTTGGCCTCTAGCTCAGTCGGCACCTGGGGAAACCTAGCAAACCAGTGCATTTGTGAAAACTAGACACCTAGGGGAATCCAAGATGGGGTGACTTGTGGGGCACTGACCAGGTTCTGTTACCCAGAATCCTTTGCAAACCTCAAAATTTGACCAAAAAAAAACTTTTTCCTCTCATTTCGGTGACAGAAAGTTCTGGAATCTGAGAGGAGCCACAAATGTCCTTCCACGCAGCGTTCCCCCATGTCTCCCGATAAAAATGATACCTCACTTGTGTGGGTAGGCCTAGCGCCCACGAAAGGAAATGGCCCAAAACACAACGTGGACACATCACATTTTTTCACAGAAAACAGAGGTGTTTTTTGCAAAGTGCCTACCTGTGGATTTTGGCCTCTAGCTCAGCCGGCCCCAGTGGTGTGTATTTTGGCCTCTAGCTCAGCCGGCCCCAGTGGGGGCAGAAATGGCCTAAAAAAAAATTGCCCTCCAACCCCCCCGGGGAGCGACCCTTGCCTACGGGGTCGCTCCCCCTGCGCAAAAAAAAGATCCCCAGTGCCTAGTGGTTTCTGCCCCCCTTGGGGGCAGATTGACCTAAAATTGGCCGATCTGCCCGAGGGGGGCAGAAATGGTCTAAATACAATTTGCCCCCAGGGGAGCGACCCTTGCCTAATGGTTCGCTCCCCATCTCTAAAAAAAAAAAAAAAAAAAAAAAAAATTGGCCTGGTGCCTAGAGGTTTCCTCCCCACCTAGGGGCAGATCGGCCTAATAACAAAAGGCCAATCTGCCCCCGGGGGGGGGGGGGGGGGGGGGGGACAGAAATGGGCGAAAATAAATTTGGCCCCAAGCGGTCGCTCCCCTTGCATGAAATTCACGAAAAAAAAAAAAAAATCCCTGGTGTCTAGTGGTTTCTGTCCCCCTTGGGGGCAGAGTGGCCTCATAAAAATAGGCCAATCTGCCCCCATGGGGGGCAGAAATGGTCTAAATATAATTTGCCCCCTATGGGAGCGACCCTTGCCTAAGGGGTCGCTCCCCACCTCTAAAATCAAAAAGAAAACAAAAACAAAACAATTTTTTTTTTTAGCCCTGGTGCCTTGAGGTTTCTGCCGCCCCTGGGGGCAGATCGGCCTAATAATAGGCCGATGGGGCAGAAAAGGCCTTAAAAAAAAAATGCCCCCCTGGAGCGACCCTTGCCCAAGGGGTCGCTCCCCTCATGCCAGTTTTATTTAAAAAATAAATCTCTGGTGTCTAGTGGGTGTTTCAAAAGCTGGATTGCTTTACAATCCGGCTTTTGAAACGCAGAGAGAGACTTCAAAGGGAAGGAAATACATTTCCTTCCCTTTGAAGCCTCTCCGAGCCTCCTCCACGTGATCAGAAGAGAAATGCGAAGCATTTCTCTTCCGATCGCACTGGAAGCTGAGCTTCCAGCGCGAAGGAGGAGGCCTCTGTGACAATCAGCAGGTGAGGGGGAGGGGGGTGGAAGGGGAATGTCTTCCCCTAGCACTCCCTCTGGTCTCTGTGCACAGGTAATGGTTACGTCCTGGGCACACGAGCACTGTGCCTCAGGACGTAACCATTATGTCCTGGGCACAGAAGGGGTTAAACAAGACATTTATTTCACTCTGTGCTATTGTCAAGGCTGCAGTAAGGTAGATTGCCAGCAAAAGTGGTACGCTTTGTCTCCAATGTTCTCAGAAACATACACACTTACGTGGGGATCCTTTCTTGGAACATCAGATTTTTTATTATAAAAACACTACTTTGACCCATGTACGTTAGAGGGAGATTCCAGCCAGATGACCACGACTGTATGCCGATTACTGATTGCTTCGCTACAGCTGCTTATGTAGACTACAGGCCTCTTGCTCAGGTCTGAGGGATGATGATTCCCAGGGGAAACCTGAAGGGCAGAATTAGTGCTTAACATTCTGTGCTTTAACATAGCTTAGGTAGGAAGTATCCCTACAAACCTTAGTGACAGTATGGTAGTATTGTGTTTGATTGTCCTAGTTATTGCAATACATGCCTTATTATCCTAAATGTAGTTACTTTAATAAAACCTTATTGAACTTTACTCTGCCTCTGATTGTCCTTGCATATGTGAGACTAACTTAACTGAGAGAAACGGATGACATCTGAGTGACCACGATTCCCCTAAGGAGTCATGTATGTCATGTACCCGGTTGCCCCAATCATCCTTGCTCTTGGGTGGAGATGAGGCATTGCTAGTTAGCTGGAACAAACCCGGATTAGGCCGACAGGTGTCACATGATGCGCGATCAGACTCAGTCCCCCGCAATCCAGGTGATTCTGCCGCCCAAATCCAATAGTCTCATTAGGATAGTGAGAACCTATGCGATTGTGTGCCAGTGGGCAGGATGTTTTGGTAAAGAGGATGATGAGGATAAGGGTGTTGAATCATCCAGTGGCAAAGTACTTTACTCTAGGATGTAAATGAAGTTTTGAAAGTAACATAAATAGTGATTTACGGTCTGATTTAGAGTTCACCAGACATGTTACTCTGTCACAACTGTGACGGAGCTCCCGTCCGCTGCATTACAAGTGCATTACATCAGTGGCACTTGTAATATAGCGGACGCTGAACTCTAAATCAGGTCCTTAGATTTGAAGATTCTGTCTTGAAAACTGACTATGTTACTTTGCCTTGTGACCATAACTTTAGAGGCACTTTATTTAATATCCCCAAAAAAGTGAAGCAGAATTTAACAGGTGCCTTCTGAAAAGGCATTATCAAACTTTTTATCAAGACCCGCTCCACTAGTTTCGCTGATAGTTGCAGTACCCAAGAGATAATCAGCGAGACCGATCTGTATGTACATGTGAAAACTGACCCTGCCCATACAATAAAGAGGGCATATAGCTTCAAGCTTCATGTTATGATACATCAACTAAAAGGAGCACAAGTATTCTGAAAAACAGACTTGATTAAAGGATACAATTAGCTAAAGCCTATGGGCCTGATTTAGAGTTTGGTGGCTGGGTTACTCCCTCACAATGGTGATGGGTATCCCATCTGCCAAAATCTAAATCCAATAGGACATAATGGGACTTAGATTTTGGCGGACGGGATACCCGTCACCATTGTGAGGAAGTAACCTGTCCGCCAAACTCTAAATCAGGCCCAATACGTGCCTGTTTCGGTAAACCAAAGACCTTCACGTATGATCTACAGTTGAGGTATTTCAAGAGAAGAAACACAGGGCAATTCAAGTTATGTCTAACTGCTCGCATTACTGCGATGATATCCTGGTGTTTTCTAAAAGAGCATGATGAGGTATTTGTGAAAGGCGTCCGTGCTTTAACTGGGTCTAGTTTGGCCCTCAATAAGGACAAACGCAAGTGTTCGTAGTCTGCGTTCAAGTTCTACAATATATATTTTTATGTGACAGCATAATACCCGATCTTCAGAACTTGCAAGCACTTGTGCAGCACCAGCCCTGCCCAATGTTTTATCAGAATGCTCATTGCGGGGTGTGGCCAGTTATTGCACGAGATACATTTAAAACTTTGTCTCCATGAACACACCACTTGGGGAGGTGATTAGGAAAAGTACATGAATTTAACAAGTGCCAGCACTGTCAGAGTAAGGCTCTCATTATAACATTGGTGGTAAAAACCACCTACTGCCGCAGCGACGGCCGCCAAAAGACCATCGCGCAGATACCAGCCATCCGCCATATTGTGATCACAGCCGGATTTCTGCCACAAGAAGGGCAGAAATCCAGCTGTAGCCATGCTGGCGGATTGTGGAAAGGTGGCGCTGCTACCACCAGCAGTGCCACGCCAGTAGACCGTCACCAGCCGTATTATGAGAAATAATACTGCGTGCCGTTGTTCTGCTGGCGGGCGCTGCTGGCGGTAGCAGTGCCCCGTCCCGTCTCCTGCCAGAAGACCCCCTGGATCCAGGTAAGTCGGGTCTCCGACAGGGGATGGGGGTGGGGGAGTGTTGTGTGTGTGTGTGTGGGGGGGGTGCATGTATGTGTGTGCGTGATTGCGGGTGTGTGTCGAGTGTTGATTGCACGCGTGAATGTATGGAAGTGTGTGTATGCATTGGAATCGTAACGCATGTCTGCGTGTATGTTTTGAAGTGTGTGCGAATGTGTGTGTGATTGGATGTATGCATGCGTGTATGTATGTGTGAATGAGTGTGGGTCTGCGTGCGTGCGTGCGTGCGTGTGTGCGCGAATGGGGGGAGTGGATGTAGGGGAGTGGGTTGGGGGGTGTTTGGAGAGGTAGGGGGCATCCTATCAGTGACAGGGAAGGAATTCCCTGTCACTGACCAGGCCTACCACCATGGTTTTCGTGGCATTATGAACGCCACGAAAACCATGGCGGTAGGTGGGGTTATAATCCCGCAGGCTGCATAATGGCAGCCGACGAACTTAAGATGGTTATCTCCAGCCCGGCGGCTGCTACCGCCATGGCGGACGGAGTGGTACATTAGCGGGTTGGATTCAGCCAACCCGCCAATGTCATAATGTGGCGGTAAGTACCGCCAGCCTGTTGGGGGTACTACCGCCACATTATCGCAGACCGCTGGGGTCGTAATGACCTCCTACGTTTAATGCCAATGGTAACAAAATGTGGAGTAAAACAACATGACATGATACTTTGATATGTCCCTCTGCACTGAAATCATTATTGACTCCAGTCTTGTAAGACTGGGTATCATACTGGCTCTGCACGCAAGACACCTAAGCCCTTGTAAAACTGATTGCATATAGTAGTCAGAATGTGATCATGCCTATTGCCAAGCAAAAAAGGAGAGACTGCAGTGTCTTCGACTTGTGAGCATTTCCATCTATTTGTTTATGGAACGTCCTTCATTATGGTAATTGATCACCACACTTTTTACCCTAAAATTACAAATGTCACCTAGAACTAAACAATGGGATTTGTATCTCAAAAATCAGCTTTTCGCATACTACACAATCCACTTTTTTCTCCCCCTCTCCTGTTTTATCTTGACTTACAAGTTCTCAAACCGTCAATGACAGACTATTATTTGAGATATTTTGTTAAACAAACCTATAACTGAAACAGTGAATCAAGAGGATAAGTGCCCTGAGATAAATGAAGGTTGTAGGAAAGTACCCTCTTTTTGGCATGGTTACTCCCACTTTTTGCCTGCTGTCAGTGTGTTTTGACAGGGTTCAATGGGATCCTGTTAACCAGGACCCCAGTGACTGTGCTCGCTCCCTCTAAATTTGGTTGCTTGGGACTTTACTCACCCCATAATTAGCATACTGGTGCCCCCATATAAGTCCCTAGTATATGGTACTTAGGTACCCAGGGCATTGGGGCACCAGGGGTTCCCCATGGGCTGCAGCATGTATTGTGCCACTCATGGAAGTCCAAGCAAAATGTGTCTGCAGGCCTGCCATTGCAGCCTGCATGAAAAGGTGCATGCACCCTTTCACTACAGGTCACTGCAACTCACCCCTGTGGCAGGCCCCCTAGCCCAGAGGGCAGGGTGCATTTACCTGTGTGTGGACACCCCTGCAGGAGTAGAGATGCCCCTACAAACTCCAGCTCCATTTTCCTGGACTTCGTAAGTGTGGAGAAGCCATTTTACCAATGTGCTGGACACAGTTCACTGCCTGTGTCCAGCTACATAATGGTAACTCTGAACCTGTTTGGTATCAAACATTTCAGATTCATAACCCCAATACCATTGCAAGTATTGGTTGTATGATTCCATGCACTCTGGGGGCTCATTAGAAGACCCCCAGCATTGCTCCTACCAGTCTTCTGAGGTTTTCTGGCCAGCCTGGGCTACTGCCACCCCACAGACAGGTTTCAGCCCTCCTGCTGCTTGACCAGCTCAGCAGCGGAAGGCAGAACAAAGGATTTCCTTTGGGAGAGGGAGGCAACACCCTCTCCCTTTGGAAATAGGTGTTACATGGCTTGGGAGGTGTAGCCTCCCCAAGCCACCGGTATGCTTTGAAGGGGACATTTGGTATCATCCTTGCATAAATCAGTTTGCACCAGTCCAGGGTCCCCTGATCCCTGCTCTGGCATGAAACTGGACAATGGAAAGGGAGTGACCACTCCCCTGTCCATCACCACCCCAGGGGTGGTGCCCAGAGCTCTTCCAAGTGGCCACTTGATTCTGCCATCTTGAACCCAAGGTGGGCAGAGGCCCCTGTGAACTTCTGAGTAGCCAGGTCAGGCCGGTGACATGACAGGCCCCTCCTGATATGTGGTCACCCTGCTAGGTGACCAATCCCCCTTCCTGAGCTATTTAGGGTCTCCCTCCTTGGTGGGTCTTCAGTTTTGAAGTGCAAGATTGCAGCAGGACTCCCCTGCACCATTTACTTAATCTTCTGGCCATTGGGACTGCAACTGGACCCTCAAGGAACCAATAATCTGCAACTCCAGCGACGACTCCACTCTGCAACAGTGTTTCTCTGGCTTCATTTATCAACTGCAAAATTTCCCTGGCTGTGCATCCTCTGAGGGCAATGAGTCTTCAGTCTGCACAAGAAGCAAGAAGGAATCTCCCTTGGAGTGACGGAGTCACTCCCCTGCATCTGCCGGTGCCAGTTACAACCATGGCTGGCTGCGTGGATCCTCACTCCTCCGGAACTGCGTGGATCCTGCATCTCATGTGGTGGTCTGTAGTGGTCTTCTTGGTCCTCTCTACCAGCTGTCCAACACGGGAGATGGTAAGCCCTTGCCTCTCCTTGCAGGACAGTACCCCTGTGCATTGTGACTCTTGCAGCTACCAAGGCTTGTTTGTTATTCCTCCACAGGATCTTCAGGCTCCATGTAGACCCGGCCTCCACCACTCTTCCCGGCAAAGCACAGTCTCCTGCCTGCTGCTCCAGTGACGTGGGACTTCTCTCCAGGTGTGTTGACTGGGCCTCACTGTTACTCCTCTGCCTGCTGCCTTGGGTCGCCTGTGGGGAGCTGTCTTCTCTTATTGTGACTCTCTCAGCTGCTGAGGGTCACCTCGGACTCCCATGCTTGGGTCGAGGCTCCTGCCTTGCTGGTCCTCTTCAGCTTTGCAAAGCCTTCTTCTCCAACTCTTGCATTTGCCAAGGTTTTTTGGTGGTTTTCATCATTTGCATCACTTCTGGAACTTCTGTTCGGCTCCTGTGCTGCACTGCTGACTTTCTTCATCCACTGTCGAACAGGTCCTGCATCCACAGAAGGGTGGATAGTGGCTCCTGCCACAGCTGGACATGCCAACTTGAACTGGACTTGGTCCCCTCTCTTTGTGGTTCCTTTTCTATCAGGATCCACCTTTGGTTTCTTACAGTCTTGTCTGGGTCTTGCACAATCCTGTTCCAAAGTTCTCCTGTGGGTTTGGGGAAAAACTAGGTACTTACCTCCTCTCTCCTGGTCACTGGGGGGCACCCTGGTACTTACCTTTTGGGGTTCCTGGTCCGCCAGCTCCCCTCTACAGATTCCATTTCCTTGGGTGGGGGACTGCCTTTCACATTCCACTTACTTATATATATATATATAAATATTTTGGTCTCCCCCTAGGGCCTTCACCATTTTCCATTGTTTTACTGTTTACTATTGCTTTCTATGCTAATCACTGACTTGTAATGTGTACATAATAGTGCGTTTACATACCTCCTATTGGAATATTGCCTATTCAGTATTTGTGTTACCATAATAAAGCACCTTTATTTTTGTAACACTGTGTGGTTCTTTCATTTGTGTAAGCGCTGGGTGACTGTAGTGGTATTGCATAAGCTTTGCATGTCTCCTAGGTAAGTTTTGGCTGCTCATCCACAGCTACCTCTAGAGAGCCCTGGCTTCCTAGACACTTGTCTACAACTCACTAATGAGGGATACCTGGAACTGGTATAAGGTGACAACACCATAGGTGGTCACCACATACCAGGCCAGCTTCCTTCAAAGGCTTCCTGCAACATGCAAAGTGAATTACCCATCATTGTAAGAGATTGCTCCTGCATAGCACTCACTTGATTATTCAAAAACTTTGTGGACAAGGGTATACATTTAGCCCATGAAGGTCACAGGAGGATTGCAGAAGATACTATTGTACAAGGAGTGGTTCCCTTTGTTTGAGCACTTGGTTGGAAAATGTTTGGCTCCTATCAAATATAATCTAGTTTAGGGAAAAATAATGCTGTCAAACACCAAATGTCTCCATTGCCAGATGGTGTATGAGGAGACGTGGTAGTTAATATTTTTTAAAGACAGCAATGCTAAGATTATGCATAACAGCAGCAACAAAAGTTGGAATTAGGAACTCTAAAAAATTCTAAGCACTTATATAAACCTAGAATAAGCACCCAAGGTCCTTCTAACAGCTGCAAATAAGATAAATGAACAAGTTAAATATATAACAGTTCAAACTACTGAGTCCTCGTACACCAGCACAATTCCCTAAACAACAGACTGGTCCAAGCACTAGTACGCGTCATGATTGTCTAGTTCTGCAAAAACAAAAATAATGATCAGGGAGTGTTACAAGCAGATGGGATAATCTTAATGCAAGTAAATTCCTCATTTTAGGTCGAGTGTACAACCTCTTGTATACTTTTACAGGTACTTCTTCCATGGGCTTCCAGCTATTTCATTTGTTAGTTTCAGTGTCATTTAAACACCCGTGCTTGCTAGTGGTCAGTCATGCTTCTTTGTCCCTCCTTCTGTGTGAGGGTAGGGAGCAACTACTGTATAATTATGCTTTGTCTTGTTTACCTGATCTGTAGGGGATTGTTTTTACTTTGTTTCCTGTTCCTGTCCAGGGAAGCTTCCCTTTTCATTCTTGCTCTGAGCTTAGCTGTAAACAAGGCTACAAATCAGGCTGCTATCTTGGTCTCATTTAGGCCCTCATTACAACCCTGGCGGTCCGAAGACCTCCAGGGCTGCAGTGGAGGTCTCACCGCCGACAGGCCGGTGGTGAAGACTGCCACATAATGAGTGTGGCGGTTTGGCCTTTGCCAAACCGCCTCATCTCTGTTGGTACCGCCAGGGCGGTAGGACAGCCAGGCTAGAGGACAGCACCTCTAGGCTGGATGTCCACTGAAGACTGCCGGAGGAATTACGAGTCGCCTTTCCACCAGGGTTTCCGCGGCACTAGCACCTCCATGAAAAACCTGGCGGAAAGGCTGCCGGCGACAGGAAATTCCTTTCCTGTCCCCAGCAGACTACTCCCTCAACCCCCCTTCATAACAGCACCCCCTCCCCGCATAGATGCACACACGCACCCCAAATACACGCATTCACCAACACCATACATGCTCATTCACCAACATCCATAGATACACTCATTCACTCTCAGCAACAGACATGCATTCACACAAACATACCAACACGCACTCAATTCAACAATCACACACGCATACACACACATTCACACTCATAGACACACGCAGACATACACCCACTCACACATGCACACACAACACCTGCCAACCTCCTCCCCTGTCAGATGATTGACTTACCTTGTCTGGCAAGGAGGTCGTCCGCCAGGGAAGGGACCCGGTGCTTACACTGCTGGCAGCGCCCCGCGATCAGGACACCGCCACGTTGTATCACTGCTCGTAATACAGTGGGTGGAGTCCTTTTGGCATGGTGGTGACGGCTGTGGATCTGCCTCTGTGGATTTCAGCCCAAATTGTGGCGGAAATCCTTCATTACTCATAATATGGTGGCCAGAAGACTCCTGCTCTTCCTAGGCTTGGATTTTCTTTACAAAGTGTGCTTGCCTTGGGGTGCTGAGAGCAAGGGCAGAGGATCGCTTGTAACTGCTTATAGCCTAGGCACCCAGCTCTACCAGGTCGCCGCAGTCCTTAGAGAAAGTGCCCACTTCTGCTTCATACTGGGATCCCACTTGCAGCACCATCAGTGCACTTCAGTTCACACAATCCAAGCCCTGAGCCGTGCTAGTGCCAGGATCCCCACACGCGGTGTCTGCCAGAGCACCTCAGTTCTTGTAGTCAGTACACTCTGCTGCTCCAGTACTGGGACCTCTGGCACAGCTCCATCAGTGCACCTCAGTTCACACACTCCAAGCCCTCAGCTGTGCTAGTGCCAGGAACCGCACATGCGCTGTCTGCCAGGGCACCTCAGTTTTTACAGTCAGTGCACATTGCTGCTCCAGTACTAGGACTGTGGGCGCAGCGCCATCAGTGCACCTCAGTTCTACAGCAGCAAGGTCACTTCCTTTCCTATACTGGGACCCCACTCACATACAATTTTATTATAGCAGCTCAATTCTAATATGCAGTCCCACTGTCAAGCCAATACTGGACCCAAAAGAGCAAAACACAACTTTGCCATTGGACCTCAAGTCTAACATCCAACTCCACTGTTGATGGAAACCACCACAGCTCTGCCAGAATCCACCATTCAGTGGACATTTCTTCTCAGGACTCCTCGCTTTTCTGCTTCAGAGGCAATGCCACTCCCATGCTGGGCTCCTCTCGCAGCTCCACCAGGACACCTCCAGGCTAACACTCTGTAACACTGGCACTCCAATACTAGGTTCCACACATAGCTCTTTAACATACCTCACTTCTGACCTTATGTGCCCGTTACTATTCCAGTACTGTTGCCCACATACAGCTCTGTCAGTGCACCTCAACCCTAAACTACAGCACCTCATTATTCCAATACCAGGGTACATTTCTCATTCTTCACCCACTGCCTTTCTATTATTCCAGCACTGGGCCAGGCCACAGTCTTGTCTATACACCCAATCCTGATCTGAAGCTCCTCAATAGTGTTGTATTGGGGTTAACATACAACTCTGCTAATGCACCTCCTGCTGTTCTGCAATGCACCCTGCTGTTCCACACTTTAACTTCTGTTTGAGGAAGTGGGGGGAGCCAATTAAATATATTCTTAGCTGCAATTTTTATTTGGGAGGGTCTGTTGGCCTATCTCACTCCGTTCTTTCCATTACTCGGTTTACTCTCAATGTTTTCTTTTTCCCCCACTTTTCTCTTTCCAGCTCTTAAAATCCACATTTGCTCTTTATTTCAACTGTTTTTCTACTCCTCTCCCTTTTTTTATTTCACTCTTCCTCTTGCTACCTCCTCTTTCAAACTTGCAAAAACTTGGTTATTTCTTTCCTTGTTTCGTTCCTTTCTTTTTTCTTCATCAGGCGTTCATTCTTTCACAATTGTTTCTCTTCCCTACATTCTTTCTTTGCCTTTTTATTTGCTCTTTCCTTTGACTCAGTTTGCTTTCTTTCAATTTTTTTTTAAGCTCTTTCTTCCTTCATTTCTCTGGTGTTTTTCTTATCTTTATCTGTCAATTCACATTTTACTATAAATCCCTCTTTTTCCCGTCTGTATGTGGAAGCCACAAGTTACTTGTCGAGACCCATAGTGTCACAGTGGTTTTCCCATTCTGTGTCAGTACATACATGCCCTGGTTCTTTCGCTGCTTGTTTCTCTCAACACTACTCTCTTTTTCTCTAATGTTCATTTTTCTCTTTCCTTTCACACTTTTCTCATAATTTTTTCCTCTAGCTGTATCGCTAGCTTTCGCCACTTTTTTCTTTTGTCTCACACATATTAATTCTCTTAGTTGTGTTTTCATTTTCTCGTTCTTTCTTTTCCTTCTTTCATTTCTTTGCAACCCCTTCTCTTTCTTCCTATTTTCTGTTGTATTCCTGGGGCCTAGTTATAAATATAGCAAAAGGTGCATTGGCACCGGGGTCCAGAGACCAACAGACCTCGCTCAACTCTAATTACTGCTGTATTTTCCAACTGAAATTCCAGTCAATCATTTTCCTTTCTTGCTCCAAGGCCCATGACATCATTACTGTGCCACTTGTCCTCTTCATCTGTCCTCTTTCCTTTCACCCTTCAATCTGAATGTAAATGGAAGTGCTTTCGTTAATTCCGTGCCACTGGAATCATATGGCAGAAAAAGATGAAATTATGAGGGAGGAATAACCAATTTATGTGGCAAGAATGACCAGTTATTAATTTACAATTCCAAAAGTTCTAACTCAAGAAAACACAAGGCCTATTGCATTGCAAATGCTTGTTTGTATTGTCATCCCCAAAGTTTTGGACTGATGCTGACTGTGAGAGGGCACTGAGGCCTGTTAACCAGACCTCATGCCACTGCCCTGACCACCTTAAAATGTGTATGTTTGATTGGTGTAGGAAGTTGGCTCTGTATGTGCTATTTCAAAGTAAGGAATAGCATGCACAGAGTCCAAGGGTTCCCGTTAGAGGTAAGATAGTGGCAAAAAGAGATAATACTAATGCTCTATTTTGTGGTAGTGTGGTCAAGCAGTAGGCTTATCCAAGGAGTAGTGTTAAGCATTTGTTGTACATACACACAGGCAATAAATGAGGAACACACACTCGGAGACAAATCCAGCCAATAGGTTTTGTTATAGAAAAATATCTTTTCTTAGTTTATTTTAAGAACCACAGGTTCAAATTTTACATGTAATATCTCATTTGAAAGGTATTGCAGGTAAGTACTTTAGGAACTTTGAATCATTTCATTAGCATGTATACTTTTTACATAAAACACAATAAGCTGTTTTAAAAGTGGACACAGTGCAATTTTCACAGTTCCTGGGGGAGGTAAAGTAATGTTAGTTTTAACAGGTAAGTAAGGCACTTACAGGTTTCAGTTTTTGGTCCAAGGTAGCCCACCGTTGGGGGTTCAGAGCAACCCCAAAGTTATCACACCAGCAGCTCAGGGCCGGTCAGGTGCAAAGGTCAAAGAGGTGCCCAAAACACATAGGCTTCAATGGAGAGAAGGGGGTGCCCCGGTTCCAGTCTGCCAGCAGGTAAGTACCCGTGTCTTCCGAGGGCAGACCAGGGGGGTTTTGTAGGGCACCGGGGGGGACACAGGTCAGCACAAAAAGTACACCCTCAGCAGCGCGGGGCGGCCGGGTGCAGTGTGCAAACACGCGTCGGGTTTGTAATGGTTTCCTATGAGAGATCAAGGGATCTCTTCAGCGTCGCAGGCAGGCAAGGGGGGGCTCCTCGGGGTAGCCACCACCTTGGCAAGGGAGAGGGCCTCCTGGGGGTCACTCCTGCACAGGAGTTCCGTTTCTTTAGGCGCTGGGGGTGCAGGGTCTTTTCCAGCCGTCGGGAAATGGAGTTCAGGCAGTCGCGGTCAGGGGGAGCCTCGGGATTCCCTCTGCAGGCGTCGCTGTGGGGGCTCAGGGGGGACAACTTTGGTTACTCACAGTCGTAGAGTCGCCGGAGGGTCCTCCCTGAAGCGTTGTTTCTCCACCAGTCGAGTCGGGGTCGCCGGGTGCAGTGTTGCAAGTCTCACACTTCTTGCGGGGAGTTGCAGGGGTCTTTAAATCTGCTCCTTGAAACAAAGTTGCAGTTCTTTTGGAGCAGTGCCGCTGTCCTTGGGAGTTTCTTGTCTTTCTTGAAGCAGGGCAGTCCTCAGAGGATTCAGAGGTCGCTGGTCCCTTGGAAAGCGTCGCTGGAGCAGGTTTCTTTGGAAGGCAGGAGACAGGCCGGTAAGTCTGGGGCCAAAGCAGTTGGTGTCTTCTGTTCTTCCTCTGCAGGGGTTTTTCAGCTCAGCCGTCCTCTTCTTGTAGTTTCAGGAATCTAAATTCTTAGGTTCAGGGGAGCCCTCAAATACTAAATTTAAGGGCGTGTTTAGGTCTGGGGGGTTAGTAGCCAATGGCTACTAGCCCTGAGGGTGGGTACACCCTCTTTGTGCCTCCTCCCAAGGGGGGGGGGGGTCACATTCCTTTCCCTATTGGGGGAATCCTCCTTCTACAAGATGGAGGATTTCTAAAAGTCAGAGTCACCTCAGCTCAGGACACCTTAGGGGCTGTCCTGACTGGCCAGTGACTCCTCCTTGTTTTTCTCATTATCTCTCCTGGACTTGCCGCCAAAAGTGGGGGCTGTGTCCAGGGGGCGGGCATCTCCACTAGCTGGAGTGCCCTGGGGCATTGTAACACGAAGCTTGAGCCTTTGAAGCTCACTGCTAGGTGTTACAGTTCCTGCAGGGGGGAGGTGTGAAGCACCTCCACCCAGAGCAGGCTTTGTTTCTGTCCTCAGAGAGCACAAAGGCTCTCACCGCATGAGGTCAGACACTCGTCTCTCAGCAGCAGGCTGGCACAGACCAGTCAGTCCTGCACTGAACAATTGGGTAAAATACAGGGGGTATCTCTAAGATGCCCTCTGTGTGCATTTTTTTATAAATCCAACACTAGCATCAGTGTGGGTTTATTATTCTGAGAAGTTTGATACCAAACTTCCCAGTATTCAGTGTAGCCATTATGGAGCTGTGGAGTTCGTTTTTGACAGACTCCCAGACCCTATACTCTTATGGCTACCCTGCACTTACAATGTCTAAGGTTTTGCTTAGACACTGTAGGGGCATAGTGCTCATGCACTGGTGCCCTCACCTATGGTATAGTGCACCCTGCCTTAGGACTGTAAGGCCTACTAGAGGGGTGACTTATCTATACTGCATAGGCAGTGTGAGGTTGGCATGGCACCCTGAGGGGAGTGCCATGTCGACTTACTCGTTTTGTTCTCATCAGCACACACAAGCTGGCAAGCAGTGTGTCTGTGCTGAGCGAGGGGTCCCCAGGGTGGCATAAGATATGCTGCAGCCCTTAGAGACCTTCCCTGGCATCAGGGCCCTTGGTACCAGGGGTACCAGTTACAAGGGACTTACCTGGATGCCAGGGTGTGCCAATTGTGGAATCAAAAGTACATTTTAGGTGAAAGAACACTGGTGCTGGGGCCTGGTTAGCAGGGTCCCAGCACACTTCTCAGTCAAGTCAGCATCAGTATCAGGCAAAAAGTGGGATGTAACTGCAACAGGGAGCCATTTCTTTACAATTGGCTTATACTAAACTGGCATAAGCTAACTTACATGTAACTCCCTAGTATATGGTACCCAGTTTTCCCAGGGCCTGTACAATAGATCTTCACCCCAGGGATTGCAGCAGTGGTTATGCCATCCTGGGTGTGACAACAGTAAAGCATAGCTCCTAGTCTGTCACTGCAGACTAGAAGGGCTGTTTTAAACTGATAACTCGACTTTGCTAATTAAATCAATGGCAAAGTCCAACCATCCCTTTTTAATATATATGTCACCCTTAAGGTAGGCCTATCAAGCCCTAAAACAGGGTACCATTAATTCCAATGTTCCAGTATATTCCAAAGTTCCAGCCAGCCTCCTAGGCCCTACACAAATGTCACTGGCTCCCCACAAAAAAGGCATCACCTTTAAGTCCCTCTGTAACACCGCAAGGCCCTACATGTCGTTGGACCTGAAAACTTTAAAAAGAACTTTCAATGGTACACTCCTGCAAGAGCGCTAAGCTCTGCCTCAGCTAAAGACGTCATCATTTCCCAGTACAAGCCGGCAAAATGAGGTTGCAGGAGTTTCATTGGTGGCACCACTAAACTCTAGAATAGCCTCCCTCTGTACCTAAAATCACAGACCTTGATGCTCAGGTTCAGAAAGGACCTAAAGACTTGTCTCTTTATTACCCAATCTTAGTTCAGTCCTCCTTTTATTTCCCTACAAAACACTGTAAGCTCCATGATTCTTCAGTGCCAAGATGCCTTTGGGCATTTACATGCTGTATTAATTAACATTAGCATTATATTAGAAAGTGAAACATGTACTCTACAGGTATCAGCAGAAAAAGATGAAATTGTCATCTTTACTGTGGAAACGACTAGTAGCCCTATTGGCAAGTGCAGAGTTACAGGTTGCTACAACATCCCTACTACCTTCTGACTGGAATACTACAGTTGGTACTGTAAGGCAGCGACCTTTAACCTTTTGACTTCAATAGACTCCACACTGAATCACTATAGGAAGCCGGGGACCCTTGCCTAAACAATTTCTAGGATGTGAACCTAAAAAAATAAAAAAAAATAAAAAAAACACACAAAACAAAAGAAACAAGTATACATCAGACAAATACACAAATTCTGAAATACTTGCTTTAATTCACAAACTAAAATTAAAATTATGATTTTAATGGAAAGGTTGACGCTTTTCAGAATTCTAAAAGACAATGCTATATGAATCACTTTTAAGACTCTCTGTTATTGGTGTAAAGTGCTTTATTGTCAAAGTCCTGCCTACTTGCAGGTGATGGTTACTCCTCATGCTCCTGCCAGACATCTGAAATTGGCTGCAGCCAATTTGGCCTCCATTTCTAGATTTTAAAAAAAAAAAAACAGAATTGGGGCTATTGCCTTCAGTCACCTTACTCCTACAATATGGAACCTGTTACCAGTGGAACTTCAGCAAGCCCCCTCAGAACTGATTTTCACCAAAAACTGAAAACCTGGCTTTTTGGTCAAGCTAGGCTTACCCTGTTGTGTGCAACTTTTTTTTCCCATATTCAGACTCCTGGCACTGGGACACTTTGTGCGAAGTAGCCATGCACTTTAGAAATGGGATTATTATTATTATATGCTATGCTCCACCGTATCACTTTGTATTTCTTTTGCCTTTAATGCATCTTCTTTTGTTAGAGCATGCTAGCACTTCAATTGAGACCACTAATCATCCATCCAACAGTTTGACATACTTGTGCTGTTCCCATTAAAGATATCAATATAATTTTCAGACTCCAGTTTTCACATTCCTTTACATTTACAGAGCATTTAACATTTTTCAGTTTAGCATTGTTATGTGTACATACTTTTATTAATCCAGGGCTCCTTTAGCGCTGATGGCGCCCGGTGGGGCAATCTTTGTTGACACCCCCACAAGGGACTTCCTTTCCATGGATTTCCTCACTACCAGCCACCAACAGTGTCATTCATCTCTTCATGCCCTTCTCTATATTAAATGATTTTTTTAAAATAGCCCTACTCTTTCAAATATAAGGTGTCAGATCGCTTTATATCTCACACACATTATATAAAGACAATGAATCATAAATATGAAAATCAGTTTATAGGAAATGAAGGCTACAGGGTGTAGGAGTTGCATATCATCCATACTGGTAGCCATTGAATGGTTGGGTTGCTTGCTCTAATAAAATAATTTTTACTACACAAAGGAAAATGTTTTAGCAACCTCCGCAAATAAAAAATGATTGGGCAGGGGTAGGCTTCTAAGCCAATGCTTTTACGTTTTTGCATTCAGCTGTTTGATGGTAGCTTCTGCTGTATATTAGAGGGATTGTATTTTATGTAATTATTAAAAGGATCTACATGACAAAGTCATTAACCCACTGGGTTAGCTCTATGAAATAAAAGTATGTGGTTTGGAGAAAATCCAGTGTTTTACTCCTGCATTCCTGGTTGCTGGGTGGTATTGTGTTACTTACCCTTGTGGTCCCCCAGCTCCCATCTACACATTTTACTTACCTAGGCGGGAGCACCTTGTTCGCTTTCCATTTTTTCAGTATATGGTTTTTGCTCTCCCTAGGGTCAACTATTGATTATTCCTGTTTGCACTGTTTTCTAACCTTTTCTATGCCAATTTCTGATTACTAGTGTATATATTTAGTATATAACTTACCTCTTAAGGGTGGGTTACCTGTCTAGTATTTTGTAGTGATTTGTTCCAAAAATAAAGTACCTTTATCTTTAGACAACTGAGTGTTTTGTTTCATGAGTGTTCCTTAAAAATAGTGCATTAGCCCAGCCAGGTTTTGAAATGGGACTTTATGTTAAGAATAAATAATTGGAAGGATTTAACATTGATAAGATTAGATGGAACTTGTCAAACTGATTGAGATATTTAGCTGCTGGGGATTGGTTCAATTTGATATTACTGCTATTACAATAGTGACAGTTTAATTTATTGTGTGCATCCTTTTCTTGTAAGCATTGATTCTTTTGGATTCCCTATCTGTGAGATTGGTTGGAAAGGAATTAAGATTGACTGTACCTGTGAAAGCTTGAACAATTAAGCTCTCCGGTGTAGGGTTTTAGTCAGAAAGATGGGATCACCAGCAGCTGGTCTATTATGTCAAAGCACAGAGCGACTGACAGGCGACATAAGAATGGTTTGGATCATCTAGCCATAAAGGCACCTGTAAGGGCTTCCTTGAGTTACTGAAATGGCTCATCATTAAGCGGGCCCGGGTTGAAAGAACGTCAGAACGTTTGTTTTCACCTCAATGGTGGGCATCAGCTGTTGTAGTTTGTCAGCTGCCCTTTGAACCACCACTGCAAACGAGACATTTTCTTCTTTGTTAACAATGGGGCAGATCCTGTGTTCAGGAGATGTATCTAGCCCACTGGAGTTTTTCAGGTCTAGAAACAGTACATCATCAATGTAATTGATGAGAGCGAGAAAGATCCACGCCCGACTCCATCATCATCAGGGCCTACTGAAGTGGGTCAGAACCAGTGCCAAAAAGGAAATGAAGCCTCTGCTGGTAGAGACATAAAAGCGAAGATCTCAGATTAGAGTGAGGCTGTATGACAACTGATTGCTTCTTTAGTAATTTCTTATCGTGACAACAGTCTAGATTAGGCTGAAGTGGAAGTCTCCACTGGATTTGGCACAGGATTGTTTGGTGGTCCTAACTGCAAACAAGGCATCAGGAGCTGATCCACAAGACATTTTCTGAATGTGGAACCCTCCAGCGTCATAGTCCTGAAAGCACAGTAGAGGGAGCCGGAATCACACTAAAAGTCTGCACCATGGCCTTACTGAAGGCTGCTATCTGCTGCACAGTCAATGATGGCCCAGAAAACTGTGGGCATGCAGGAACCAATTGCAGAATTGGTTAAGATTCTGGGGACTTCTTAAGGGTGTGATTTTAATCTGAATGTCTTAGTGCATTCTTGTTGGATTTCAAGTGGCGAGATGGGGTTGAGTCCCACTTCATCTTCTTATGCTTGGGGCTGCAACTTGCTGAAAGACTTTGAATGTGAAGAAAAAAGTAACTATATTTCTGGTAGATACTCTATCTGCTTTCAGAGTCCTCACCTGTATAATAATCCCAGATGCCAGACTGGATCTGGAAACGTCAAAACTCACATTTCGCAGGTAAGGGGCGCTGACTTCGTATCAACGCCAGAAGTGGCATAAGATTAAATCACCGAAGTCCCAATAGTACCCACTCCGGCATAACATCAGTTTCCATCCATTTTTTCCAGCATTCAAGGAAAAACAGACAGACTGAAATGGATAAAGTAGCACAGTGCGAAAACAGGTATGTATATTTGGGATCTTATTAACCTTTCCCTATAACTATCCATCAAGGTGGGCAGTTTGGTGAGGAACCTGCAGGTAACTAGATAATACACCAGAAAGGGTGCTAACCCAGGCCACATTTTCTTCTGATGGATACTTCTACCTGCAGATTCCTCACCTGTAGAATATGTTACAGACCCATACCCCAACTAGGGGTAGGGATGATGGATGGTTATACAAGGAAATCCTGCAAGACAGATCTGACAAAAAAATAAGTCTCTTGGCTCCTCCGATTCCTGATAGCAATGCTTGGGTGAGTGTGTTCAGGGATACTCACTTAGCTGTCTTGCAAATATCTGCAATTTTTGGCACAACAGTACCCAAGAAAAACCTAGTTATCCAGTTGGGTGTCCTTGGTGTGGTCCAGGAAGAATTTGACCACCCACCTAGGATCTAACCTATGCAACCAATTCTCCTCCATTGTGGGATGGGGTGGGCAATAGAAGGTCGGAAGGGTGATGGATTGACTTAGATAGAACAGAGTCACCACCTTCAGTAGGAAAAGCAGCCCTGCTTCTCAATACTAACTTGTCTGGGTAAAAGAAGTACACTGAGGACGGGATTAAGAGTAATTCCTTCGCCTGTCTGGCTGAAGTAATTGCTGCTAGAAAAACTACTTTCAAAGATCAACATTCTTAAGAGTCAGCTATGCAAGGGCTCTCGCGGAGTCTCCATGAGAAAAGGTAAAAACAGAATGGCAGCATGAGCAGGGAGTTTGTGGAGAATCGCAGGAGGTCTTGCATGCCACACCATTCTTTCCCAGTTGAGGACAATGAGTATGAGTTGGGTCTGGTCTTGGAGGATCTTCCTCAGAACCCAAGGATTCAAGGGCAAGGGGGAAAAGCGTAATGCAGCCGTAAAATCCACCTGAACTGAAACACGTCTCCTAAGGCCCTCTTCAAAGTATACTGGAGGGCACAGTGCTGCTGGCATTGAACATTTTTCAAAGAGGTGAACAAGTTCACCTGAAGAGTGCCCCAGTAGAAGATGTCCTTGTAAACACCTGCTTAGACTGTTGGCTTTGACAGTCAGAGACCCCGCTAGGTGATTGGCGGGGGAACAAATTTCTTTAGGAGTGTGCCAAGGACCAGTTTCAATGTCTCCAGGCAAAGGAGGCAATACCCTATGCCCCTTGCTTGTTCATGTACCACATTGCTTTTGTATTGTACATCAAGATCTGGACCGACTGACGGTGTATGGCGGGGAGGTAGGCCTTGAGCGCCAGCTGAATCACTCACAGTTGATATGAAGAACCTGTTCCTCCAGATACCAAGAGCCTCTGGTCTTCAAATCCTCAAGGCGAGTTCCTACTCTAAACTAGAGGCATCTGTAACTATTGTCGTCATTGTTGGGGGAGGAATAAAGGCCAACCCTAAAGTCAGGTTAGACTCATTCACCCACAAAACCAATTCTGCTGCGGCACCAGGGGAGATCATGATGGAGTCCAACAGGTTCCTCCGTACAGTAGCCACTGCCTGTGGAGGCACCCCTGTAGTGCCCTCATGTGCAAACGCACTGTGTAGCTAGGAGAATATAGGAGGCCAGAAAACCTAGGAAAGTCAGGAACATCACGACTGAAACTTGCACACCTGTTGGAAAGGGACATTTCCTGTATGTCGAGAATCCTTTGAGGCAGAGGAAAGGCACAGAGAAGGTGATGTCCAGTACTGACCTTATGAAGTAGGGTCATTAGGAGGGTCTCAGGTGAGATATGGACTCATGGATTGAAAATCCCAGGTCAACAGAAGAAAGACTGTCAACTGCAGATGGTGTGTTACCACCACTGGCGACCCTTTTTTGATCAGCTATTTGTGCAAGTATGGGAATATTGGGATTCTGAGCTTTTGAGGCTGCCACAACTACCATCAAAAATTGAGGTGCTGATGTCAAACCAAACTGGAGCACAGTAAAATGGTAGTGTATAGAACCCACAACAAAATAATAATACTTCTCATGCAACCGTAGGTTGGGGATGTGGACGTACTGATCCTGCTGGTTGAGTGACACCATCCAGTCTCCAGTGTCAACAGCAGTAAAACTTGAGCTATGGTCAGCACCCTTAAGTTTTCATTTTTGAGAAAGAAATCGAACTCCCTAAGGTCCAAGATCGGACAAAGACTGCTGTCATTCCTGGGCACAAAGAAGTGACTGAAGTAGCATCCTTGGCCCTTTTCCTGATTTGGCGCTACCTTATTGGCATCGTTCTGTAAGAGCCATCTCCTGTTGCAGGATGACAGGGTGGTTTGAGGTGGGAGACAAGGAAATGGGTGGGATGCGGGGGTAGAGCCTGAAGAAAGAGAAAGGTGTAGCCTCTTTCTACCATTAGAAGGTTCCACTGGTCCCAAGTAACAGCATTCCAGGCAAGCAGGAAGAAGGACATTCACCCTCCTACAGGCTGCATGTGAGTCCGAAAAAAGAACTTTAGTGAGAAAGCAGGATAGGAGGATAAATAGGATGAGATTTCCTGGAGGGACAGCCCTGTGTTTCTTCTGGCCCTACACCTGTGCAGGCAGACTAGAGGATTCTGAGTTTGTTGCAACTGTGATTGGTAGAATTGTTGGTGACAAAAATAACCCCCTAGAGGATCCTCTAAAGCAAAATAACTGCTGCTAATCCCTCTGGGTTTGAGGCTGCTGGATATTTAAAGACCTATTACTTTGCTGGTTTGAAAATGTCCGATGGCCACCTTAGCCTCGTCTCCAAACAATTTAGCACCATCAAATGGTAGATATATAAGGTTGGCTGGCACATCACTGGAGAATACCGACATCCTGAACCAGGCATGACAGCAGATGGAGATTGAGGTGCCAATTTCTCTAATCACGGAGTCAGTAATGTCGAAGCCCAACATAATGATTTCTGGAGGCATTATGTCCATCCCTTCTCACCCCCTGAAAGTGCACACTCATGTACTCCAGGACATGTGGTGGGATGAGCTGGCCATTTCCCATAAAACATGTGCATAGTGGGCCAGCAGACAAATTACATTTAAAGATTTCATTGCCATACTGCAAGCAGAGATCATCATCTTCAATGCCTCTATTCATTTGGACGCTAGTGCGACAGGACTGTTGGAAACGTGTCTTCTGACTAGTGCGAAGAACAGGATGCCTGGATCACCAAGCTTTCGGATAAAGGGTGAGCCAAGAGAAAGGCCAGGACTCCTGGAGCAGGGCAATACCATCTGGTGACTAGGTTATTTGCCACCAGTGCGGTAAGTGGTTGTTCTCAGGGTGCGGGACGGGCTCCATCATGGCCTTATTGAAGGGAAGTACAGGTTCCGTTATTGGAGTAGAGGGGAGCAGCACCTCCATGAGAGCATTAGTTTTAATGTCCACCGATGGCAGTTGTAATTCAAGCACCTGTGCCGCCTTCCAGACCACTCAGTGGAACAATACAACCTCTGAAGTTGGGCGTCCTGTTGGAAACTTCATCTCCATTTCTGGAGAAGTATGAAGACTATTAGTTGAGGACAATCCTGGAATCTCATAGGTATTATCCTCTATGGCATAGACATTCAGGGGATAAAACTTTGAACCAAACACGTACAGAATCCACTGCCTGTTTTCCTCTTCTTAAATCATCCTATGAGCCTCAATCCAGTGTCTTGAGATGAGGGATTCCCTAGGTGAAGGATGTGGCGCCACCGGCTCCGGATTTGGGGTGAAGGGTGGAACTGGCAGCAGAGCACCTGCCCCGGTCGAAATGGTGACATCAGCATGAATACAGGAAGGCTGAGTGACACCAGATGGGTTCAAAGCCCTGAGTTGCTGGGTCAGTGCCCAGCACTGGGAACTCCAGGAAGGAAGGCTGCAACATGGGACAGTCCGGAATTGACAGAGTTGGTGCAGATGGATCCCTCACTTGTATGGTCGACTCGAGTGAAACAGGCTCACAGCCAGCAAGAGTGGGGTCATAAGGCTCCACTACGACTAACTCTGACTACGAGGATGAAGATCCTGTGGGAGTCTGGGGTCGTCCAGGCAAATTACCTCTTCCATGGTCCTTGTGTTTCCTATGTTTCTGCTTCACTGCAGAAGAGTGAGAAAAAAAGATCTGGACTTTGGGCTCTACCAACGACAAGCTTGCTTGTCCTTATGAGCCCAGGCTATGAAGTATTTAGCTTCTCGCTCCTTTTTGGCCTAAGGGTGCATACTTTGACAGGAGTCGCATGATCGGGCATTGTTGTCAGAATATAAGCATCATAAGCAGATGGTGTGTGGGTCAGTGATGGACATCTGTCTCTCGCAGTCCCTACCGGACGTAAAGACCGATCGATTAGGTGGACACATAGCACTGCACCAACAGAAAAATTGTTTGTGAGCGAAATTCATGACTCGCAGGTGACAGCAATACAGGGAGTGCAGAATTATTAGGCAAATGAGTATTTTGACCACATCATCCTCTTTATGCATGTTGTCTTACTCCAAGCTGTATAGGCTCGAAAGCCTACTACCAATTAAGCATATTAGGTGATGTGCATCTCTGTAATGAGAAGGGGTGTGGTCTAATGACATCAACACCCTATATCAGGTGTGCATAATTATTAGGCAACTTCCTTTCCTTTGGCAAAATGGGTCAAAAGAAGGACTTGACAGGCTCCGAAAAGTCAAAAATAGTGAGATATCTTGCAGAGGGATGCAGCACTCTTAAAATTGCAAAGCTTCTGAAGCGTGATCATCGAACAATCAAGCGTTTCATTCAAAATAGTCAACAGGGTCGCAAGAAGCGTGTGGAAAAACCAAGGCGCAAAATAACTGCCCATGAACTGAGAAAAGTCAAGCGTGCAGCTGCCACGATGCCACTTGCCACCAGTTTGGCCATATTTCAGAGCTGCAACATCACTGGAGTGCCCAAAAGCACAAGGTGTGCAATACTCAGAGACATGGCCAAGGTAAGAAAGGCTGAAAGACGACCACCACTGAACAAGACACACAAGCTGAAACGTCAAGACTGGGCCAATAAATATCTCAAGACTGATTTTTCTAAGGTTTTATGGACTGATGAAATGAGAGTGAGTCTTGATGGGCCAGATGGATGGGCCCGTGGCTGGATTGGTAAAGGGCAGAGAGCTCCAGTCCGACTCAGATGCCAGCAAGGTGGAGGTGGAGTACTGGTTTGGGCTGGTATCATCAAAGATGAGCTTGTGGGGCCTTTTCGGGTTGAGGATGGAGTCAAGCTCAACTCCCAGTCCTACTGCCAGTTCCTGGAAGACACCTTCTTCAAGCAGTGGTACAGGAAGAAGTCTGCATCCTTCAAGAAAAACATGATTTTCATGCAGGACAATGCTCCATCACACACGTCCAAGTACTCCACAGCGTGGCTGGCAAGAAAGGGTATAAAAGAAGGAAATCTAATGACATGGCCTCCTTGTTCACCTGATCTGAACCCCATTGAGAACCTGTGGTCCATCATCAAATGTGAGATTTACAAGGAGGGAAAACAGTACACCTCTCTGAACAGTGTCTGGGAGGCTGTGGTTGCTGCTACACGCAATGTTGATGGTGAACAGATCAAAACACTGACAGAATCCATGGATGGCAGGCTTTTGAGTGTCCTTGCAAAGAAAGGTGGCTATATTGGTCACTGATTTGTTTTTGTTTTGTTTTTGAATGTCAGAAATGTATATTTGTGAATGTTGAGATGTTATATTGGTTTCACTGGTAATAATAAATAATTGAAATGGGTATATATTTTTTTTTTGTTAAGTTGCCTAATAATTATGTACAGTAATAGTCACCTGCACACACAGATATCCCCCTAACATAGCTAAAACTAAAAACAAACTAAAAACTACTTCCAAAAATATTCAGCTTTGATATTAATGAGTTTTTTGGGTTCATTGAGAACATGGTTGTTGTTCAATAATAAAATTAATCCTCAAAAATACAACTTGCCTAATAATTCTGCACTCCCTGTATTTGGATCTAAACTGATGTTGTTACACTAGGGTGGGGGTATATGGCGTTGGTGAAGCATACAATGCCACTTCTGGCATAGATACTGAACCTGAGCCTCCTATCGGTGACATGAGAGCTTTGAAGTTTCTGCGTCCAGTCTGATGCGTGGGATTATTCTACAGGTGAGGATTCTATAGGTAGAAGTAGCCATCAGAAGCAGACCTCCCACAAGTACGTCCTTTCTCAATCTTCCTTTGAGAACCCAGGTTTCTCCCTATCGCCACTATTTGCACTGGCTCCCAGTGAGGAAATGTGCTTAGTTAAGATTCTAGTGATTGTTTTATGACTCTTTTTTTTATTGATTTTCAACATAAACAAAACAGTAGACACCTCTAGCTCAACCACGGGGTCAAACTGTAAGCAGCAACACAATGAGGCACACTGCATGGGGGCACATACAACCATGATAGGAGGCAAACAGTAAGGAGACATAATTGCAGAAGAGCAAGGTCACAACATGCCGAAACATACTTCATGGATCAGATTTTTCCAGCCACACATCCCTGATTCGATGGAACTTTGATGGCCCCCCCTCGCTTTGTAGCCCAGTGTCTTGAATGATTCACATAGTTCCTTTCCATGTATCCACACTTGTATGGTTGAGACCTGCTCTTCTCTCCAGTGCCTAGCCAGATCCCACTTTGCCACAATGTAAGCCATTGGTAGGAGTGTGCGAGTTGCCCAGAGTTCCCCACAGGGTCCATTATTTCCAATAGGATAGTTGTAGGGTCTACATCTAATGGGATACCCAGCACCCGGCCCATATGCCTGTTGACTGAGGCCCAAAGACTCAAGTTCTTACTTATAGAGCCTTACATCAGATAGGCCCTAGATATCTGGCTGCCAATATGGCTTTGGTTATTGTTCCAGGACAGGTGATCACTCCTTTTTTTTTCTGGGTCCCTCTGCCTGAAAATAAACCTCCCCTTGACCTCTGTCTTGCAGGACCTGAACAGATCTTCAAGAAGAAGCTGAAAGTATAGCTTTTTGCACAGTTCTGCCATATTTTCAGCTTCTTCTTCAAAATCTGTTCAGGTCCTGCAAGACTGGTCAAGGGGAGGTTTAATCCAGGCAGGGGTACCCAGAAAGGAAGAGGAGTGACCACCTGTCCTTGAACGATAAATCCTTGGAACAATAGCCAAGGCCATATTGGCGGCCGGATATCTAGGTAAGTGCTTACCTGTGAAGACTAGTGCCGGGACTCTCTTTAGAACATCTGTGCGCTCTACAAATCCCATTCATCATCATCATGACAAGGCCAGGCAACAAAGAAGGTGGACGAATGCTTCAACAGCGACTTCTTCTTGTGTTGGGTGACGTAGATTTTTTTCCCCTAAGTCTTGGAGGTGTGACTGGTTCCTACAGACATACGTTGTGGTGGCCTGTGACCTACATCTGCTTCTCGCAGTCTCTGCACTGCTTGAAGACTGACATTTTTATTGGTGACATCACTCCCTAGTACACTGTTCAAAAACTTTGCAATCATCGGAAGACTAATGAAGTGTGGATCCACTTCTGAAGTGCAGAAAGCAAAAAACTAATGGCAGTGCACAGAGATAGCCCATATATGTGGCTCTGTTCCATTACTTCCTTGGTGGTGTGGCACCTGATGGTGCGCAGGAGCACTGCTAAGCAAATTCCCAAAATGAGCTATTGGGCGTAGGGGTAATTTAAAGGTGAGGAACCTGTGGTTAAAAGTGTTCATCAGAAGGTTTTCTTTAGAATGGAATGTTAAGCAAAAATAACAAAAAAGAGGTTATGAAAAGAGTGAAACAAAAGTAGGTGTCTTCAGAGGAAGGCAAAAGAGTGTCCTATAATGATAGGTGCACCGCCTCCTTTTTCTGGAGTAAGCCTTTCAGGCAACTTCACAGGCCATATCCGAAAAGCTTAAAGAGGTTTGTTATTAACAATGCTTACCATATAGTTTCATCTGTGTTGAGCTAGTGTTATTTTTAAGCATAGTCTTCACTCTTGACTCTAATTCCACTAACCCTGATTTGGTTTACATAAGAGTTTTCAGAAATCTAATCAAAATTACATATGGGAATATTTCACAGCAAATTCATTTTTTTGTTCTATTGCTGCACTTCGAAATTAATTTTCTTGATAAAACAAATGCAATTGGTCAAACCATTGTGGGCGAAATTGCTTATTAACATATGTAGATAGTTCAAAGGAGCTCTTTAACAATTGAAAAGTATAAATCCACCACCCAAGAAAAAAGAACAAACCCGATCCTAGAGTAATGCTCTCTCTGTCATTTTAGATATGATTCTTCGCATACTGTGAACAGCCGTGGCATGATGGTACTCACTTCTAGCATAGTGCTCATGCTGGCATTTAGGAGAAATAATCATAGGTATACAAGTGGTAATTAAGGCATAATAAAGGAATCCATGGCATGATGTTGTCCACCCTAACACAATGCTGGGCCTGGCATATGTTGCTAATTCGCGTCATAATGAAGCATTAATAGCTTGACATCATCCACTTCTGGCTAATTCTTGGCCTGCCAAAATGGTGGTCATATTTTGCACATTGGGTGCATCCTTCACATGATGTTGTCCCTCCCTGGCATAATGCTAGATCAAGGAACAGTGGCATGGTGGTACTGAATTTGGCATAATGCTGACAATGGCACATAATGACAAATAGGGAGTGCAGGGACATGAACCTCAACACAAATCAAAACAGGCCCAATGCACAATTGGGGTCAGGGTAGATGGGGAGGTGTGACTTACTATTGTAGTGTTCCTGGCATACTTTTGGAGTGGAGAAATAAGAAAAGCGTATTACAGGAGTAAGTCACAGCAAAATCTTTGTGAATTGGGCTTACCATATTGTGGGTAATCATTTGCTTGCACTACCAGAGTCATACAAGTAAAGCTGCATACAGACGGCTGAAACTAAATTTAATGGATTAAGAAATAGGTGTCTTGAATTTCTCTAGGTAGAGAGCATGCAGTGCGACAGGATATGAAAATATTTGGCACAAGTTTGCAGCCACCCATCCATCCACGCACTCACTTAGCTTAACCATTCATCACCCATCAGCCACTCTTTATCACTCCATTCCTTATCCCAATCGTACATGCAGTCACTCACATGCTCATCCAAGCACTCACTCATCCATCCATCATTTGAACCATTTATGCATTTATCAACTAACCCATCCACACATAAATCTGCCCATCATGAATGAAACGCTTGCACGTATTAAGAAATCCAAAGTTATTAGCTTTGTCAGTGCCTGCTCTCTGCCTAAACCTTGCAGCACTAACATTCCAGGAACTGAGTGCTACATTTGGAAAGTGTCTGCTTCTTAGATAATGAAATTATGTGCCTGTACAGTCTAAACTAAACTAGATCATTAATAAGTACGGCCACAAGCCTGAGCCTCAATCCAAGGCCAACTAGACTCTCTCCCATTTCCATGCACTGTCTAAAGAGTTTGCAAATTTACTTGGTAATCGGCATATTGGCCCAAGGTAGCTTTCTGAACCCTAACTTGACAGCATTGCAGGATATATTGTGGAAATGTTTGGGTCCTTGTCACATATCTTTGAGCAGTGTCTGACACCCTGGAGTCAGGCAACCCCTTTGATGAAGAACATGCTAGCGGGTAGGTACAAAGATCACCGTATTTGTAAGATAAGCAAATCTGCCCTATCTGCAAAGTGACACAAATCTGTTTTACTCAGTGTAACTGAGAATTCAGCGAATTTGTCCTGCTAGCTAAAGTTGATCATTTTGGTCCTTAGTTTTTGACTTGGCTCCACCACACATTCTGTACATTCAATGAGTTTGAGAATGCTGAGTCTACCTTTAGCAAGAAAGTCAGTGGCAGGGGTATTATCCCAGGGCCAGTGCTAGAAGGTCATACGTCCATTCAAGGTCACATTCAAGATGTGGCTCAGTTGCAGATGCTTCAAATGGACAAGTTCTGATCTACAGATTTATGAAAGCAAAGAAGATTCTTCCGGATTATAGGCATCATTTGAGTAAATAACGGTAAGAGTACTGCTACAATGTAGTAAATAACTAGCAGTCAACAACATCGTTCCACTACTGCGATTGTACAAATATTTTCCTGCATTCTGCTGTGTTTGCCCTTTCTGGTTAACTTACCTATGACATCATTGGTACCGTTTTTGTTTAATTTGCTAAATTTTTCTAAACCAAAATCATCTTACTGATAATCACAATAATATGATGGTAACACTAGCAAATATGGAGAATAACGTGACTCACCATTTCTTCCAGAAAACCAAGCAAAACACTAACCAAACTCGTTTGCAGTCTCCTACTACATATGGTTCAACAAACAATAACGAAAAACATAGAAATATCTGGTTTTTATTAAAAGATTTAACCAAAGTTTTTTTTTTTAAATCGAGTACTTTTAAAAATACAACTTTACATAATACTTATAAAATACATTATTTGTGCAGATCAAGTTCTATTTGAAATATGACATCTCTAAAATTAAACAGAACATTGATACATATTACATAATACAAAGTGCAGCTCTATTGAATATCAATAACGCATCAGTAAAACAGGTAAAATAGGCTTTCAAATAAGACCACATTATATCCTTGTTCAGATGTTGTAAACGTACAATGAATATTCTTTAAATATAAAATTCAATAATTTGTCAATCCGCTCAATACCAAACATTTCTAGGGGACAGCATATCAGCATTTCAAAGCACTATTTCTTCCGACCTTCCAATCTCTTATGAAGAAATATCTTTCATGACATTTTGGCCCGCAGTTTTTCCAGAGTTTTCTGTATAATGAAATAGAAGTAATTGAAAGAATTAGGAATAACAATATTTTAGCTACAATAAACAATCTTGAAAACGGCTGTTCAGTCCTGACAATATGAAGCTTACAAGAAAAAGTCAAATGTATTCACTACAGTGATTCTAGTACTGAAGACCCATTTCCTTCTGCCTACCAGGACGCTCTGCCAATAAGGAGAACCAGTCACTCTTGCATCGAACTAAGGGCATTTTAAAATTTGGAAGCTGGGGGCCAAGATGCAATGCCATATGATATACCGGTCTAGAAGTGGGTCACCTTAAAACAGTAAGAATATAAGAATTATTATAGTGAGCAAGTAAAAGTCAAATGTAACGACAGTTTTTCATTACACATAGCTTTAAGAAATTCACATGCATTAATTGTGTTTCTGACAATAAGTCGGGAATCAGTTTAAGGTGGCAGTATTACAGATATTGACTTAATAATGTGTTCATGTAACCTATGAGCCTCATTGACTTTGCCTGCAAATTAGACAAAGTGGGAGGTGAGGGGGAGTGGAGAACTAAACCTGCACAAAGGAAGTCATCTTAAGATTTGTTGCAGGAATGTAGTGTGTGAAAACAAAATAGAATGTGAGTCCAATAAATCTGCTGAATATACAAAAGGTGAAGAGGTAATTACAGATGAGGTACTGTTTACATCAACGGCAGTAGTTCTTTAAAGAATACACTTGGATTTAATTACACTTGCAAGCAGTACGTAAAATCAGAAAGGCAGGAAACAGGCTCAACATAAAGAATGAGATCCTGGAACACTGTTGTCCTGCTCAGATTTGTTTTCCTTAGCTTCACATCAAGGCAGTGATAGCTGGGCAATATATTTGCAATGGTCTGTTGTCTTTCAGCTAGGTGTGTGTTATACAAATAGTGTATACATACACTTTTACATTTGCGGATCTGCAACATAGCTGCTTTACAGATGTCCAGGAGCAGCACACTTTCAAAGATCACTGCTGAGACGGACAGCCCTTGGCTGACTGGAGGAGGAACTAGTGATGACCTGGGGAGGCGCTGTGGCACAACTGGTAACTGTGGAAATTGGTAAATGGCTCCTTAAATGGAAACTGGGATAGTAATAATCTTCCCCCAAACTCTTTGATTGTCCTTTCAAACAATACAAATAATGAAGAAAATTCCTTTACCTCCTGGGGATAGGTTGTCTTCAAGCCACAAAATGTAACTGCTATGCTCCAGAAAAAAAGTTACATACTTTTGGTAACACTCTTTCTCATTGGTAGTCTATCTACTGAAATCAATAGGAGTGTAACCAATTTTTCCAAAATCTCATGAAAGGGGTCTCTAATTTCTTTTAGGAGACCCTCACCAGCTAATGTCTCCCAAGAGTATGTTACTCATCTGGTGAACTCCTAGCTGATAGCGTCATCATAGAGTCTCCTCTTTCTCCTAGCCCAGGAGACAGTCTCCACATAAGTGCAGGAGACTATTCAAGGAGCCGTAAAAAGGAAAAGTTCAAAAAGGTGCAGTGAATTGTGAGAAAAGTGATCTAAAAATACCTCTATCTCGCATTTATCTTCCAACAATATTATAGTAGGGATAGGGTATAAATAAAAACGAATGTGGGGTGATGGGAACAAATTATATGTCCCACACATATCATGTCAACATGCTTCAGCCCACTCTTGCCCAAAAGGGTCATTAGCTTTCTTCAGGACCATAGCTCTACGGACCCCAAAGTGTCCAGAGATGGATATTACCTTCTAGGTCTTCTACTTTAGCACAATTGAGAGTTTTTGCTGCTGTTGCGAATGGGTGAATGGAGGCCAAAGTCAGGGGATGTAGCCTGAACACTGGGGAAGTGGAGACCACCTCATATCCTTTAGGCCCAAAGGTGCTCCAGAGGTATCCATTTGGGGACCAAATATTCTGCACATGGCCTCTTTAAATTTGAAGAGTTGTTGTGTCATCGCCGATGGCCCAGGGAAGTCTAAGAGCATCAGCATGAGAGCCGGAGCCAGTTCAGAAGATAGGAGAGAGTTTGTGCCTTGGAGGCACCAGTGTTGTTGCATGACTCCTTGTGGTGGAAGTGGTGGGACAAAGTGGAACCATGCTTCGACTTCATGTGTTTCTTTGACTTACCACACGATCTTGACTTCAAAGATACACAAACTCTAGTGGGGAGCGGAGAGTGCTTCCAGACCCTAGATTTTGATCGAGACTCCTTCATTTGACAATAGTGTTCAGCATCTCAGAGTTTAGCTCTGCAGTCTTGAATGTCCCTCAAGTTCATCTGGGCGCACTTGTCGCAGGATGAAGAAACATGTCTGGAGCACAGACATCAGAGACAGACCTCGTGGTGGGTCCCTCAGCTTACAACCTTTTCGGTTTTCCAAGGGGGCATAACCCCTTCACACTGGAAAAAAATTCCTGACAGAATTTGAGGGAGCAAGCTCCAGATCAGCGTTGAAAGGTATAGAAAGAAAGGAATTTAAATCGGCACACAGAGGTGGTGACTATGGGGTGACTTCTATGTCACATCTGGGAAGGGACAGACCCAACCTGGAGCCGCACGATGCCACCTACCAACAAGCAAGGGAATTGTTGAGAAAATTCAATGGATCCAGTCTGACATCTGGGGGTATTCACAAGGTGAAGAATCTATGGTTAGGAATATGAATCAGAATGGTTAGATTACCAAAAACGAAAAGCTCGGAACCTGTGACCTGAGGATGAGTGAGGCCCTGAAGTGTGATCGAACACCAGTCTTATCTACTGTGACAGAAATTAAAGCTGAAGAATTGATTACAGACTACAAAAACTACTTAGCTTAGCTAGGATAATTTGCGGATCACCCTGGGAATCAGGGGTATTCCAGGACAGTCTCTTTGTGCATGCCTCCTCAACCACGACCACCTCCAGTGACGTCAACCCGATGGTCCACTGCACTGGGATGCCCTGGACCGAGGAAAAGAGGTCTTTGCTTCTCCCAGTCTTGTGAGACTTAAGACCACTTGCAGCTTGCTAGTGCAACTGGACTGGTCCCCCAGCGTCTGCAGCCTATTTTTGTGGGCCACCTCCACCGTGACAGATGACCGACACCCGGCCACCCCGGACCGAGGAAAAGAGGACCACTGGTGTCCCTACGTCCCTGAGCATCACAAGACCTGAGCCCACTCGGTTGCCCACCAAAACTGGACACCTCGTCCTAACTTACATCCTCTTTCCAACTTGACTGATACCCATTAAGTGCCATTAGGAACCCGACAACGCACCACACTTGCAACTGGCTGCCCATGTGCCACCCGGTGTCTTACTGGTTTGGTCCTGGCCCTTGCCCACTACTCACTTTAAGTCCAGGAGATTGGTCTTGTAAGTTGCTGTACTCTACCTGTTTGCCATGTTTGTTTTTCCTCCATAGGATACCATAACCTTTTGTGCTGCTAAAGATGCACTTAGTGGGAAGGGTATGCCCAGAAGTGGGTCCCGTGCTCACTGTGCCACTGGATTCAAGCTAGCCTGGCTGATGAAGGGTTATACCCTGAAACCGGTCCCAGGATGCTTGTTTCCGGTCCACGGAGGACCTGGCCAGGCAGTTCGTGCTGGACTGTAGCCATGAGGAACAGGGTCAAGACTGATTTGCATATGGCTGGGTCCAAACTGGGGTTGCAGGGTGAGCAAAAGAATGTTGGATTAAACCCAGACCTGTGACTGGGGGTGAGTGTTTGCATTGTTCAGCACTCAGTCCATCATCCTTTTGTGTTCTCCTAATTCTTCCAGCATGGGAGTTGTGCCAAGTGCCTCTGCCTGCATCTCCTTTAGGTGCAGGAGTTTTCGCTGAAGAATCCAGTCACTCCTGCCATATCCACACTATCTGGGCAGAGTAGATGTAGAGCCAAAGGGTTGCGTAACCACTGTGCTATAGCCACGTGTCCCACTACAGTGACTCCGTTAGGTCCACCGAGGGCCATTATAAGTGGTGGTGGGCGCTCCCTGTTAAGTAACCATGCCAACTTGTGCCCCAATCCATCTCCCTCTCTATGCAATTTCTGTCTGAAGTCAATTGGGAGGTAGCAGTCCAACCTATCCCAGAGGTTCACCACCTTTCTGTAGAATGCTGCAAGTGTTTCGTTCCCACCCTCATTACCCGTAACTTTACTCTGCGCCTCTGCAAGGTATCCCTATGCTATTCCCAGCTCCCCCTCAAGTTTCTTCCTGATACCATGTTTTACTGAGACTAAGCCCTCTTACAACCACCTCTAAAGCCCCCCATTCTGCATTTCTCATACTTGCTATATTCCAATTTCTAACAAAATAGCAGCAGAGAGCCTCGCTCATATCTAGATCATATTCAGGGTCGTTACCACCCCTAGACGCAACCTGCATAGCGGAATACGTGGCCTGTGACCTCGCAGAGCACACCAACAACAGAGGGGTATGGTCAGAGAGAAAACGCACCTGATAACTCGCTTTTACCACATTTAAAATTCTATCATTGGTAAGCATGAAATGGTCTAAGCGAGACACTCCCCGAGCATAGGAGAAATAGCTAGAGAAGTATAGCTGTCCTCGCCATTTTTTGTGGAGTTTTTTAGCTTTGGCCTCGAGCAAGTGAGTTTCTTGAAGAAACAGTATGTTAGCTTGCAATCTCTTGAGATACGTGTGTCCGGTATCTTTTAACAAACATTCAGGCCTTTCATGTTCCACGTGATCATTCGTACTTGATTAGTCATATCTAAAGTGGTACCATTCATGCCGCCATCCACAAGACACCTACATCCTCAACCCCACCGCCACCCATTCAGTACCATACTGTCTCTCTTGCACACGCATGAAACTTAGAACATCAACATAACAAATTGCCCCCCACCCCCACACGGAAAACTTTTCTGAAGTTAACTGTGGTTGCCCCACTATCAATGTATCCCAACCCTGTTAAACTACATAACTGATCTTCTCCACTATAGCTCATTTTAGCAGGATGCGCAAGGAACTGAGCCCCGTTGTATTAGTTAACTGCAAGGGAGAGAGTTGGCTCAACACGCGTCAGGCCCGGCCCAGCCCACCTCCCTATGGACCCAGTGAACTCTCAGAACCCCCACTGTGTTCCCCACACCCAGTGTGAGAGAAAGGAGAGGAACTTAAGACGTAGAGTACAAGAACACTGAAAAAAGAAAAAAAAGTGAAAAGAGGAAGGTGGGCAAAGTATCAACTGTCCGCCAGGCCGTATTCCCAATGACAACCCCGGAACTCCCGCAGTCCCCATCCATGCAGGCCTACATACATCTCACCTTTCCCGTGCCACCCAATAAATAGTAAACTGTTAATAAACTCGAAGGTCCATTGTATTTATGTTCAGCCGGGGTGCCACCATGTTATCCGTCTGAGGTCTGCTGCAGTGTTCATCATGCCATTCTGTCTAGGAGCTGACTCATCAGGGGTAGTCCCTCATTTGATCTCTTGCTAAAGTTCATATTTGCAACACTCTATTACTCCGTCTCTGCTGGCGACTGTACTGGACTGCTCTGCTGGTCTGAAGAATCACTAGGTGACATCACAGCTGAAAGATTCAACGAGTGTCCTCACCTCCTCCTGCTCTAGCCTCCTTGATTTAAGATCCAGGGATTTGTCCGGTCACACCAAGACTCTTTCTGCAAGGGAAGGCGATGTCTTCCATCTCTGGCTGCGCCTACCAGACAATGTTCCTGTGGCACTGGGCCACTGGGTTATGATGCAGGTGCAGGTGAGCTCTGCACTGGGATTCGGTTACCCTTGCTGACCTCTAACCAGTCCCAGGTCTTCTCTGGTGTCAGAAAAAGGTGTATGCGGCAACTGTAGATCACTTTTAGTTTAGCAGGGTATAGTAGCATATATTTCAGGCCCATGGCCTTCCGTTTTTGTTTCACCCCGCTGAAGGATTGTCCCTGCGTCTGCACAGCCCTAGTGTAAGATCGTACAGTTCTCATACTGTGGGCCCCCATGTGTACGAACCATATGTAGGATCTTGTCCGGAGCTTTATGGTTGAGTAACCGTGCTATGATAGTGCGTGGGGGTGCACCTGGTAGGGGCCACATGGCAAAGGACCTTTGGGCATGTTCAACTGCAAAGAATTTAGAGAGGATGGTCACTGGTAGGGCCGACGAGATTCATTCTTCCATAAAGGCCTCTGGCCTATCTCCCTCTGCTTTCTCAGGGAAACCCACAAACCTGAGATTTTTTCTGCTGGATTGACCCTCTGCATCCTCGATGCGGGCTTCCATTGTCTTCAAGAGGGTTTCAAATGCTGCCACCATGGCCCCAAGTCTGGCCATCTCTTCCTGGAGTTCCTTCACTTGGCCTTCCATTTTCATAGACCTCTCAGCAACTCTGCGCAGGTCCACCTAGTGAAGATCCACATCTAGAGCTATGGCATCGATTTTTGTTTGCACTGGCTGCCCTGCTGCCTCTATAGCTGCGAGTATTTGTGCCCCGGATGGTTCCATGGGGGTTGGTGACGTTCTCTTCTCCCCCTCGCCCCAGATCTTGTTGTCTACTACCTGCGCCCTGCGCTGTATAACGATCCATTTTGGTCTTCTGTGTACCCCTTGCCGCTCTGTCCTTACCCATGCTATAGCGTTTCACTATGTGTAGAGAGGTGAACCCCCTCAGAAGTAGTTGTCTAGGTTTTTCACACAGGACGCTGTTGCAACTCTATACCCAGGGGGATGGTGGTGTGATAAGTATTAGTAATAGATAAACTATGGCGTTGTGGGCAGCTTCCCTATGTCCATACTGGGGGAGGAGGGTCCCAAATACCAGTCACACTGCACTGTCTCCACGCTTGCCCTTTATTCTGAGTGGTGACCCCAAATCACCCCTACCTTGTTAAGGGTTCTCCTCACCTGCGTATTTCAGAACCAGCAACCTGGGGCCAAGGAGCCATCACAATAAGTCAAATGATTCCCCTCCAGCCAGGGCCATTAATAGGCAGCCAGCTGCATGCCTAATCAGGGCTGCATTGCTCAGTCAAAATCAGCGGACTGGGCAGCAGCCCGGGTCCCATTCGGATCGCCCCTCATTTGCAGCATTGTAAGGGGCTGGGGGGTGTTGGAGCATGCTTCTAGTGCTGCTGCTTGGCGATCTTGTCAGCCACTCCTCGATGTTTAATAAAGTTAACAAGATCCTAGCCAAGCTCATCCCACTGCTCCCCAAAATTGTCAGGTCTGATCAGCTAGGATGATCAACTGCCCGTACACTCTGAACAATATTGGCACTCTTGTATTCACTGGACTGCAGTCAAGGCTGCAGCGGTCCTCCTGGAGCCTACAAAAGTGCCTGACTCGCTGCAATCACAATACACCTGCTTCATTAGAGTACATTATTATATCAGCAAGCCAGTGGCATAGGTGCGAGCAAATTTCAAGACCCTCTTACTTGTTTCCGAACAGCAGAGGTATGTGATAGCGATAGAGCCGATAGCTCCGCAGCTCCATTCAATCCAAAGGATTAAATTCAGTTCATGGAGATTTAGTAAGGGTTAGAGTCAGATAGGGAGTCGTAACCGAATAAGTAAGTTTTCAGTTGTTTTCTGAAACGCAGGTGATTGTTATTTGATCTGAAGGTAAGCAGCAAAGTGTTCCAAAGCCTGGAGGAAATAAGGCAAAGAAGCACCCTTCACATCTGGCCTTTTTCATCTGAGGGATACAGAGCTGGTACAGGCTGGCTGATCTAACTGCTCTGTTAGGATGATATGGACTGATCAACGTAGAAGACGCAAGGGCCTGTCTTGTGTTTTGCACAGTGGGTCATGCACAATAATTCAAACTGAATCCTTTTGCTAATGCAGTGTGGTAAGTGCAGAAGACAAAGACCGCATCATGAGGATAGCTAGGAGGATCCGGGCTGCGGCATTTTGAATTACTTGTAGTCTTTTGATGACTGAAAGAGGACTCCCTAAATAGAGGGAGTTCCCATAGTCAAGGCGACATAAAATCGCCTTGAACCACCACTCTCTCCGAACAGCAACAGGTAGCCATCTAAGTGTCCATCAGCATCTTTCTGCAAAGGACCTAATGTACTGGGGTCAACCTGTGGTAGTGTTGCTGTATGTGGATGATGTAACTCTATATATCCAGACCCCACAGACAAATATACCTTCAGTTAACAGGGAGCTCCCGAGATTCAGCTGGATGACTGGGATAAAGATCATTTGGGCAAAATTGGTGGTCTTCTCACACCACAATATAGATTGAGTTCCCCTTGAAATGTGCCTCAGGACAAGTGAAGTACTTGGGAATTTGGTTTAGTTGAAGTCTTGGAACCTTATGTCATGAAAGCTACAGCAGGGTGATAATGTGACTGGAGCAACAGATAACAAGTTAGATAGGGCTGCCTGTCCCCATGGCTGGCAGAATTGCTGTAGCCAAAATGGTTGCTCTTCCTACATTTTTAGATCTATTTGTTTGCTAACATTCCAATTCCACTCAACAGTAGTTCCCCAATAGACTGATTTAGTCTAATTAGATTGGCCTGCGGGGAATGGGGGCCAAGTTTAGTGTGGGAGGTGCTCAGCCTACCACCTAATCGGGGTGGAATGTGTGTGCCTGGCCTGGAATGACATTATTACTGTGCCCGGGCCCAATATTCACACTACTGGCACTACCACACTCCGTCTAAACTGCACATACAGATAGAAGAAAATAAGGCCACTTTCTGCCCTGTTAACACTATGGTATGTCTGCATGCTATGGGACCATCGATGGTGATTGCCACAATTAAATGCATGTTCTGGACATGAGATTGTCTCTGTAGGAGAGCACATCTGACTTACATATACACGGATGACGTACTAGTCGAGTGAAACCCACCTCCTGTCCCTCATAGCAGATGGTAAAGTATCCCAGCATTTGGAAAGCATGCAAATATTCTATTTAGGGGACTTCTGCCCGGAGGAACAATTCCTTCTTACAGAGTTGGTTGCAGCTCTTCTTGGATACATTCCACTCAATATATTTTTATAATACAGGCTGCGCTCCACCTCCAGGTAGCAGGCAGTCCGATGCCTGTGCTGACAGGGGAACAGTGGCATTTCTGCTGTGCCCAGACAGATATGCCATCTCCCAACTATTGACTCCACCTTTTATATCATAAATACTTGCAAATGATGTACTGCACACTGCTGTCGTTATATAAAATGGGGTTGAGGGAGAGCCCATATTGTGCCTGCTGTGGCCTAGCGGATGTGGGCTTCCTCCACCTGGCCTGGGAGTTCCCAGGAATAGTGAAATTCTCGAGGTGGTACTGTGCACTACTGATGATATGACAAATGTCCAGGTGCCTAGGTCACCCTATGTTGTGCTGCTCGGCTACTTTAAAGACATTTCAAATCCAGTGCAAAAAACTCACTGCCATCCTACTCCTGATGGCCAATCAGACTGTCAACGGGATGGGGTAGCTGCCCATTGTTCACAGCCAAATATTGGCTCCTGGATGCTGCATATTGTCAGGAGCATTTAGATGCCACCTTGTGACCTAGAGACATCTGAGGGCCACTTAGGATACACCTGGCGTTTCAGGGGAAGGGCGAACACTTGGGATCAGGTGCTCGCCAGAAGTGTGAATGCACGGCACCAACGCCCAAAAGTGTTAGGGGATATTGATGGCTCTTTCTGGTTGGGGTGCCGGGAATTGAACTGATTTCTGCCAACATGTTTTTAGGGTTTACCCTGGGATACCACAACAATGTACTTCGGTACTGCAAGATGGGAGAGTGGAGGGTCAAATGGACAATTCTGTGCTTCAAATAAGTCTTCCACTTGTTACAGCAATAATACATCTCACATTCCTCTCTAGTGGTATGCACACGCTGATTTTCTTGTTTGGGTGTTTTATTTTGATCTCAATAAAAATTGTAATAAAAAAAAACATTGTTCAGCATGTGTGGATCAAACTTGTGGCAGAAAGTACTATGCTGCTTCTTAATTTTGATTTGGATGGCAGCATAGTCTAGGACAAAGTTAACTAGATTAATCTACTTTAGAAGTGCCGTTGGGGTGGAAAATGGGGGAGGGGGGTGGAGGTGCAACACCATTCAATTCAAAAGGATCACTCAATGGCACTGCGAAGAAGCCCCTGCATAATGACAAGGAATCTGAGAATGAGCAAAACACCGCTGGAGCTCACATGGGAGAAAGCAGCAGAATGTACAAACTAAGGAGTTAATGTCAGGAGCTAGTTTTTAGCCACGGTCAGAAGCACCCAACAAAGCCAGTTCAGTGAAGAAGCATGGACTTTAATATTAAACCCTTACTGATAGAATTCAGCATGGTACTATATGTTGATTGAAAACATCAGTGATGTGGTTACTTGCAAGTGATGCAACACCATCTCCTGCAACCTAGCTTTGAGTGGCTAGTCGGCTATGTAGGAAACACTGCTATTCACAGCCTCCTAAGATGAGCAACCACCACAGTCATCACCTCTGTGAAGACTTGATGTGCTGACGTTAACACAAACAGAAGTACCGTGAATTGGTAGTGTGCGGACACCACCACAACTCCCAAGTACCTCCTGTGCGAATGCCATATCAGTATATAAAAATAACGTGTCCAGCAAGTCAAATTACACCATCCAATCTTCTGCTTCTAGTGGCAATAGGACTTCAGGTACGGACAGCTTCTTGAACTTCTCCTTCCACAGGTAAAAGTTCAGGAGCTTGAGGTCGAGGCTCTGACGGAGACCGCAGTTCTTTTCAGAACCTGGAAGTACCAACTGGCATCCCTGCCAAATGTTCTTTCTGTTGCCAATTCTGCCACTCCTTCTGCAGAAGAACTGCTACTACCTACTGCAGAATGTGCAGAAGATTAAAGGGACTGTTAGCGGGAGGGTACAGAGGAAGGGTTTCTGTTGGAAGGGGTAAGGCATACCCCTTTTCAACAATCTGTAGGACTCATCGGTCCTACCACTGGCAAAACATGCTCCTTCTGGGATTAAATAACGTGCTGAGGAGGAGAAAGGCTGCTCTTGGCAACTTTTTCCTTTCCAGCTCTTTGCACTGCTGTACAAAAGGGCTTTACAGTTGCTGATGAAATTTTACAGAATGACGCTGCTTTCCTTGAAAACTTGAAAATGTCTTGGATTTTTGAAGTGAGGAAAATCCCTGGAAGTAGACTGCAAGCCTTAGGATATGGTAGTGGCATTGCACACCTTAAATCTTTCAAGGGTGGCATCTGTCTTGTTACTAATCAGAAGTTCTCTATCTAAAGGCGTTACTAAACAGGAGGTCTCCATCAAAAGGCATATCCATTAGGGCATTTTGGACATCCTCTGAAATTCAAGGGAGCTCAACTAGTCAGCTGAGTCTACTATAGCCTTAGAACCCGCCGTAGCTGGCTCTACCGGCTATTAAAGGGCTGCTCCCGCGTTAAATGCATTTAACAAGGGAAAGGGCCTTTAAAAGCCGGTAGAGCCCGCTATGGCGGGTTCTAAGGCTATTAGAACATTCTGCCACTCAGGGCAGAATGTTCTATTAAAAAAAACAAATTGCTCACGGAGCCCGAGGGGATTAAAATCCCCTCGGACTCTGTGAGGCTTTGTTCACAGCTGTTGCTGTGAACAAAGCGAACATTGGAATGTTGGCGCTGTGGGCTTTTACCGGCCAGTAAAAGCCCGCAGCACTCCATTGTCTTCAATGGACATGCCAACATTCCAATGTTCTAATATGGGTCTAATGATATACTCAAGAGCATCCTGACTATCTCAGCGAAATGATCACAAAGATGCTTTGTCAAGTTTAGGATGACCATATGAGCCATATCTCAAAGACCATGGACCAAGACCAAAACCAACAAGATGCATTTAGTGATTGTAAGCAACGCGGCCTGTCAAAAGGACCTTTTTACCTACTTCTTGCAGTTGTTTTGTTCCTTTATCTGGAGGATGGGATGGAAATTAACCTGGGTTGAGTTTTGTGGAAGATTGCAACACTAGACTTTCAGGGTTGATTGCACCCAGAGGAATGAAAAGAAGCTGTTTTTTGCTGTGGAAGAACCCACAGTGGGAACAATGTCTATGTCTGAGAGGTCTGCAGACCAATGGCAGTTTGCAGGCCTAATAAGATTTTGGAGTCAGTCAGTAGGAGAGGAGCTACTGAACCACCATCATCTGTGTCTTTAAGATCTCCTCAGATAATGGAATCCGTCCCAAAAATATAATGAATCGTTTCTCTGAATTGATAATGTGAAATCATCTTGGCCCCTTTTGTCTGACTTCTTCTAATAAATGTTGTGCCTTCTAATGGGAAAGGTGCTATTTGACAATCCTTCCAACCTCATTGGTTGAAGTAGGAGGTGACAGTGCTGTAGACAGGGCTGGTGGAACAAACAAAGGTTGCAGCACCAGAGCGACATTAACCAGGCCCAGCAGACCAAATTGCACCAAAGGGAAGCTAGGCATCATCGGAGGACTAGCTGGCAAGAACCCAAGAATTGCATTTTGCATGGAGCCAGGAGCACACCAGAAGGGACCTATGCCTCTCTTAAAAGCTTCCTTATAGCCTGGAAGAAATAGGCCAGGCCAGCTAGCTATGTGGAAACTCTAGAAAGTTTGGTGCAATTGCATCGAAGGGCATCATGGGATGTTGTGGTAGAAAGGCTGGAACCAAGGCCAGCAGTTTTAAAAGAACCTCTTGTAACACCAAGTTCAAGCTCCGAAGAAGAGGGAGTCCTAACAGATGTTGGGGGCATAGAGGGCTCAGAAAGGGAGGACTTAACTTTGGAGAATGAATGACACCTATGAGATTGTCATCTATGCATCTTTTTAGTTTTTTTCCTCTTAGCCCTAGAGGCCTTTGAGGAAAGAGTAGCACAAAGCAAAACAAGACCTGGCTTTTGACCTGGATCTTCTGCCCCAGGAATATTATTTGGTCCAAGCCATAAACATTGTGGCCTCACTTTTCTTGATGGTTTGGGATTCATACTTTGAAACCAGTCACAGACTCAAGTTTGGAGCCAAGATGCCATTAGAAGTTGTCACGTGAGTCCAAGATGGACATCTGCGCATCAGACCAACAACAGAGTTTAAACCCCAAAATTTTAGGATGGGACATAATCCCAAACACACTGCTGTAAATAATTTTTTTACTGAAAAGAGAGATGAAGTTCATCCCAGAATCTGGGGAGGAAAGCTGCGGATCCGCATCAAAAGGCACAGAAAAAACTGAACATCAGGGTGCCAGGCTGGGCAGTATCCAGTGACATCACTATGGACCAACGTCCAGCATTGACACAGAGCCTAAGCTCCCTAACATGGCAGGGGAGCTATCGGAGAAGTTTCCAGAGCCAACCTAGCACCTGGGAGATTCAAAGGTGAAGGGTCTGAAGGTAGAATTATTCATCAAAACATTGTTGTTTCAAAAAAATTTCCAGTTTTATTCAAGCAGGAATACAAATATGTTTTGTTTAAATGTAGTTTACTTGGCTCTTCAAACCCACAGCAAAATTTGAAATTCTCCACCACTCTAGTGCTTTTAAATTGAGTGTATTCATTATTGGTTGAACATACTTATAGTATTCACTATGTTTAAAATAATCCCCGAACCTTTTGAATCACTATGAAGATTGTGTCCTGATTTAAATGCCAATTCGAAAGAATAGGGCTCAATGGATACTAAATAAAATAAAATGTGAAGGTCTGCACCTTTCTCCTGGATCGGCCCTTGAAAGGTAGGTGCATGTTGCACGGTACCCTGCTGACATGTAACCAAAAACCTGGTAACATTTCTAAACTAAAAGGCTGAAGGCAGAGTGATGAATAAATGACTCCGGTACCCCAAGATGGCAATATAGCACCATACCACGTCACTCATTATATACATATTTTTATGTTACATGACTTATCAATTGATTTTAGTACACTCTAGAAAGATCCGAGTGTCCTCCATTTAATATTCATTGCCTGCCTGAGACTGTAAATATATCCGTTAGTTTTGAGAAATTAGCGCTTTTGTTGGGAATAATGTGCTAGTATTAAAAATGTGTTTTGCAGACAATCCCTGTTATAAGCCAAATTTTTAATGACAGGTGTATTGTAGAGAAATTAAAAACATGCATTCTAAAATGTTTTTTTCTTTTCAAGTATGCTGACACAATAGGTTTAACAAGACTTATATAAATAAAGAAAATAAAGTGCAAAATGGAAAAGATAAAATGCTCTGTTAACCATCCATTTATTTATTTATTTTATGTTGTTTAGGGAAGTTAAATATCCTGCAAATCAATACAGCACTGTGAATTACGGGAAATAGTTCACAGCTAGACTTCTTTTCTGTGAAGTGCAAGCTTTGAAACCACTGCCAAACATTCAATAAGAAGGCTTACACTGTTTTCAATTAAAAAAAAAAACATGGAAAAAAGTAAACTCAAAAAAACATTAAAATGTAGTCTACTGAGAAAATAAGATGAAATTAAAATTTTAAAAAAGGAAAGAAAATTGTAAATAAAAATGTAGCGGGAGCTGGGCAAAGGGGACATCCTCCAGCTAAAGTAAAGAGGAGAATTTACAGTAAAGTGGGGAAAGGGGAAGGGCACTATAAATGGGTTTCTAGGATTCAGAGGAATTAAGGAATAGTAAGTGCTTTATAGGGTAGGGTAGGATACATTATGGGGTGGTATGGGATTTTTAAGTTTCAGGGAAGGGTAGTATTTAAGGGGTAGCAAGGGTTATTAACGGTTCTGGGAAGAGAGGCATTAACTAGTAATAAGTGGTCTTTAGGGCACAAGGAAGGGGGGCATTAAGGATTAGAAAGGGTTGGGTAAGTTTTAAGGGTGTGAAACCAATAAGTGGCACAATGGGGTTATTAAATAAATTAAAGAATGCTATAATAAAAACAACTTTTAAAATATGACACTTTTGGAATTGTCATAGGTAATTGTGAAGGATACAACATTATTAAAGCAACAATTTTGACTATAACGTAGTTGACATTTTTAAAGTCAACTTTATTACATACAACCATATATATTTTATACACATATGAACATACATACACTCCTTTGTTTTCTCACAAATTTAAAACGGATTACCTTATGAAATTCCTTTGCCTTCCCTCTGTTTTTATTATATGTTTCTTGCCTCATTTTCTCCATCCTTTTGGTTTTGACTTCTTCCAACTGATTATAAAGTCTGAAAAAAACATAAATAAATCATAGCAAACGCAGTGCTACTTTAAATGTTTCATGCAAAAAGCATGGAACTTTGAAATGTTCTTGGGTTAGTGGCTAACTGTTTAGATAATAATTGTGAATATACATGTTTACAACTTCTTCCTGCTTCTCCACCAGGAACACTGGTTTTAAGATATACTAATTCAAGAGATTTCATATTCAGCTGAATTTTGCTCTATAAAACTATCCTTTCACACACCAATGAATTATTTCACAGGATTAGTTTAAGGCTTCTATGCCCTTTTCAAAGAGTCAACATAAAGTTCATCAGATTTATTCTGAAATGGGGAGTAATTCCAGACTAAAAAGTGCAAACATTAATACTGGCACTGGCCTAATACTAAGATATGTGATATTTCTAGACACCCATATCTTGCTAATTGTCAAGATCACTTAGTTTGCTAATAACCTTGTCCCTGCTAGATGAATCTTCATGAAAATTTGCTAAACAAAGATCATCCACCTCAGCTCCTGCACGGAGTTTTGGGTTGATCTGTCAAGTGGGGGCAGAGGAAAAAGAGGGTTCCCAAAACATGAAATCTCCATGCGATTTGGTGTAAATTTGCTCAATCGTTTTTGAGAAACTACGGGTCAAACATAATTATATATTTTGGCCGTTGGGCTCGCAAGAGTGCAAAGTAGAAAATGGAGACATATGCGAGGTAGAGATTTCTGTTTTCCACGTAAGCCTTCACGCTCTCGCGGGAGGAAAAGGCTCCTCCGAGAGCTCTGATTGGCTGACTGCTGGAGTGTTAGAAATGAAATGGCTGCCATTACCTTTTACTATGAAAAATTGAGCATGTTGTGGAAATTAAGTAAACAAGCTATATAAGGGGCAGCCCACCTAGATTTAGAGATGAGGTGTGTAAAAGATAACGGATCAAAAGGAGAGGGACCGGGAGATTACAGGTCCAGTGTACAGCCTCCCAATAAAGTCGTAAACAATCAAAGAGTACACTGTTCCTATCTAATTAGACATTTAAAGTGAGCCAGAAATGTACAGGAGCAAGGACCCTCATGCATCACAATGGATGACTGGCATCATCATTGGGACAGCTCCTCGTTAGGCTGGTACTGCAATGCCTAACGGGCTCCCCACACGGGGAAGCTCTTAACCGGGGTGCTCAGTAAGTTGAACATCCAAAAACCTTTGTTTTGAAAGGGTGCCCAATTTGGAGAGCCCATGTGTAAGTGGAGTGAAATAGAAAAAGTTAAAATTGGTTCATCATCAACAAATATCACTCATAATTTAATCAGTTATATGTGATGAAGACCAAGATTAAAAACAAATCAGAGTGTCAGGGTGATGGATGATGGTCACCCACTCTAAAAAGATAGATACTATGTGGTATCGCTCTATAACAGGTCTACATGTTTCGCGTCCAAGTGGTCCAGCCGGATCCTATGACGCTTCTTCAGGACCAAAAAACAATCTACTCCAACATTCCGGAATAAATATTCAACGAAATCAAAGATAGGTAGTCACTTACTTAGTTATGTTCGTATAACAAAGTCAACCATCCCCAATATCAGGATAGCGCTTAGAAGGATCAAGGTCAGTCAAAGGAACTAATAGTTTCTAGATAGCAGGTTTATTAACCTACCCTCGAGACCTGTGTCCTTATCGAACCAAAGATAACTACTGTGAAGATAATAAATGTATTGTTTTAAACTCATTTTTACAATCTCACTAGACTCTTGCAGGATCGTGAATAGTAAAAAGGAATAGATGAGTTTGCAATATACTCTACTAGTAGGAATTAATATTGTGGTCTTTGTTCTTGAAAGGAGGTGTGTAAGAGATAAATACTGTGATAAGTAGTAGGTTCATTTTTTATTTAAAAAAATGTTACAATCTTGTGAGAGTTGCAGGATTCAGAAAAACAGAAAAGAGCAGGTGATCTCTGAATACACTGTAATATGCAGATTTGCTACTATAGGAAGGACGCTTACTGGAGGTTGTGTTTATCAGAGTCTACTATTTATGCCAATTGGCTTGGTAAGAGCTGTGAGTAGTCTCTTCCCACACCCTACTATGCACACCCATTATCAGAGAGGGAAGTTACAATGGAGGACAGTCCTTGGACAGAGCATACTATGCACACACACATCATCCAAGAGAGGTCTCAGTAGAGTCCAGCCTTTCTCCACACATCCTACTATGCACACCTGTCATCTGAGATAGTAGTGTGAAAGGACAGGCATTTCTCAAAACACTACTATGCATACCCGTCATCTGAGAGAGAGGTCTGAAACAACAAGCCTGTCATTCTCCACACACACTATTAAGTACAGCTGCCAACTGAGACAGAAGTTTGAAAGGAGAGGCCAGCCCCTCCTCACACCCTACTACGCACAGCTGTCATCTGAGAAACAAGTATGACAGGAGAGGCCAGTCCATCCACACACTCTGCTTTCGCACACCCATCATCTGAGAAAGAGGTGTGAAAGGAAAAACCACTCCATCCACACACTGTAATATGCACATCCATCATTTGAGAGAAAGGTCCAAAATGACGGGCATGTCATTCTCCACACACTACTAGGCACACCGGTCATCTGAGAGAGAGGTCTGCAAGGAAAGGCCAGTCCATCCACACTCTTTACTACACACACCTGTCATCTGAGAGAGAGGTCTGAAAGGAGAGGCCTGTCACCTCACGTAAACTACTATGCACACTCGCCATCTGAGAAAGAAGTCTCAGCAGAGAGGCCAGTCTCTCTCCACAGACCCTACCAAGCACATGTCATCTTAAAGAGAGGCCTCAAACGACTGGCCAGTCTGTCCCTACACTCTACTATGCACAGCCATCATCTGAGAGAGGGAACAATACATAATTCATTTTTTTAACCTCAAGCAACATGTTTAATGTAAAACACTGTTAACTTAATTCTAAATGTACGATCTTGTACATGGTTTGCGAGAGCTGAAACGGAAGTACAGCTCCTCTGAAGTCCAAGTTCGCTGCCATTTCGACTTGCCATGGAAAAGTACTTGCCAAGCCTTAAACTTCCCTTTTTCTACATATAAGTCACCCCTATGGTAGGCCCTAGGTAACAAATAGGGCAGGATGCTATGTAGGTAAAAGGCAGAACATGTACATATGTGTTTTTTATGTCCTGGTAGTGGAAAACTCCTAAATTCGTTTTCCACTAATGAGAGGCCTGCTCCTTTCATGGACTAGCATTACGGCTACCCTCATATACTTATTGAGTGGTAGATTCTGATCTGAAAGGGGTAACCAGGTCATATTTAGTATGGCAAAAATGGTAACAGAAAATCCTGCTCATTGGTGAGGTGGGGTTTTATATTACTATTTTAGAAATGCCACTTTTAGAAAGTGAGTATTTCTCTACACTTAAAGCCACCTGTCTCCAAGCAACATCTGGGCTGGGTTGGTTGACAGCACCTTGTGCATTTCACCCAGACAACCACAAACATAGGACACTCTGTCTCATCTGCATAATGGGTCTTCCTGCGCTGGAAGGTTGGAGGGCCTGACACTTACATTTCAAAGGCCAGTGGCCTGCCCTCACACAGTAGACTGATCAACCCTCCACTAGGACCCTAGCAGACAGGTCTGAACTGAAAGGAAAACATGTGCACTTCAAAACCACTCTTTGAAGACTCTCCCACTTCAAAGGCATTTTTGGGTCCATAGACTGTCTCTCTGACCCCAACAACTCAGACACTTCTGGACCTACACCTTCACTCTGTCAGAGGAGCTGCCTAGCTGCCCAAAGGACTCATCTGGACTGCTTTGCTGAGAAGGACTGCTGCCCTCCCCAAAAGTGCTTTCCAAGGGCTTGGATTGAGCATGCCTCCTGTTTTCTGAAGTCCCAGGGGCAACAAAAAAAATTAATCTCTTCAAGAAACTCCTTGTGCTTCAAACATTGCCGCACCTCCTGCCAAAATCTATGCGAAGCCTGCCTTGCGACAGAGAAATTGACGCACAGCCAACTGGAACAACGCAGCCTGACTTCCTGAGTGGAAATTTGAAGCAGCGCCTGCCTTGCGATGGAAAACTTTTCCGCATCACCTTCCGGATCTACGCAGCACCCGTGCCTTCCTTCAGCGCGTCAAGAATTTTCACAGATCGTTCCTGTGTGTCGAAATATCCCCACATCGCAGTGAGGAACCAAGACTGCATGCCAAAAAATGACGTAAACCCCTTGCAGTGTAGAAAGAAACAACACATCGCCTGTGCTGTGTCGGAAAATCCGACGCAACACCTTATTTTTCCACGCATCTCCTCCTCTGCAGTATCCGTGCATCATTAGTCAAAGAGACAACTGTTTATTTCTAAGGATTAAGACTCTTAAACCTTTTGAAAGTGATATTTTGACTTGTGCTAATTGGATCTTTGTTGTTTTGACCTTATTTTATTCAGATATATATTACCTGTTTTTCTAGACCTGTGTGGTGTATTTATGTAGTATTTTCACTGTGTTACAGTATGATTTATTGGACAAATACTTTACACAATGCCTTGTAAGTAAAGCCTGACTGCTCAGTGCTAAGCTACCAGAGGGTGAGCACAGGATAATTTGGATTGTGTGTGACATACCCCGACTAGGATTGCGGTCCCTACTTGGACAAGGGTGTATAGCTCTGCCAACTAGATACCTCATTTCTAACACTGGTGGCAGCGGTTGGATAGGACTTGTGTTGCAGTGCCTTACAGTGAATTGTGTACACTACCACCCACATCTAAAGATCATTACGAGTTGTTTTCTCCTTTTTTCTCTTCATTGGTCATTTTTCCAGTTTTGAATCCTACCTCTCCTTCATAAACGTAGGACTTTGTGTAGCGCCTGTGATACCCTAACAGGTTAGAAATGGATTCCAACTTCCAAGCAGACTACAATGAGATGGACCTTGTCCCTGATCAAGCCGTAAGCAAGGCTAGGCCAAGAAAGTTCTGCAAGGCTAGAACGATGGATGTGAAAAAGAGGTCCATCAGGCAGGACCTGCAGGGTGCCCTATATGCTTTTGAGGAAGCACACTGGCTAAGGGAGGCAGCAGAGGACCAAAAGGGTGGTGGCCCTGAGAAGGATAATGAGGAGGAGGAAAATTACTTAGCAGTGGCTGCAAAGGTGGGAGGGGAGCCCACAGAGAGGGGGTCCCCTACTGGGTCACAGGCTGGAAGCAGTGTCTCCTCCCACACCCTGTCCTCTGAGGGACAGACAGGCTAAGATGGATCTGAAGCTGCAGCTAGCTCAACTGGCTGAAGAGAAGAGCTGAGGCTGAAAGGGCCTTGGCAGTAAGAACAATCTTATTGACTCATGAACTGAGTCTGAAGGAACTGGACTTGAAAGCACAGCAAGTAGAATGCAGTGGTGGCAGCAAAACTACAATGTCAAGTGCTGAGGGAAAGGCCCACACACCCATACATTTGGTACTTGACTTCAGTGAGGGGGGTGACAGACAGGTGGTTTGAGGTCATTCTAGCAGCGCACAGAATCCCTGAGGAGGAGTGGGGGGGGCTGTCCTATGGAGGCATATACCTGATAATGGGAGGGATGCCCTTCTGTCTGGCCCTAGATGGAAGAGACCAGTTTAGGTATTCACTGGCATCCGCCATGCATTGCTTATGACATCACTCATGACTTGTGGTATGACATAATTTATGACATCAATGATGACATCTCAAATGACATAATTGGTGACATCATCCAATGAATGTGCTAGTTTGTTTTATAGTTTACATAGTGGTGGGTAAGTACTATATTACGTGTTTACCGAATATTGTACATCCTGGGTCAAATTAATGGGTGTAAGTGTTTACAAACCAAATGGGCTCCTGATGCACCATAGGTGTGTAAAGGTATTGGACATGTTATAAATGTTTGTATTGAAGGCTAAGTCTGTGTACAGGTGACAGTTGACTTGTGTTTATTATGTTCCACACAAATGTTTTGGTTTTGCAGTGAGAAATTCACCTATATCTTTTTGTTTTGTGGGCGTCGTTGACCACGATCCACAATGATGTCCATCTTGAGTGTGACGTCAGACGGCGTCCTGCAACTTCCTGTGTATAGTCACCATCTTCTGATTCTTTTTTCTTTCCCTTCTTGGTGTACTTCCTCTCATCTCTTTTTTCTTTTTCTCTCCCACCTGGTTGCAGCACCTCCCATTTTTAGGGAGGCAGATGGTCACATGTGAATCCAGAAAATGATTCAAGATGCGAAACTACCCCTAATGACAGGTAACCATTTCGTTTTGCAGCATGACTCCTTTTCTGGATCCCCATTCTGTTTATCAGATTATATAGCAGTATTGCTTCCCTTGGGTTGGTTACATGACATGAGGAAGTGTTGGCAAACGTGTTGTAGTACCTTCTGCTCCACCTGTGCTTCCCTGTTCATCTGAAAGTCCATACAATAATGTTGTGCAAAGGTGTATGGTGATGCCCATGTTGCTGCTGTGCATAGTGTGTCCATGTGTACGTATGGTGTCCACAGGGCAAAGATTAGGAAGACACCAAGGGTGCACCACCATCAACATGGGGCCAGCCGGGTACAGAGGTCAAAGTTGGTGTTGGGCACCCAATGGAATCTTATAGAGACGGGGGGGTGAGGGGGGTGGACTTAGAAAGAAACAGCTTGCAGGTAAGTACCTGTGACGTCTGGGCACAGACCTGGGGGGTTTAGATAAGCACCTCCACCTCCTGGATATCTTCGAGTGGTCTTGACATTGTCCCCTTTTTTTTTTCCAGATTCTTCTCTTCTGGAATCAACCTTTGGGTTCCATCCACCTGGCCCTTGGTTCGCAACGGCAGATGGACAATCAACGCTTCCATTGACTTCAACTATGGTTTCTGATGCCACTTCACCCCTATGCACCGGGGCCCTCTGATGTAGGTACTCCGGTCTTCTAGGTTTCCTCAGGTGGAGGCACTTTCCAACCTTCTTTGTGCCAACTGGTTTCCTCAGGGTCCACTAGGAAGAGTGCTGGATCCATAAAAGTAGATTCTAACTCACTTATCTTGGTTGGGCACCTCCATTCTTATACCACTTAATTAGGATCCCATGTATTTCTATGCTTTTCCTGCTAACTGTATATTTTGTATGTTGATATCTCCAAGTGGAGCTAGTGTGGTAATAAAGAGTACTTTATTTTTGCAACACCTGGTGTGGTTCTTTCTTGTGAACAGTTACTGGCTGACTATTGAGGTACTGCAAGTGCTTTACACTCCTCCTGGATAAGCTTTAGCTGCTCACCATAGCTACACCTAGAGAGTTTTTGCTATTGGACACCTAAACAGTATCAATATAGGGCACCGAACCATAGGTGTACACCATAAACTGAGCAAGCCTCCTACAGATGGCAACAGCAGAAGGGCGTTTGCTCCATTACCATTACCATTGAAGCATAGTAGAGAGGCGCAATGGAGATGGGAGTAGGCCCCAGTCGGCAAGGCCTAGGTCGCAGTTGGCACGGACCCAGCCCGATCGAAGGTTTGAAACATCAACCCACAAAGGAAAGTAGAGGAGCAAGATCGAAGTGCAGTACAGATGTACAGGAGGTAACATGTGAAGTGAAAAGAGCACTGCAAAGGTGTCAAACCAAAGCATGGGAGCACATGTCCAAACCCAATGGCGGAAAGAAAACAATCGAATTATGAAGTTGATGCACATACGCATATTCACCAAGAGGAGGAGTCCCCCTACCTCGTATTCGAAAGACTTCCTTGAAGAAAAAAAAAACTTGCACACATCCAATCCCAACACTAGATGGCAGGAGTATGCGCAGGATGAATATCTACAGCCACACATGCCTCGAACATTATATCTGATAGAGACTTCTAGCTGCAGATTTCTTACATTTGATTTCCTCCCGGTGACGAACTGAATCTGTAAACTTTTGTTCAAGCAGTGCCCCTGTGCGTGCTGTCAGGTGACTCTATGTGGCTCCACGTGGCGTTGGCATCGGAAGTGATGCTGTGGTCACTTATATAGGTGCCACCCAGGCACATGGGCATCAGTACTTTTCTTTCTGTGTCAGTTAGCATGGATCTTGAGATTGCTACCCCTCTGACACTTTTTGACAGTTTTGCAAGGTTTTATTCAAGAGTTTAGAGAATGTCATTGAGAAAGACTAGGTTCAAACTGTTTGGCGCCTGTCACTGCGAGTGTCATCTACAGACGCCCACCTCGTTTCCCTCTGGTGCCTCGAACACAACCATGACTCCAAGTTATGCTCGGACTGCCGGGCCATGGCGCCGAAAGCTTTGAGGGAGCAGTCCCTAAAGCTGTTTGCGGGCTGGCATTTGGCGACAGTGGCACAAGGGACTCCTAGGAGTTGCGGGGTCCCTCCAGGAGCCCCAAGTCCTCGTCGTCCCATTGGATGTCCTTGGGACACTCGGGGAAGCAGGAACATCGGCGTTCCCGGCATGGTCAAGTTCGACTCCACGTCTGTCTCTCCCTTCCCCCCCTCTGTTTCCAGGAGCCGAATCAACACCCTCTGAAACCAAAGAGTTTTACAAGGCCATGCGCCATTGATTCGAGCGGGCTGACCCGTCTGCCACGCCTTCGGGCCCCGTTGGGTCAGAGGAGGCCTTATCCAGTTCCATGCCGGTGGCTTCGGCTTCGACTCTGATGGGGTCTCATGGATCCGATTCTGGATCTGGACCGACGCCGGTCGTACCCAGACGACCCTCTCCAGTGCCGGACCTGACCCGATGCTCCCGCCGACTCCAGTCCCATTCTGATTCATGATGATCGGCGATTTCAGCTCCGACAGGTGCCAGATCATTGCCTGAGCCTTATTTTACATAGCCAGGCATGGGAGAAGATTGGGAGGGGTCACTTGATGCTTTGGAACACCAGTTGCAGTGTAGTTTGGACTGGTATAAGAAACTAGGAGAGGCCAGTGGTCTGGATATCTCTCCAGATACCGGCTTTCTCTCTCCTCCCATTCTGGCTATGGAGGAGAGAGCTTCCTATGCAATGGCAGAGCGTAGGGCAGCGAAGGTCCTCAACCTCGAACTACCCTTTGTGGCTGTCATAATGAACATCTTGACGGAAGTGCTTCAGCCTGGGGCTTCTACATCTGAACACCTTCTGCCCTTTAACAAAGCACTTAGACGTCCTGCTGGGAACTTGGTCAAAGCCGAGCACAGGGGCTCCATTAAATAGGACGATCACCCTCCGTCATTCCCCTGTGCTGGGCAACCCTAGCTTTCTCAGTAAACACCCCACATCTGAGAGCTTGGTAGTCCAACCCTGCTCTTCCCATAGCACATTCCTTTCCACTCCCCCAAACAGTGAATCCAAGAGGTTCGACCATCTTGGGAAGAACTTGTTTTCTTCCACAAGTCTGGCACTTAGGACGGTGAACAACTTTTGCTTATTGGGCTATTTCTTGCATACCGTTTGGGATACGGTTGCACAAGTGCTGCCTCAGGTCCTGAAGAAAGCCTGGCCCATACACGCCCAAGCAGTAAAAGACAGGAGAGATACAGCTAAGTTCATCATTCATTGTGGCTTAGATACGACCGACTCAGGCAGAGTGATTGCGTCAACAATGGCCTTAAGGCACCACGTCTGCCGGAGTACATCGTTTTTTGGGGGAGATGTCCAGGCAAACCTGATGGACATGCCCTTCAATGGCACTTGCATGTTTGACGAGGAGGCAGACTCTGCGCTGGAGTGCTCTAAAGAATCATGGCTTCGGCCAAGTCCTTGGGCCTCTCCACAACCCCTCATCCATGTCTGCCTTTCACCCCTTTCGTGGATTCAGAAAGGACATAGTACAGCACCAGCCCTATGCCAGTCACCATCCCACACAACCAACCCACTGCTATGCGAGGACGTTGGCGCGGTTCCTTCAGATCTAGAGGGTCTTCTGGCCAGAAGTAGTCTGCCATCCAGTCCCCTGCAGCTGCAGACTCAAAGCTCTCCCAGTTTGGCTCTGCAGAACCATGCTGGCCCAGTTCGAGGGAGAATACACCATCATCTCCTCGACTGGTAGTCCATAACTTCAGATGTATGGGGGCTGCAGATCACCAGGAAGGCCTATGCCCTACCTTTCCAATCCTTTCCTCCTCCATACCAGCAACATTCAAACGGCTGGCGGAGAATCATTTGTTACTGCTTCAAGAGGTTGTTTTTGCTCTCTTGGCCAAGAGAGCGAAAGAAAGGGTTCCGATATGAAAAGTAGGCAGAGTGTTTGTTATTTCTGCTACTTTCTGATACCCAAAATGTCTCTGGTCTCCAGCTGAATCCAGACGCCACATCAACATGTTGGAGCCCTGGGTGATCAGACTAGCGTTAAAGACATTTTTTTCCTCTGTCAAAGGGAAGTTAGAGCAGGTGTTCACGGACAACACAACCACCATGTGGTACTGCAACAAGCAGGGCAGTGTGTGGTCATGGACTCTTCGTCAAGAGGCCCTGTGTCTCTGGACATGGCTGGAACAGCTGTGCATAACCCTGGTGGTTCAGCACCTCGCAGCAGCTGGGGAGGGTTCTCTTCTCAAACCTGTCAACTCTGCGCTTTCATGCGTGGAGATTGAGCGGCAACAGTTGACAGCTTTCGGTCTTCCTCACAAGGTTTGTCAAGTTACCTTGGCAGGCAGGTGTTGTAGTAAACTGGCCCCTTGTCGCAGTACCCCCCCCCCCCCATCCACAACTTTTGCCTGATATATGATGCTAACTTGACTGAGAGGGTGCAGAGATCCTGCTAACCAGGACCCAGAACCTGTGTTCTTTCACTAAACTGTACCACAGCTTCCACAATTTGCACACCTCTAGCACACATCTAAGTCCCTTGTAAAATGTACCAGTGGTACTAAGGGCTCTGTGACCAGGGAGGGTCCCTAAGGGCTGCAGCATATATTATGCCACCCTAAGAGAACCCTCACCCAACACATACACAGTGCCATTTCAGATTGTGTATTCTGGTGGGGTGCCATGCCCACAAATCACTGCCTGTGGCTTAGGTGAGTCAGCCCTCTAGCTGGCCTTACAGCCCTATGTCAGGATGCACTACACCACAGGTGAAGGCATAGCTGCATGAGCAATATGCCCCTACAGTGTTGAAGCCCATAATTAGACCCTGTAAGTGTAGTGTAGCCGTACTGAGCACATGGGCTTGGAGTTTTTCATTACAAATTCCACAGATCCACTGATGACAGTGTTGGATTTATTGAAAAGTGCACACAGAGGGCAACTTAGAGATGCCCCCTGAAATTCACCCAGCGCTCTAGTATGTGGCTGACCGGTCTGTGCCAGCCTGCCACTATCAGACAAGTTTCTGACCCCACTGGGTAAGAGCCTTTGTGCTCTCAGGAATCAGGGTCAAAGCCTGCACTGGGTGGAGGTGCTTCATACCTTCCCCATGCAGGAAGAGCAACACTTGGCGGTGATGCTCAAAGGCTCCTGCCTGTTCTTTTGCTGCCTTAGGGCACACCAGCTAGTGGAGATGCCCGCCCGCCTGGACCGGGCCTCACTTTTGACAGCAGGTCTGGAAGGTAAACACCAGGGGGAGTGTACACCCCAGCTGGGTCCACTCCTAAGGTGCCCAGAACGCCCTTAAATCTAGTATTTAGGGCCACCCCTGAAACTTGATCTTCGGATTCTTGGTGACCTGATACAAGGACTGAAGAGCCGCTCCAGCAGTGAATACTCTAGACGACAACTGACCGGCGTGTCTGGAGCTTAAAGACCCCTGCTACAAAAAAGCAACACATCCTGCAGGACCAGCGACCTCTACAAACCCCAAGAGGACTGCCTGCCTACCCAAGGACCAATATCTCCCAAGGACAGTGGCCCTGTCCTCAAAGAAACCTTTGAGGACTCCCAGATCCGCAAGTCCTGCCCATTCTGCACCAAACGCCCACGGCCCAGTTCCAGGAGGCTCACCAGTCCAAAGAATATCGCCATGGGTTGACCCTTCCTGACCAAAACAACGATGTTGGAGGTGATGTTCCTGCAGCACAGTGAAGGAAGAAGTCCAGCTGCGGAGTCCAGGGGATGCAGGAGATCCATGGAGTCACCCACACGCTGTCCTGCGTTGGTTGCCAGATTGCAGGAGTGTCAGTGGCCAGCAGGGCCACCAACAAGCCTCGGCAAATGCAAATAGCTGATGCAAGGTAGATTGCAGGTTTTTGGGAACCAGCAAGGGCCTAGTGACTCGATCCTTGGCAAAAAGTCATGGCAGGCCTTCAGCAGCAGGGAAAACCAGTCTGTGATGGAGGAGTCCCCATGAGTGACCCACTGGCAGTAGGCACAGGGAGGCCTCAGCAGCACAACAAAACAGGAGACCCACGTCACAGGAGCTGCAGAGTGGAAGCTGATCTTCGAGGTGCAGAGTGCTGGAAGCTGGGGCTTTTGGAGCCTGAAGATCTCCTGAAGGAAGAGTCAACAAGCCTTGGCAAGAGCAACAGTCGCAGTGCACAGGGGGTCCGTTCAGTGGCTGCAGCAAGGGCCCTCTGTCAGAAGACAAGTAGGACATGGAGAGAACCACAGAACCACAACCTGTGGGCAGAGCTTTTATGTTGTCCGTGGGACAGCAGGATCCACCAGCCGGTCGTTGTCATCTTGAGGTGCCTGAAGAAGCAGGGGGAGTGATTTCTTCATTCCAAGGGAGATTCCTTCTTGCTTCTTGGATGTAGGCACAGTCCTTGTGACCATGGAGTATGCACATCCATGCATGTTGCAGCAATCTTGCAGGAGCTGGAGAAACAATGTTGCAGTGGGAGGCCTCCCAACTGGATCCAGTCGTTTCAGTTTGAAAAGCAGACCGGCGGGGGTTCCAGAGGCCAGGAGCAGAAGATGTATTTCAGAGAGTGCCTTGAAGAGCCTTGCTTGATGAATCTGAAGACCGACACTCTGGGGAGGCCTTAAGAAACCCTAAAAGGGGGTTGGTCACTCTCTGAAGTGGTCCACCTGTCAGAGGTAGTCAGGGACCTCATCTACGCAGCCTAACCAGTCAGATGCTCCCAGGGGCCTCTGCACATCTTATTTTCAAGATGGCAGAATCAAGTGGCCTCCTGGCAGAGCTATGTGCACCTCCCTAGGGGAGAAGCTAGACAGAGGGTGGTCACTCCCCTGTCCCTAGTCTGGTTTCACACGAGATCGGGAACCAGGGGTTCCTGAAGTGGTGTAAACCGGATTATGCAAAGGTGGCACCAAATGTGCCTTTCAACGCAGTCTGGTGGAGATCAGAGGCCACCCCACCCCAGCCCAGAGACACCTATTTCAAAGGGAGAGGCGATCACACATCTCCCTTGCAGGAAATCCTTTGTTCTGCTTTCCCCTGCTTGAGTTAGGCTCTTCAGCATGAGGGCAGAAGAGCCCGTAAGGCTGCACTGGCACAACTGGGGGATCCTCTAAGGAACCCACAGAGTACATGGGATCACACAACTAGCATAGGAATTGGTGTAGCTGCATGATTCACCATGGAGGAGCCATTATGTAGTTGGGGCACTCGTCTTGATCAGTCTCCACTTCACACCTTAAGATGGCTTCCCCACACTTACAAAGCCCAGGAAATGGAGTCTGGGGTTTGAAAGTGTGCCCTGCTCACGCAGGAGTACATTCACACTGCTCTTGGGCTGAAGGGCCTACCAGAGAGGTGACTTACAGAGTCTAAGTGCAGTGACCGAGATATAAGGCAAGCCTTATATTTAAAGAGAAAGGTGCCTGCAGCATTTCACGCAGGCTGCAATGGCAGGCCTGCAGACACAGTTTGCATAGGGTCCCATGGATAGCATAATACATGCTGCAGCCCATGGGAGACCCCTGGTGTACCAATGCCCTGGGTACCTAAGTACATGGGTGCACTAGTATACCAATTGTGGGGTGTAAAGATTTACCAGCAACCAAATCTGGAGGAGAGAGCACAGGCACTGAGGGTCAGGATCCCAGTGTACTACTGTCTAAACACACTGACACCAGGAAAAAAGTGGAGGTAACTATGTCAGAACTATGTCAGAAATATGCTACTTTCTTACACCCACGCTGCCACGCAAAATACCCAGGATCGACTTACATCAGGTCAGTGATTTGTGTTTGTCAACGGAACACAACAAGCCTGTCTGCGACGCCAGCTGCTCCTTTTGCTCCAAAAAGATGCTTCAAGACCATCGCGTCCGCCTGGACAAGATGTTGCAGAGGAGCATGGAAGTAACACCCAACATTTTTGTTTCAGGCAATGTCGAGGGGGGACAACACCCACAGCCATCAGCTACAGATAAAGAGGCTTTCTCCCTTGAAGGCAGCTCCGGGTCAACCTGGAAATTGACCTAGAGATTGAGGATGTTGCACCTGCTCAACTATCTCTGAGTATGGTACTCCCATTCCCCCTGACACCATCCTGAGCAGCCCCATTGTAAGAAGTATACAGCCCCTCTGGAACATCAGAGACAGGCTTTCAGACTGCCACTGCCTTCTGGCCATGATTGTAATAGAGAGACTGCTTGGGATGCACAGCTCCAGCTCTGCAAAGAAGAAGCCTTCCAGACAGAGCATCTCAGCTCCGATGACCCCAGAACCGAGACAGCCCTCGGCATCAAGCTGGTCCTTGGCTTCAACTTCATCTGCCTCAGCAATGAGTGAACCACCGACTCCGAAATAAAAGACAACGTTGGAACCAAAGACTTCGGCTTGGACCTCCAAAGCTGACACCGGCACAGCAGTCAAGCCGATCCTCCACAAGCTCCAGGAACAGCTCAAGGGTCTCCACATTCTGACATGGGTGGGTGAGCTAGGCGGGGGTTAGGGGAAGGGGTTGGGGGGGTGACACATTTAATGCCCCTCCACAAAGGGACCCATAGGAATATATGACATAGACCCACAGGGGACACAGACAACCCTGGCCGACCCTCCTCTCCTGATGACTCAACATCATCCCAGGAGCTGATCATAGAGCTGCCTTCTTCCATGAGGGAAAACTTCGCTAAGAGCCCTTGGAAGAGGACTTTCTTTTCAAGACTCTTTCCTCCACACACCGTTCTACCCAGTGTCCCCTAATGCTCAAGGCCAAGCTTCGCCACACCCCTGACATTTTTAAAGATCTCGTCAGGGCAAGGGTTATAACACCTGGGGGGGTGTGGGATGGGGGGTTATATATATTTGTAAGTTTTATTTTGGTGGCCAGATCCCAAGTGACTTAGTAGTCATCACCACTGCCCATAAAAGAGCTAACTCCCAGGCCAGCGGAGATGCTCCGCCCCCAAATAAACAAACGCAAACACACAGATGTGGCTGGAAAAGGGTGGTAGTGCAATCAGCCAAACACTGGCAGATCACAAATTCCATGGGCCTCCTTGCAAGATGTCCACTGGAATAAGATGGAGGAACTTCTACAATACCTTCCTGAGGGGCACCTAAAACGAGGCACGGACATACTAACAGAGGGCAAGCTTATTCCTAACCCTTCCATTCGCTGCACTCTAGGCTCAGCTGACACCACTGCTATGGGGGAGGGAGGGTTTTCAGGGGGGTGAGGGTAAGTACTAGTGTTCTCCTCCACAGACATTCTAGACCTCAGGCCCCTAAAAGAATACATCCTTCCAGAGCACTTTCACATGGTAACCCTTCAGGATGTCAGTCCACATCTACAGCAAGGTGACTTCATGTATGCACTAAACCTAAAGTAGGCCTTTTCCACATCTACTACCTCGGGCTTCTAACTGTTCACCCAGTGCTGAAAGCCTTCCTACCTCACCTGATAGGCAAGGTTGTCCTTATCCAGACGGACAATATGACACCCAAGTCCTACCTTCAGAAACAAGGGTGGGGTGGCACGCTCCCCTCAACTGTCTCAATTATCTAAGACAATTTGGTGCTGGGCTCTCCGTGGCAACATTCATCTGTTACCTTTGGGAATGGACAACAATTTTGCAGACCTCCTCAGCAGGATGCAGCAACAAGTCCACGAGTGGGAACTCCACTTGCAAGTCCTCCTCCGTTACTTTCACTAATGGGGGCTGCCTCAAATAGATCTGTTCGCAACTGCAGCCAATGGCAGATGCCCCAATGTCGCCTCCAGGTTTCCACAGTCCAGCAGCAATGCACAGTGGATTAACTGGTCAGGGATATTTGCCTATGCTTTTCCTACTCTTCCTCTTCTTTCATTTTGGTTTGAAGGCTTCAGCAGACTGACAGCGCACTCATCCTGGTAGCTCCCACCTGGATCCTCATGGGAGGCTCAACAACAGGCCGGACCTCCTCATGCAGAACCCTGGTGAAATCAGGCACCCAGACCCTAAATCCCTCAACCTCACAATCTGGCTCCTGAGGTCACAGTTTGGATACATCAATCTTCCATCTGAGTGCATGAACATTCTCAAAGAAGCCCGCAGACCTGCCACCCATGCCTGCTCTGCAGCCAAATGGAAAAGGTTTGTCTGCTACTGCCACTCAAAACAAATTGATCCTTTTAAAGCTACAGTACAAGACAATGTCTGTTATTTACTCCTGGGCTGGGCTAGTCTTTACCTCAATATACTTACATCTAGCCGTAGTAGCTGTCTATCTTCAAAGTAGACAACATATCTCTCTTTAAAATACCAGTTATTAAAGTTCTCATGGAAGATCTCAAAGGGGTCAACCCTTCTCATATTCCACCTGCACCCTCATGGAATCTTACCATTGTACTCACACGGCTCATGGGCCCTCCATTTGAGCCCCTTTACACATGACTCCTTAAATTCCTCTCTTGGAAGATTAACTCACTTAGACATGTCAGTAAGCTTAAGCATTACACCTTGAAAGAACCTTTCTTCCAAATTAATAGGGACAAGATTGTCCTCCGCACCAACCCCAAATTCCTTCATAAGGTAGTGTCTCAATTCCACCTTAATCAGTCAATTGACCTACCTGTTAAATGCATTCAGACATGTTATGCTAAAAGCATACAACCCGCCCCTCCTACAGCACACCCTTTACTTGGAAGAAAGGGGCCTCTATTGCCTTCCTGGGGAATATACCAATAGCTGATATATGCAAAACAACCACATGATCTACACCACACACTTTCACAAAACACTACTGTGTGGATGTTCTAGCCCGCCAACATGCTAATGTTGGACAGGCAGTTCTCTGTACACTTTTCCAAACCACTGCAGCACTCGCATGCTAGCCACCGCTTTTTGGGGAAGACTGCTTTAAGGTCTATGCACAGCATGTGTATCTACAGCAACACATGCATTGAACGGAAAATGTTACTTACCGTTTAAACATCTGTTTGCAACATGTGGTGCTGTAGATTCACATGCACATACCCTCCTCCCTGGAAGCCTGAGGCCATTGCAGTATCCTTTAATACCCCTTCTCCTCTTACGCATGGACATCTCTCTACCTATCACGTCATTTCACACTCCATCCTCACCCGCTGAGCGGAAAACAATCTAACAATGGAGTCCATGCCCATGCTCATTATCACCAAGAGGAGGAGGAGTTACTCTACCTCTCTACCTTGTGACTCGAAAGAGTTCTTAGAAGAAAAACAACTTGCACACATCCAAGGCCAACACTATATGCAGGAATACGCACAAAGTGTTAATCTACAGCACTATATACACCATAAACAGATGCTTATAGGGTAACACTTTCCTTCTATGATAAAAAAGCCCCCCTCATTATGTTCATTTCTAGAGAAAAAGTTTTAAGTTTTACAGCTTTCATGGCATTAAGACGGCCTCGGGTGTACTAAACATTTTCATAAAAGCAGAAAGTTAACACTCTAGTTGTTCATTAGAACACTGTGGGAATCTGCAGAAGAGCACTGGGAGGGCGGTGAAAGGGCGTTAACTGATGGACTCTGCTGCTGTTGAAAGTACATGTTTTACTTTATTCTCGCATAGCTGAGGAGGATAGTGTGAGCTCTGGAGTGCCTGCATAACTTCTTTGAGGAAATCAGGAGAGAAAAATGTTTTGCTCAAACATGGACCAACAAATCCCAGCAGAGAATTAGCATTTTTTACAGGGTGAAATCAGCTTAGAATACCACCACAATTACTAGAATTAGAATGGTAGCATCAACCAATAATTCATATTGTGACTAAAACCTGCTACCACCCTTTATATATTGCTCTGTTAGAAATGGGGTTTTTGGTTGGCAGTCAGGTTACCCTCTGTTCAAGCAAGAACCCTCACTCTAGTCAGGGTAAGTCACACACAATCCAAATTATCGTGTGACCATCCTCTGGTAGCTTGGCACGAGCAGTCAGGCTTAACTTAGAAGGCAATGTGTAAAGTATTTGTGCAATAAATCATACAATAGCACCACAAAAATACACCACACAGTGTTTAGAAAAATATAGAATATTTATCTGGATATTTGTAGATCAACACAATAAAAGATGCAATAAGGATTTGTAGAAATATCACTGAAAAGTGATATAAAGTGACTTAAGTCTTTAAAAAGCAAACAAAGTCTCTTTCAAGCACAATGTACCTGGTTTGGAGTGGAAAATCTCTGCAGAGGGCCGCAGAGGAGGAGATGCGTGGAAAACTGGTGTGTGCGTCGGTTTCACCCCTTCACACACGGACTTGCGCCGTTATTTTTCACCCGGGGAGACGTGCGTCGTTCTGCAGGAAGAAAAATGGTGTGTGCGTCGGTTTCGCCCCTTCACACACAGACTTGCGTCGTTATTTTTCACCCGGGGAAGACGTGCGTCGTTTTCCAGCACGCGGGCTGACTCCTTCTATGGTTCGCGGGATTACCAGATGTTCCAGGGTCTGTGCCTGGATTCCTCGGCTTGTTATCCGGCTGCGCGTCGTTCCGGGAGGGTGTGCGTGGAATTTTCTTTCTCACGGCAGGCGTTGCGTCGATTTCCTCTCTGGAAGTCGGGCGGTGTTGTCCATGCGAGGCCTCGAAGTTCCGGTCGCACCGTAGGCGTCGCGTCGAGGTGGCGTCTTTCTGGATCGGCGTGCAGCGATTTTCTCATCGCGGAGCAAGCTGTGCGTCGAATTTGTCGGCGCACAAGGAGTCCAAATGAAAAAGAGAAGTCTTTTTGGTCCTGAGACTTCAGGGAACAGGAGGAAAGCTCTATCTAAGCCCTTGCAGAGCACTTTTGCAGCCAGACAAGAGTTCAGCAAGGCAGCAGGCCAACAGCAAGGCAGCAGTCCTTTGTAGAAAGCAGACAAGTGAGTCCTTTGAGCAGCCAGGCAGTTCTTCTTGGCAGGTTGCAGGTTCTGGTTCAGGTTTCTCCTCCAGCAAGTGTCTGAGGTCGTAGGGCAGAGGCCCTGTTTTATACCCAAATGTGCCTTTGAAGTGGGGGAGACTTCAAAGAGTGGCTTAAAAGTGCACCAGGTCCCCTTTCAGTTCAATCCTGTCTGCCAGGGTCCCAGTAGGGGGTGTGGCAGTCCTTTGTGTGAGGGCAGGCCCTCCACCCTCCCAGCCCAGGAAGACCCATTCAAAATGCAGATGTATGCAAGTGAGGCTGAGTACCCTGTGTTTGGGGTGTGTCTGAGTGAATGCACTAGGAGCTGTCAACTAAACCTAGCCAGACTTGGATTGAAGGGCACAGAAAGATTTAAGTGCAGAGAAATGCTCACTTTCTAAAAGTGGCATTTCTAAAATAGTAATATTAAATCCAACTTCACCAGTCAGCAGGATTTTGCATTACCATTCTGGCCATACTAAATAGGACCTTCCTGCTCCTTTCAGATCAGCAGCTACCACTTCAATACTGTATGAGGGCAGCCCCAATGTTAGCCTATGAAGGGAGCAGGCCTCACAGTAGTGTAAAAACGAATTTAGGAGTTTTACACTACCAGGACATATAAACTACACAGGTACATGTCCTGCCTTTTACCCACACAGCACCCTGCTCTAGGGGTTACCTAGGGCACACATTAGGGGTGACTTATGTGTAGAAAAATGGGAGTTTTAGGCTTGGCAAGTACTTTTAAATGCCAAGTCGAAGTGGTAGTGAAACTGCACACACAGGCCTTGCAATGGCAGGCCTGAGACAAGGGGAAGTGGCTACTTAAGTGGGTGGCACAACCAGTGATGCAGGCCCACTACTAGCATTTAATCTACAGGCTCTAGGCACATACAGTGCACATTACTAGGGACTTATAGGTAAATTAAATAGTCCAATTGGGTATGATCCAATGTTACCATGTTTAAAGGGAGAGAGCATATGCACTTTAGCACTGGTTAGCAGTGGTAAAGTGCGCAGAGTCTAGAAACCAGTAGAAATGAGGTCAGAAAAAGAGAAGGAGGAAGGCAAAAAGTCTGGGGATAACCCTGCAGAAGGGCCATTTCCAACATGCTCCTTTTTGTGGTGATCATAAATAGGCTTTCACCACGTGCATTTCAACTGGAACAGTGTCCCCAAGTCCTCTTTTTTGGCTGTCACAACATGTTGTCCATGTTCAGGAAATATGGAATTTTAACAGCATACAAAATGTGGCAAAAACTAGTGAGAGTGAGAACATTTAGTTACCCCACCCCTGCCTGCACACACATCTCTAGACATAGGGGGTCATTATGAACACGGCGGTAAACACCTCCGTGTTCATGCTGGCGGTCTTTCCATAGACCGCCAGCCCCCTTGAGACCCTGCTGGCCGCATACAGAACATTCCGCTGGGCCGGCCCAGCCCAGCAGAATGCAAGGCTGGGACATTGCCGATGGCTCCACATGGAGCCGTCGTCAATGCCTCAGTACGGTGGGTGCAGCAGCACCTGTCACGCAGATCACTGCCCGTAAATCAGGCAGTGACCTGCGTGACGGGGCACTGCACTTCCCATGTCAAGTAGCAGTGCAGGGGGCCCCGGAGCACCCCTTCCACCAGCCTCTCCCTGGTGGGGGAACCCGTCAGGGAAAGGCTGGGAGAAACAGGGTACATTATCCAGAGGGCAGCGCTGCCCTGTCGGATAATGTAATCCGCCATCGTCAGGCTGACTGTCAGCGGTATTTATTATATGGCAGTTCAGACCGCCATGCCGGTGGCAGTCCATGGCGGTCTGAACCGCCGGGTTTATAATGAGCCCCATACACTACCTGAGAGCTGGCTTGCCAGGAACTGCTAAAAGAGATTCATGATAACAGGTGAAATACTTCACAACCTTTTTACATTTCAGAAAAGAGGTTTGAACCACAATTCAGGTTAGGTTTGAAGGCCAAAGAAAACAGAAGTTCAGTTGTTGGGTATTGAGGCAGAATTGTGGATACACTGTGAAGGATGTACAGACTTTTAAATTAAGTTCCATTTCAGACTTATAACCAGTCCTAGCCTTTAAGACATCATTACACTCCTTCTAAGTACCTGCATAATAGGCAACCCACTGCTTCTGAGTAAGCACTTTAATATTGCAAAAATAGAGACAGGTGGCACAATCTATCTCGAGTTGAACAGTGTTCCCACCAAACTGATTATGTTTTCTACTGACACATGGATAAGAAAAATAATTAGTAATATTAACGATTCTCCCCACTACCCACCACTATGTTTTGAACAGAGAAAGAATAATCTCAGAAGACGGTTCAACCAGTTGAGACAAAAACTATAAGCTATGCATAAATCTTGTTTTATCCCTGAATCAGCATATGAGGCTGTCAAAATTAAGAGTTTCCTAATGGAACATTAGTAAAATGCACTTTAAATTTTATTTTGTAAAATGTATGCAAAAGGATGTCTTCAAGGAATTATAACACTACCTTAACGTCCGCTGGTGCATCACTACTTCAGCAGTCTTCCTATCCTCTGGAGTGCACACTTTCACTGGTGCAACTTTCTTTAACTGAAGGTCTGGTGAAATATGATCTACCATAAAGAAATATAAAATAAAACTGTACTATTGATAAAGGTAAAGCAGATATCAGGCAACATAAGAATGGGGTGCACAATTTTAATTAACAAGCGAAGTTGCTTTACAATTGTACTTAAGACTTTTATCCACGCATTAATTTACACATTTCACTTAATTTCACTAATCAAGCAGATTTTACTCAACCATAATAATGCAAAGAATAATTACTTTGTTCCCATTTGAAATCTCTATTGAATCTATAAAAACGGATTATCTTTGCCTATGTTTTGGATACAATTACGATTTTGAAATAGAAACGTTTACATGCCTTTCTAGAGGAACATTTACTTTAATGAGCAAATATCCTGACATTAAAAAATATATTTTATAACATTTCTAATCGTAAAAACAATATAATTCTCTTACTGCAAAAGGAAATGAATTTAGGCAGTTCACAGGTAAAAAAATAAAAGGAGATGGACTGTCACTTTAAGGTCAGTCAGGTTGTCCTGCTCTCTTAGAGTGCACTGGTGTGAGGTATTCTGATAGAGTTCATTGTGTAGCTCAGTGTAAGGAAATGCATGCAGAACCTAGCAGCTAGCAAAGAAGGGACTGTGACTGCTGTGTCCTGCTCATAGAGAAGTCGTCTCTGGAGCCCAGTCGAAGCAAAAGAATGCAAAGGTCAGTTGGCTGCTGGAGCAAGTTGGTATCCCAGAATCTTCCCACCGCCGCCGTGCAGCCCCAAAGACCAGGACTTGATGCTGAGTGCCGCCTGGTCTCCCAGAAGAAAAGTTATCGCCCAGGGAAGGATTTGGCTGTGACTGAGATAGAGAATGACTGGTTGCACAGTGGCAAATGCACTTCTACCTGGACAGAGAGGTCTTCAAGAGCCGTTGACCTCATGGCCTGGACTGCATCCACAGCATCCTTGAGCATCCAGTATCCTTTGCATCAGGACCACATCCACAGGAACCTACAGCAAAGGATAAAAGTGCCTGAAAAGCACTGAAGACTGCTTCACCTGCTGAGGTAGTAATTTCTGAGGACCTTACTCGCCCTTCTGACTGGCTTCCTCTCGGAGCTGGTCGCCCAAGGTACCTCTAACCTGCCGCAAAACATCTTGTTTTTGCTCAAGAAGTTTCTTAGTGTCAAGTTTGTTGAATTTGCCATTGCTTATTTGCGGTTGAGTAAAAAATGCATATTTATTGCACCTTTTAAAATCTATATTCCTGGAACCTTCCGGTGGATCTTTTTCATTGTGGTGTATAAAAATAACAATACAAATACAGTCTATTTTTATAAATTGATGTTGGATTTCTTTAATGCCTCTCTCATTTGTTCTTCAGTTGTTTTGGTGATGCTTCACACTTGTTCCTTTGTGAAAGTCTTGCTGTTTGGAGCCACAGCTACCCAGGGTTGAGCTAGAAAGTTTAACGAAGGGAAACCTACTGGTCCTAAAAGGGTGTATTACACAGTGAGATCGCAAAACCACATCATATAATACATCCCATATCCTCACTCAATGGAAGTTATGATCCTATACCTAAATCCCTTTACAATTTTCTAAGGTTTCAGTGCAGTTGAGTGGGTTTTTAAACTAATTTAAAGGGAGGTCTAATTTTAGAGAAACAGGAGGGCAAATAAGCTACCTCCTTTTTCTACAATGGGATCTTCACTAATATTTATTATATCTGAATAGAGAAGCATGCTTATTCCAAGCAGACATTGGTAGTGGTGGCGAAGGTTAAGGGTACCGGGAATGGGTGTGTTGTGATGGACATTGCATAGTTATCTCATAAGAGTTTTGTCCACCTAGAAGTCTGGAGGCATCTGTTAAAACTGTCCAAATGTATGAACAGATCGGCAGGTAGCTGCTCTCCAAATTTCACTAACAGGGAACGTGTAGAAGGGCCCTAGAAGTTGACTTTTCTTTTATAGCACTGGCCCTAGATTTCCATGGAGAGGGCTTTTTCAGAAGCATGTTACCATGTAAGAAACAAAATAAACTACTTATGGTTTTGAGAGTGCCTAGAATGTACAGATCTTACTGTAATTAACAACATTTTTCTATGATTTTCTATCCAAATTGTTTTAGCAAACCCCCCTGGGGGAGTGAGGAAGTAATTAAGGGTGCCCAAAAATAACTATTTCTATGAAAGAAACCTAAGGTTTTATGAAACTAAACATTACTGTTACTTCCACTTCTAGTTAGTGAAATTCACCTAGTACAACAATGTCACAAAATACAAAATTTATGGAAAGAGGTTTGGAAAAAGGATCTTTTTGCCTTGACAAAAAAATATTTAGCTCCCATGTAGGAAAAAGTGATCTACAAACCTGATTTTGACAGATGGGTCAGATGAGGTAATACCACATCTTTATCAATCAAACATTTATAGAGCCCTGCAAATCACCTGTGACGGTCTTGAGGTGCCCATGGCAAGCCACGGAATCAATAAATTGCTCCAGGAAACTTACTGTGAATATTTTTCACTTCAATGCATTAGATGCTGTGGGGGTATGAAGGGGGTAGGGAAGGGAGAGGGGTTGATTTGCCACTTTTATACCATGAAAGTGAGAGAAAATTTCAGGCTGCCATAATGAAACATCAGGTGGCCAAGCTAAAAGTTTTAAGATATCGGTGAAGGATTTTACCTTGGGTACTGGATAAGGAGACCAGCCCACACAGTCATGTTCTATGTAGAAGTCTGGCTAGAAACCCAAAGATGAAGCTTGTAGGTTACAGGTGTCCCAGGCCCACAAAGCTGGTGCAATACAAAAATTGGACAGCCAAGCCACTCACTTTAGACACTTGTTCCCTCAGGGGAACAACGGAAACCAGTCATCTTCATGGAGAGGAAAGAATTAGAGATTCCAAAAAAAAGTTAATTCTCAGTAACTTTGAGCTCCAGTCAGTGTTTTACTTTACAAAAAGGACTATTAGTAACAGAAAACAATGTAAACATGTTAAATTAAGAAAAACACCAAAAGCCAGAACATCCTCGACCCATTTGGACCCAAGTTACTTCATAGTTCCTGCATGCCAAGTTCTAAGGGTCAACATGGAACTATATAGCCCTGAGTATATGAAAAGGGGAGGCTAGGGTCACTTGAAGAGTTCGGGTCTTTCTGCAAAAAAAAAACCAGGGGTGTGTTTTATTTATTAAATAAGTACCCCCACCAATACAATGTACATACATGATGTGTCGCAAACAAGGTCATCTGCTACACAAGAGGAAGGGAGTGCAAGGATGGAACGTGGCCCCCTATCAGGATTATTATATGGCCAGACGGTCATGAGCCAATCCTCGCATCCAAATGGTATAACTAGGTTTCCAGGACCTTGGGGTCAGATTGACCAAGGCTGTACCAATGTTGTCACAGCCGAGGGTTAGTTGCATTTTACGTTTGTGATCCACAGTGATGTTGTTTTACAGAGCTGTCTTGTGGTCATTGATGGGGGCTGGTTGGGGCTAAACACATAGTGGGTAAGGAAATAGAGTGTAATGGGTCACAAATATCCCTGGGCCTATTTTCTGGAGAGATCACAGCATTGTATGCTTCTAGTAGCTCACTGCAGTAGGACAAAGCCCGTAGCCAGATCTTGGTTGTTGGGGTGCCAGTGCTGTCCCAGGTGCATGCAACATGTCTTTTGTACCAGGAACAATGGCATGGAGGTGAGTTTGTGCTTCACACAGGGAATATTACTTGTGCATCCCAATAGGGCCATTTTCGGGGACGGTGTCATGTCTGTGCCAGTCGTGCCTGATATAAGCTGGAAAGCTGTGAGCCAGCAGCTCACAATCTGCAGAAAAAGCCATGTTGTTTATAAAGTCTGGGGTTTCTAATTGAGGCATTAGAAGTGGGCATGTAATTTCCATTTATAAAGTTTAATGAGTGCATGGTATAAAACGTCAAAAGTATGAGCAGCCATTAAGGGGAACAGCCTTAAGAAGGCCACAACAGTATGTTTATTCATCATCAAATATAGACTCAAAACCCGCCTAGAAAACAACGCCCACGACTGCAAAGAACTTTTCAGCATCATAAAAGAACTCTCCAATCCAAACGCCACCGTCAACGACATCACCCCCTCCCAAGAACTATGCGACGCCCTAGCAACCGCCTTCCACCAAAAAATCACGGACATCCACGACAGCTTCAACTCCCCTCACACTCCGGACGCTCCTACCCCACCCACCCACCACGAACTCCACCCGCTCCAGCCGACTGACCTCCTGGACCAACATCAGCGACGACAAAACCCACAAGACCATTAACTCCATCCACTCCGGATCACCATCAGACCCCTGCCCACACCACATCTTCAACAAAGCAGACACAGCCATTGCACCACACCTACGGAAAGCCATCAACATCTCCTTCGAAACTGCAAGATTCCCGGACAGCTGGAAACACGCCGAAATCAACGTTATTTTCAAGAAACCAGAGGCGGACCCCAAGGACCTGAAGAACTTCCGGCCCATCTCTCTGCTCCCTTTCCCGGCGAAGGTCAACGAGAAAATCGTCAACACTCAGCTCACTCGGTACCTCGAAGACAACATCCTCGACCCCTCCCAGTCTGGCTTCAGATGCAACCACAGCACCGAAACCGCCCTCCTCGCTGCCTCAGACGACATCAGAAGCCATCTCGACAATGGAGAAACATCAGCCCTCATCCTCCCAGACCTTATCAGCCGCCTTTGACACCGTATGTCACCACACCCTAAAATCCGGCCTCCACGCAGCAGGAATCCAGGACCAGGCCCTCGAATGGACCGCATCCTTCCTCGCCTGCAGAACCCAAAGAGTCCGCCTCCCCCCCCTTACCAATCCAAAGCCTTCAACATCATCTGCGGCGTACCCCAGGGCTCATCCCTCAGCCCGACGCTGTTCAACATCTACATGGCCCCCCTCGCACAAGTGGCCCGTCAGCACAACCTCAACATCATCTCCTACGCCGACGACACCCAACTCATCCTCTCCCTCACCAAGGACCGCACACCACCAAAACCAACCTCCATGAGGGACTAAAAGCCATTGCCGACTGGATGAGAGACAGCCGGCTACAACTGAACTCGGACAAAAACAGAGGTCCTCATCCTTGGGCGCACCCCATCCGCCTGGGACAACTCATGGTGGCCGTCCATGCTGGGTCCCCCACGACACCCACCAACAGCGCACAAAACCTCGGCTTCACCCTTGCCTCCTCACTCCATGTCAAAGCAGGTCAGCGCCATCTCCTCCTCCTGCTACAACACCCTCCGCATGCTTCGCAGAGTTTCCAAATGGATCCCAACAGAAACAAGAAAAACAGTAACCCAGGCCCTCGTCAACAGCAGACTCGACTACGGCAACACCCTCTACAACGGTATCTCATCCAAACTCCTCCAACGCATCCAAAACGTCTCCGCCCGACTCATCCTCAACATCCCTCGCCACTGCCGCATCACCCCCCCACCTAAGAGACCTTCACTGGCTCCCCGTCAACAAGAGGATCACCTTCAAGCTCCTCACCCACGCACACAAGGCACTCCACAACACCGGACCATCATACCTGAACAACAGGCTTAGGGGATTATTACAACTTTGGAGGAGGTGTTAATCCGTCCCAAAAGTGACAGTAAAGTGATGGATATACCACCAGCCGTATTACGAGTCCATTATATCCTATGGAACTCGTAATGCGGCTGGTGGTATATCTGTCACTTTTGGGACGGAATAACACCTCCTCCAAAGTTGTAATAACCCCCTTAGCTTCTACACCCCCACCCGGCATCTCCGCTCCGCTAACCTCGCCCTCGCCTCCGTCCCCCGCATCCGACGCAAATCTTCCGGCAGCAGATCATTCTCGTACCTTGCCGCCAAGACCTGGAACACCCTCCCGTCGGATCTACGACAGACCCAGGACCTTCCTTCCTTCATAAAACTACTCAAGACTTGGCTCTTCGAGCAGTAGCAGCACCCTCACCCCCCCCCCCTCCACCCCCCCAGCGCCTTGAAACCCTCACGGGTATGTAACGTGCTTTACAAATTGAATTGATTGATTGACTCTTCCCAGGTTCCTCTCCCATAGTGATTTGGCTGTGGGTACCACTAGGGGGCCACTGACTGCATTTCTAAATTCAGCTTGGTTACCAATAATTTGTTGGACTGGGGTGGAGCAGAGTCGCCGATCTAGATGGAGATTGCTCCTGGAGAAAGGATGGATATTGAGCTTTGCACAAAGCAGAGGTATAGAAATCTTTCAAGGAGCAAGGAGTCTGCTTTACTAGTGGCCACCACAGCCTCGATGAAGTGGTCATTCGGAAAAAGGTCGCCCATAGATTTGATCCTCATTTTGTCAATCTTGGGAGAACAATGGTTTCGTTTGTGAGTAATGACAACGGGAAATGCATAAGGGATTGCCCAGGCGAGTACAGTAAGGGACTCCTGTGGTGCCTCTGAAGACCGTCCCAGGCTGCTTACTCACCACTCTGCTGAACTCAGTAGAATTATTGAAGATGTTTGCCTCCCCATGGAGATGGGATATGAAATATTGTGTTCGTTAGCCAAATTACTCATGTATGGGGTGTTTTGTTCTGCTCAGGTGGGGGGTGATCATCAGGGACTTAAGTGTTTTGAGAAAGTGCTGTGTGAGATATATTGGGATGTTGCAGAAGAAGCACAATAAATTGGGCAGTACCATCATTTTTATCAGGGCGATCCTGCCATGTAATGACATGGTGTAGGAAGTTGGCTCTGTATGTGCTATTTCAAAGTAAGGAATAGCATGCACAGAGTCCAAGGGTTCCCCTTAGAGGTACGATAGTGGCAAAAAGAGATAATACTAATGCTCTATTTTGTGGTAGTGTGGTCGAGCAGTAGGCTTATCAAAGGAGTAGTGTTAAGCATTTGTTGTACATACACACAGGCAATAAATGAGGAACACACACTCAGAGACAAATCCAGCCAATAGGTTTTGTTATAGAGAAATATCTTTTCTTAGTTTATTTTAAGAACCACAGGTTCAAATTCTACATGTAATATCTCATTTGAAAGGTATTGCAGGTAAGTACTTTAGGAACTTTGAATAATTACAGTAGCATATATACTTTTCACATAAAACACAAATAGCTGTTTTAAAAGTGGACACAGTGCAATTTTCACAGTTCCTGGGGGAGGTAAGTTATTGTTAGTTTTAGCAGGTAAGTAAATCACTTACAAGTCTCAGGTTTGGGTCCAAGGTAGCCCACCGTTGGGGGTTCAGAGCAACCCCAAAGTTACCACACCAGCAGCTCAGGGCCGGTCAGGTGCAGAGGTCAAAGAGGTGCCCAAAACACACAGGCTTCAATGGAGAGAAGGGGGGTGCCCCGGTTCCAGTCTGCCAGCAGGTAAGTACCCGCGTCTTCGGAGGGCAGACCAGGGGGGTTTTGTAGGGCACCGGGGGGAACACAGGTTAGCATAGAAAGTACACCCTCAGCAGCGCGGGGGCGGCCGGGTGCAGTGTGAAAACAAGCGTCGGGTTTCCTTTAGTTTTCAATGGGAGACCAAGAGGTCTCTTCAGCGATGCAGGCAGGCAAGTGGGGGGCTCCTCGGGGTAGCCACCACCTGGGCAAGGGAGAGGGCCTCCTGGGGGTCACTCCTGCACAGAAGTTCCGTTCCTTTAGGCGCTGGGGGCTGCGGGTGCAGGGTCTTTTCCAGCCGTCGGGAAATGGAGTTCAGACAGTCGCGGTCAGGGGGAGCCTGGGGATTCCCTCTGCAGGCGTCGCTGTGGGGGCTCAGGGGGGACAACTTTGGTTACTCACAGTCGTAGAGTCGCCGGAGGGTCCTCCCTGAGCTGTTTGTTCTCCACCAGTCGAGTCGGGGTCGCCGGGTGCAGTGTTGCAAGTCTCACGCTTCTTGCGGGGAGTTGCAGGGGTCTTTAAACCTGCTCCTTGTAACAAAGTTGCAGTTCTTTTGGAGCAGTGCCGCTGTCCTCGGGAGTTTCTTGTCTTCTTCGAAGCAGGGCAGTCCTCAGAGGACTCAGAGGTCGCTGGTCCCTTGGAAAGCGTCGCTGGAGCAGGGTTCTTTGGAAGGCAGGAGACAGGCCGGTGAGTCTGGGGCCAAGGCAGTTGGTGTCTTCTGTTCTTCCTCTGCAGGGGTTTTTCAGCTTAGCAGTCCTTCTTCTTGTAGTTGCAGGAATCTAAATTCTTAGGTTCAGGGGAGCCCTTAAATACTAAATTTAAGGGCGTGTTTAGGTCTGGGGGGGTTAGTAGCCAATGGCTACGAGCCCTGAGGGTGGGTACACCCTCTTTGTGCCTCCTTCCAAGGGGACGGGGTCACATCCCTAATCCTATTGGGGGAATCCTCCTTCTACAAGATGGAGGATTTCTAAAAGTCAGAGTCACCTCAGCTCAGGATACCTTAGGGGCTGTCCTGACTGGCCAGTGACTCCTCCTTGTTTTTCTCATAATCTCTCCTGGACTTGCCGCCAAAAGTGGGTGCTGGGTCCAGGAGGCGGGCATCTCCACTAGCTGGAGTGCCCTGGGGCATTGTAACACAAAGCTTGAGCCTTTGAAGCTCACTGCTAGGTGTTACAGTTCCTGCAGGGGGAGGTGTGAAGCACCTCCACCCAGAGCAGGCTTTGTTTCTGTCCTCAGAGAGCACAAAGGCTCTCACCGCATGGGGTCAGAAACTCGTCTCTCAGCAGCTTGCTGGCAGAGACCAGTCAGTCCTGCACTGAACAATTGGGTAAAATACAGGGGGTATCTCTAAGATGCCCTCTGTGTGCATTTTTTAATAAATCCAACACTGGCATCAGTGTGGGTTTATTATTCTGAGAAGTTTGATACCAAACTTCCCAGTATTCAGTGTAGCCATTATGGAGCTGTGGAGTTCGTTTTTGACAGACTCCCAGACCATATACTCTTATGGCTACCCTGCACTTACAATGTCTAAGGTTTTGCTTAGACACTGTAGGGGCATAGTGCTCATGCACTGGTGCCCTCACCTATGGTATAGTGCACCCTGCCTTAGGGCTGTAAGGCCTACTAGAGGGGTGACTTATCTATACTGCATAGGCAGTGTGAGGTTGGCATGGCACCCTGAGGGGAGTGCCATGTCGACTTACTCGTTTTGTTCTCATCAGCACACACAAGCTGGCAAGCAGTGTGTCTGTGCTGAGTGAGGGGTCCCCAGGGTGGCCTAAGATATGCTGCATCCCTTAGAGACCTTCCCTGGCATCAGGGCCCTTGGTACCAGGGGTACCAGTTACAAGGGACTTACCTGGATGCCAGGGTGTGCCAATTATGGAATCAAAAGTACATTTTAGGTGAAAGAACACTGGTGCTGGGGCCGGGTTAGCAGGGTCCCAGCACACTTCTCAGTCAAGTCAGCATCAGTATCAGGCAAAAAGTGGGGGGTAACTGCAACAGGGAGCCATTTCTTTACACATGGCGAGCCAGATTTATTTGTGAATCTAATCTTTGTCATGACGGTACGGAGATGTCCTGCAATCACGTTGTCTTGATTGACCCAGATATCTAACAGATGCCTGACACCAGAGCAAAGGGAAATCCAACTGTTGGATTTGCATTGCGGGTTAAAGCGGGAATGTGGTAGATCTGTTCCAGTTTACCGAAATGCCCAAGAAAGCCTTAAATATTGTGAATTCAAGCAATACAGAGGTAAGGTTTTGGGTCGAGTTACACAGATGTGGTGTAATATGATCTGTATATAATGACACAATTAAGTTAAAGGAGAAAAAGCAAGGCCCTTATGTCCATGCAGCTGGTGAACTGTGCACCCCAAGGGCTCAGACGCTAAAGCACACAATATGGGAGGCATAAGGCAACCCTGATGGGTACCTCGCTATTTGGCACCCATTGAGGTGCACTCTTGGTGGTAATGATGGTGTTTAGTAGCCATACGAGTTTAATTGAGCAGGGAGAAAATACCATGCGTGCCAGCACAGCAAATAAATATAACCATTCTAGGGAGTTGAATGGTTTTGTGACATCCAGAAAGACTGCCATGCCTTGTGGTCTGGTTCTAGGTGATAAATGAGAGCAAATAGTGTTAGCATATTATGTGCTGTTGATCTGCCCAGTACAAGTCCTGCCTGTGTATGAAGTCTGCATCTGGGGTTCCTCATCGAAAGTATCAGGAGTGGGCACAAAATTTCCATTTATAGAGTTTAAGGGGTGCGTGGTATGTGTGGTGTAAAAACATGAAATGTAGGAGTCGAAGGCAGCCATTAGGGGAAAGAGCCCTAAGATGGCTACAACATTATCTCCACTCATGATCAAATATGGACTCGCCAAGGTCCCCCTCCCATTGAGATTTGGTGCTGGGTACCACTAGGAGGCCTGTGACTGCAGTTCTAAATTCAGCTTGGTTACCAGTCATTTGTTGGACTGTGCAGTAAGGAGCAGGGTTAGCGGTCTAGATAGAATTGGCTCCTGGGGAAAGGATGAATATTGCGCTTTGCACAACACCCTAAAGATGAGATACAGAAATGTGTCAAGGATCTAGGAGTCTGCTCTAGTAGTGAACAGGTCAGAGAAGAGTACGAGCAGTCTGTTTGCCACTATCTAGGCAAAGATCTTTGCATCAGTGTTCACAATTGAAAGTGGTCAAAAGGCATCAGTGCGGATGAGCAACTTTCAGGTTTTGAAGAGTCATTAGTATAGCCTCCTTGAAGGAGGCAGGGAGAGTGTCCTGTTATAGGGGCCTATTCTACAGGGCTTCTTCAAATACTTGCTGGAGTCAGGAAGCCAGCAATGAGGCAAAGGCTTTATACAACAATGATGGAAATCCATTGTTACCCGGGGTTTTACAAGTCGGAAGGCCCAAGATTTGTGTTGTAATCTCATCTAATTTGATGGGTTCTGATATAAGCGGTCTGTGAGGCCTCTGAATCAACACTAGAGCTATGAGGTCCAGATACTCATCATACTAGTCTTGGGATCTGGATGTTCAAGGTGTGTATAAACTAAAGTAATGGTTTGCATACTCGGCCAGAATTGCATCTGAGTCATATGTCACTCGAGTCCCCTTCTAGTTGCATTATCAGGTGGGCTGAATATAATTGGCGTGTCAGTGTCAGGGTCCTACTTGGTTCATCTGCTCACCACATGATCTAGCTATGGCATAGTTAAGCAGGTGCCTGACTTCCTGCTCAGCCTCTTCCTTAAAGTGCAACATGTTGGTCCAAGTGTCCACCAGGGTTTGGGTGGAGGGGGAGGCCACATACTGTTGTTCCAGCGATTGGCGGTCTCTCTCCAGCCTGTCCAGTCTGTCCTGATGAGCCCACCAGAGACCATGCAGCAAGAAGGTAGGCAGTTTGAATACTTCTTATCTAGTGGTTTCTAATTTTAACTTGCTTGTTTTTTAAATTTGAATTTGTTGGTACTGGGTTTGGAAGGGTGGTGGGACTCATTTTTAGGTCGAGTGTGCAAGCGCTCTGGCTTGTAATTTGTGACCCATCACATTTCACTTGTTTATGGGTTGCCTTTCAAAAATCTTTTGTTATAATTGGTATATGCTTTACGTTTGTCCCTCCTTTGGGCAGTTTTGTTACCGCCTTGGCCATCGACCCTGTTACATGGATAATTACACGTTTCTCGATACGTTTGATTGCAATCAAACTTTTTAACTTTTGTGTGTCTCCTTCGCGCTCATGCTCATTGCGGCCACGGCACTTTGAATCGGCTTGTTTATGTCAACTGTTTTACTTTTCATGTTCAATTTATGTGTCAAGAAAAGTCCAGTTAGGAATTTACAACACTAACTCTATACTAACTCTAACTCTATACTATACTATACTATACTATACTATACTATACTTTAACTCGAGGAAACGCGAGACCCACTGCATTGCAAATGCTTGTTACTTTGGTGATCTTTTTTAAACGCCATTTTAGGGGTGGTGCACTCTAGTGGTTGGATACTGGGCAAGGCTACTAGAACTCCCTTGCATATTTAATGCTGGGATCAGTGAAGACCCACAGCGGATGTACATGCTGCTTGCGCAAATCCTGTCTGCAACCATGAGTGACTGGAACGTGGCCAGCACCAGCGATGTTGCTCTTTTTTTCAGCTAAATCTTGGAGGTTAACCTATGGGTATGAGACCCTGATCGCCCTTTGCCCGCCCTGCTGTGGTGATTTATGGCTTCTCACCCATGAGGTCGGCGTGACTCGGCAATGCACTAAGTGCAACTTTATATTTCAAATCAGGACATGACCTCCTGAGTTAGTTCAAAGGGCACCCAATTTGACGTTCTCTCAGTAACTTGCCATGGAGCCTAATAAAGGGAGACCTGAGCCAAGAGCTTGTTTAATTAACGCCAGATCCCTACCCAAACATAAATTCGAGATTTGGTACGTTACATGACAGTGTTTGGCATGTTGTATTTCTAACTGAAATGTGGCTAACGCCAATTCTGGCCCTGATATTGCCTTGGCAACAGCTATGAGCTACTGTATCTCCCATCTGGATGAGGTGGGAGGGACCGTGTGGGGGACTGCTATAATTTATCAGTCAAAATGTATGCGCTCCATTACAAAATTAAAGGGCCTGGAATTAGCGGTGTGATTTGTCTTTTCTCTTAAAATGTCTGACAACTTCTCTCTTTTGGGTGTGCTGATTTACCATCCCCTAAATCGTCTCCTAAGTTTCTTAAAGTGTTTGAAAACGCAATTGCTCCTTTGTATTTATAGTACTCCAATTTTACAATGCTGGGGGCTGTTAAAGGAAGAGCTTGCAGACTTAAATTTAGCACAGGTGGTCAAAGGTCCCATTCATAAAGGTGGGCATACTCTTGATCTGATTTTTCTAAGCATCGTTCTCTTGTTACCGGACACCCCCCCCCACCAATTATATGGGCTGATCATTTTGTAGTTCCCTTCCATCTGGTCTGTTCTAGTGCACTGATCAATACAGCTAGGACAAATTGTGATAAACATGTCTGAGGTAATCGATGAAGCAGTCAATTAATTTCATTCACCCCTATTGCAAGGTATCAACAATCTTGCACTCCTTAAAAAAGGCACAAGAAAGAGAAAGACGCCTTCGGCGGCATTGTTCTCTCCCAGTCTGAAGGCGGAAAAAAAAGATGTAAACATCTTGAAAGAAAATGGCAGCTGAATTATGACACTGAAAATAAGCAGGTCTATAAAGCTGCTATTAAGCAGTTCCACAAAAACCTTTTAAAATGCCAAAATAGATCAATTTGCCAAACAAATGGCTGCCTCTGAGAATGCGCCAAGAACTATCTTTAAAATTGTTCTGACATTTCTGAATCCAGTGGCAAATAAACAGATTATTCCCGTCTCTCAGCTGCTGGCCAATGAATTTTCAAAACATTTTCATGATAGAGAAGAAAAATTTGACTCCAACTTTCAGAGGGCTCATATTGCCTCCTCTTTAAGGTTGAACCCTGGCCTTAGGTTTGACAAAGAGGGATCCATGCTAGTGTCTTTTGAGAGGTTCACGTTTGTGGAGTCTGAATTAATTATACAAAAAGTAAAATCCGCCGCCCCGCCACCCCCCCCCCGATTTTTGCCCGTCTCATATCTGGACTAGCTGCCTCCATTAAACTGCAGATTAATACCCTCTTCAATTTATCTCTGGAATTGGGCACTGTGACAACAGCCTGGTAAAAGGCACTGACAGTGCCTCTTTTAGGAGGAACACCGACCCCCCCTAATTCTGACCAACTATAGGCCTATCTCTTAACTCGATGAGTTGTGAAAAATGCTGGAAACCCTGTAAAAAGTCCAGATCTTGAGCCACACTGAAATCTTTAACATTCTCCACACATTGCAATCCAGCTTCTGCTCTGGTTTTAGTACAAAGTAGGACTTTTGGAGGTCACCAAGTATATTAGATGTAATTTGGACCAGGGAAGAAAAACTGTGGTCATATTATTAGATTTAGCCACCTCATTTGATACTGTGTCCTATGAAATACTCCTGTAGAGACTTAAGAGCCTTAAGAAGGCTGGGATAGTGGGCACTGCCTAGAATTGTCTCCAATCCTATCTCTCAGACAGGCATCAAGTGGTCTTTTTGTCACAGTTCACCTCACGGTTCAGAGAAATGTTCTGTAGGGGTCATCGGGGCTCAGTGTTAAGCCCAAAGTTGTTCAACATCTACATTATCCCACTAGTGCCTATTGTTTAATGCTGGGGTTTTAACATTGTTATTTACACAGATGACAAGCAACTTTTCCTTTCGATCAAAACTTAGAACACAAGTGGTTCTAAAGGGGGAAGTGCAGCCCTTGCATACCCAAAGTGCATAAAGCCAGACCATTCTTCCTGGGATCTTGCCTCTGTAATTCTCTACCAGATCATCTTTGTTTTGCCCCCAAGGAAAGTTTGTTCAAGGCTCACTTCAAGACCATTTTGTTTCATAAGATGTGATCTAGTTCTGCTTTTTCTGTCGTACAGTGCCAGGACACATCTTGGAAAGCAGCTGCTGAGCACCATATTCTTCATTTTCAATCATTCATGTTGAAGTGTAATATTATATATATATATATATATATATATATATATATATATATATATATATATATATATATATATATATATATATATATATTCCATATGTATGCCTTAAATGTGTCCCACAAGAGACGAGGAGACTGGAAAAAGGAATCATTGGTTTAAAAACAAAGTTCAAGATTTCCATTTGTACCTCCCCCCCCCCCCGAAGTTTCATCCACCAGCGCTAACGTTGAAAGGAGCCAAGTGAAAGCACAATACTTAGATGTGGATATTTTAATTACTAGTTTAAGAGGTGAGTTGTCTGAGTATGAATGTGGGAGCTGCTCAATATGTTTTGCTCAACCACTAATACCCCGGGCACCTATCCAGTTGTTGATTCTAGCCCATGACACATGCTCAGTTAGAGATGTGCTTGTCTTCTCTTACGTTAGGGAATCGATGCTTCAAAGGTCGACCAGAATGTACATATATAATATGTTATGGAGCGCTGTCAAAGTGAGTGGCATGTGTGTGTCTCCGCATGTGAGTTATCTAGATGTTTGTCCTGCACAAAGTTAAAGTCACCTCTCCATAAAATGGAACTTGGTAAAAGGGCTTTGCATTTCTGCCAAATGTGCCTAAAGAATTTCAGACATCTGTTCTGTCCTATATGTGTTGAGCAGTGTTATGTGCCTCCTGCCTAGCCTGGAATGCAGAAGGTTGTATTCTACCCAACATGATGTTTTCTTGAAATATTAGGGTACAAAGTAGCCCACACCAACCAAGGGTGGCTTTTCTATGTCCATATGCAGAGTAATTTGCCAGTGAGCTGTGACAACTCCAACTTGAGGAAAATACAGGGGTTTTCAGAGTGCCAAGGTGCGTCTTCTGTAGGCAGGCCACATCAATCTTAGGGTGATCTAAATAGGCAAGTATTTGTCTGGCTTTGAGCACGGTATTCAGTCCACGCACATTCCATGTTAAAAAAACTAACAGACATGACTTCGTTATGGTGCGGCGTCATGCCTGGTGACAAGGACAACATGGAAATGCAATGATAGTGTCTTCCAGAAAGGATATGAATCTAGCCGACCACTGTCAGAAAAAGTCTGCCAACAAGATATTGCGACTATATTGGTAATTTTACATGCTAATGGTACAACTGCATTAATCACTCACTCACCAACTACTCTAGCCACCTCAAACTAGCCAGTGAATATGCCCTCTCTAACTAATGTCAGTGTAAAAATATAATGCCCACAATCAACATCTTTAGATGTCTCCTATCTAGGGTTCACCTCCAAAGGGAGTCCAGAGTGGTGGTCTTTCAAAACCTCCAGTGTGGAGGTGCGTGGAATGATTGTGGGCATAGGATTGGGGTGACAATCCAATGCCACGTACAAGGAAACACGAGGAGTAGCCTCCCTGGGCCCCCATGTGCCATGGTTTGCAGAGGAAGGCTCCCTAGGACTCATGTTTCTGCACATGCCGTCTCTGCATGTACAGCCTGGTCAGCGGGACCATCGGTCCTGGCTTTGTTGGCACCCACCATGTTTATATGCAGGGATCTTCACTCACAGTGCAGAGTGGATATGTTGATTCACATATGGTCATCTAAGTTGCAATACTGTGAACTCCACATCACTCAGGATTGTATCAGAAGACCCCCAACCTTTGTGTTAATGTTGCCTTAATTTCAGACAGATATTTCTTTGCAAATGGGGAAGCCATCTGAACTTTGTGAAAATGGCCCTGAAAAATGTCCAACAACTCATAGGAGGGCTAGAGATGGCAGAAACAATGTTGACCCCTCTATAAACACTGAGTTGAAGTTTTACAACCCCATTTTTTTCTTTTAATCTATTCCTTAGGGACACTACTTAAGAAATTACCAGTCAGCTGACTAGGAGGTAGTTTTAACTCATATAGAGTTGTGCTTGCACTCTGCACCTCTCACCCATACCTCTCAACCACACCTTTTATCTCACAGTAGGTTCCCAATCCTGAAACTCCATCCAGAGCACCTTCTACTTGAAAGTAGTAACCCAAAGGAGTGATCTGAGAAGGAACCCTTTGACGACGCATGCCACCTTTCTGGTGGCGAGGGCTTTCATCCTCTAAACAAAACGTTGTCAACATCTGAGAGACTGAGTACTAATTACACACCCTCCCAATGTGTTGAGATCATGTGCAGCTTTTGTTTTGTGATAATGAGTAACTGCAAACTAGGTCTTTAAACCTTTAAACCTTTAAACCCCCCCCCCCCCCCCCTCAACTCCCTTGGTGGTTGAGGCAATATAGGCAAGGCTACTGGTATTAAGGCAGAACTTTGAGGTATCAGGCTGGCACCCAAAAAATACACTCAATAAAAAGTGTTGGCCCTAAAATAAAAGTGGTGACACCTAAAAGCACCTAAACAAGGGCTTCACCCATCGAAAAAGGCATCCTGGAGATGTCAAAGGTGACCGAGTGTCCTGTCACCAGTCTAGTTTTAGTGTCTCTCCTGGGGCACAGTCCAGTTTACTGGTGCTGACAGAGCAGTTAAGGGCCCAGATGCTCTCTTTTGAGTTGGAGACAATTAACAGATTCTAAGCCTATCCTCATTATATTTTGCGACAGAGACATTCCCATAGCTGTGTGTATTTCTGGATCAACCAGGTTGGTTGATCTTTTTTCCCCTTGGCAGCTCAGTTGGGGCAACTAATTGGCTTCTAGGCTGTTTGAGATGGCCTTGTGACAGTCCTTCCAGACAGCTGTTTTGAGACTGTCCTTGAAAGTTAGATCACTTCCTTGAAATCTGGACTTGGCAGGTGCAGTAAAGCTCCTTGGCAAAGGTTGTCCTCCTTTTCGCAAGTCACTGCAACAGGGAAACACTATAGGCTATCACATATTTAGGACTGTTAGTAATGGGGTTTCTGGTTGGCTAGGGTTTGCACCTAAGCCAGGCAGAACCCACCCATTCTAGTCAGGGCAAGGGAGTTGCATGTTCAAGATAACCCCTGTTCACCCCCTTGGTAGCTTGGCACCAACAGTCAGGACTAACCCGGAGGCAATGTGTAAAGCGTTTGCACAACACGCACAACTCACGTGACGCAATATATACTCCACAAAGTAAACACAGCACGGAGTTATGTAATAAAAAAAAATAAAAAAACTGTATTGCACAAAACATAATTAGACCAAACATTATGTGTCAGTAATACCCTGCTACCTTAGCAGTTGTCAGAATGTCACACAAGTTACTAATACTCTGCAAGAATAAGCAGTAGTCACATTAGAACACATAAGTACTCAGGATTGTGCAACATAAGCAGTAGTCAGGAATCACATTATAAAAGAAATGCACTTGTCAAACACATCATAAATATCCATATAAGGAACATTAGAGAACATATGGCAGGTCATGGAAACATATTAGTATGCTATGCGCATAAAAGGAACACCCACACATATATGTAGTACATCATAAAATAAGCAGGTTACCATATCACCCCCCCAATGTCCATCTAAGAATCATAGGAACAGATACATCCAAAAAGTACCTGGATTATGATGCAAGGGCACTCCTGGTGCCAAGAGGACAACCAAGGGGGCCCCTGGCACTCCAATGCGCAAAACGGTGGCCTCGCGATGATTTGAGGGGAGGGGGATGGCACACAACCGCCCCTTCTTTAATATCGGGCCCGCGATCTCAGGCCCACCTCCCCACCCTCTCCCTCTCCCCCCCCCCCCCAGGCCTCCACTGGCCCTCCAGCCAGGTGGGGGGCCAAAACACTTCCAAAAACGACTAGTGGGGCCAAAGGAGGAGACCTACGGTGCAGAGGGCCTCCGATGAGGCTTCCTTCTTCGCCCGTCTCTGTAGAAGTGAGCAGGCACCGAAGCGGGTGCCTGCTTGTGCCCCAGGGGGGCTCCTTGGAGCGTGCTTCGCCCCGGGGGCACGATAAGAGCACGCTCGCTCCATTCCTTTCTTCTAGTGATGCCCTGGGGGCACCGGGGCCAGCGCAACTCCGGCGCGCTTTTAAACAAATCCGGGTGCTTTTCAGAGCGCACGGGGCATTCCTCCAGCCCGGGTCATGGCTGTGATTTCTTGATTCAACAATGGGCTTTATCAAGTGCAAAGGCCACCACGAAGAAGCGATTTGAATGGCAAAAATGAACCGGCAAAGGAGCGCTTTCTATGCGCTTCAAGACAAGTTTGTCAAAACGCTCTCCAGGTGCTATGATAAAAGGAAGCTCTCCTCGAGCTTTAAGTAGTTGCAGGGGTCAGGGGCCACGTCACCCTGCCCCTGGGAGACAACAGTCAGAGAAAAAGGAGCACAAGTGGTAGGGCCCAGCAGCAGGCCAGCGCAAGGGGGATGCAGGAAGGTGTCAGTCTCTCCTAATGACCTAGCATGTCACAGGTCAGCACAGCAGCAGCAGTCCATGGCGGTTCCTGGTGAGTACCTCCAGCATTATGTGTTAAGTTCCAAATAAGTTCCAAAGTGTCACCAAATTGTGGGGAAAATTCCCCTGTACTTATACTCAGTTTAACAGTGTTTCACAAAGAGAGAGAGAGGAGGTTCCAACCAGTTACAACTGGTTCTGGGAGTGCCCCCACTCTCCTCGAGCACACGCTCCAAACATCAGTTGAGGGTAAACTACCCTATTGTGTGAGGCCAGGGCAGAGCCTTTACAAATGCAGGTGTGCCCGCCTCACCCTTCTTTCAGCCCAGGAACACTATTCAGTATGCAGATGCACCTCTGTGACACCTCCACCCTCCCAGTGTACAGGCTGTCTGAAAAGTATGCACAAAGCCCAAGTGTCACTCTGCCCAGACGTGGATTGGAGTCAAGCTGTAAAACACCAGAGTCATATGCACAGAGAAATGCTCACTTTCTAGAAGTGGCATTTCTGTAATAGTAATAAAAAATCCACTTACACCAGTAAGCAGCATTTCTCATCACCATTACAACCATACCAAACATGCCTATGCTACCCCTCATAAATCAGACAATACCCCCTACACATAAGGCAGGACATTTCCAATGCAATCTTATGAGAAGGCAGCACTCACAGCAGTAAGAAACCAAACAGGCTGTGTGTCACTACCAGGACAGGCCACGCTACTAGGCACATGTCCTGCCTTCTACATACATAGCACCCTGCCCATAGGGTTAGCTAGGGCATACCTTGGGGATGACTTACATGTAGTAAAAAGGGGAGTTTTGGGCCTGGCAAGTAAATTTAGATGCCAGGTCCCTGTGGCAGAAAACTGTGCACACAGGCCCTGTGCGCTAGCAGGCCTGAGACAGGTTTGAAAGGCTACTTCAGTGGGTGGCGCAAGCAGCGCTGCAGGCTCACTAGTAGATTTTAATTGACAGGCCCTGGGTATAGGGATACCACTTTACAAGGGACTTATAGGTAAATTAAATATGCCAATTAGGTATAAGCCAATCATACCAAGTTTACAACGGAAAGCGCATGCGCTTTAGCTCTGATTAGCAGGGGTGAAGTGCTCAGTCATAAAGTCAGCCAACAAGGGTCAGACAAATAAGGAGGAAAAAAGCAAAAGTTTGGGGAATGACACTGTAAAAGGGCCAGGTCCAACAAGGACCATTAAGGAAGGAAAATGACAACCCAGCTACACCTCCAGTTCAGGTCCATTATATTCTATCCTCATAGAAGTGTTAAAGCCCCCTTAGTCTCTTGTGGATGAAAATGAAACATGGGGGCTTGGCAGGCTCTACATCTATTCCTGTGGCGGTTAGGGCAGATTGTCAGACTCAACCAGGAGGAGCATCCTACTAACGGTCATTTTCACAGGCTTTCAGCCCAGTGTCCACAATGAGGTCTGTTCCAACTGGCTTAAGTACAGAGCGCATTAGCCTCCACCTGGATACTTTCTGGTTCCATTGCTATGGGAGGTTGCCACAGCACAGGAAATACGGGATGGGCGAGTTTCACCCCAAGCAGGAAAATCATGCTTGTGTGAAATCCACACAGTTAGGAACTCGGCTGAGAGCTCCCCCAACAACCAGGTATGTAGGTTTCAGTGACATTGACAGGAAGAATGTACCTGCAGGTGGGGAGCTCAAAGGTGGATATCACCAACAAAACATAAAGGAGAAATGCACTGCATATTTCATTTTGGTGTGGAGGATCACTGAAGAGTGTCATAGTGGTGCAAATGAATGTAACAATGTAAGTAGGGCCTACATTTAGTCATCCTCAAATATAACCCTCATTAAGAAAGGTCTTATTAGTGTTGGAGATAAACAATATAGCGTGCTCACAGTCGCAGTCATACATCAGGCTTTAGCTTTGGGTAATATGCTTATTAGTCTGTTCGTAACCCATCAGCCTAGTCATGGCATTTCTTTATTTACTTTTGTATACTAATCCACAATCAAAGTTCTTAGTAAACAGAATCCTACCCGGGGGTAGTTTAAAACCTCTCCAGACACTTTTCTGGACAGCCTAGCCTCCTAAGGAGACAATGGGCCTCATTAAAACATTGGCGGGCAGCAAGCGCAGCCCGGCAAGTTGTAACCGCCGTGCGGCCGCACTCCCGCAGTGCCCATTTCGACGTCCCCGCTGGGCCAGCGGGCGGAAACCGAGTTTCCCCCCACCAGCCCAGCAGGGATGTGGGCCACAACATGGGAGTCGGCGCCAAATGGAGCCGGCGGTGTTGCGGCCACGCGACGGGTGCAGTTGCACCCGTCGCGCTTTTCACTGTCTGCATAGCAGACACTGAAAAGCCGCATGGGCCCCCAGGGGCCCCACGACTCCCCGTACCGCCAGCCTTTTCCTGGTTAAAACCGCCAGGAAAAGGCTGGCGGTCGGGGACTCGTAATCCCCTGGGCAGCGCAGATTACTACCGCCGGGCCATTGTGGCGGGAAACCGCCAGCCCCGGCGGTGCGCCCGTGGCGGAATGATCCAGGAAGCACCACCAGCCTGTTGGCGGTGCTTCCGTCATTTTAGCCCTGGCAGTCATGTACCGCCAGGGTCAAAATGACCCCCAATGTCATTTACACTATTGATGCTCTAAGTTCCTTTAAAATGAAGAATATTTCCTCAAAAAAAAAATCTTAAACTTCGTTTAGCCTTGCCCACTGCAGACTCATCCCACTCTGCCCATGGCTGCCAAAATTATTTAAAACCATGTTGCTGACCAACCTAGAACTTCTGAAGTCTCATAACTTTCTGGATGATGTCCAGGCTGGTTACTGACCTCACTGTAAAAAGGAGTCTGTCTTAGTACCCTTCAATGATGATATTCAGGTAGTCAAAAGATGGCAGATGTGTCAGTTAAGTGATTCTCCTACATAAGTGGCAGGTGACACCTTCGACCACGGATTCTTCAGCAGACTCCATAGAAACAGCATCAGCGACGGCCATGACTGGATGACGACCTTTTCATCTGACCATTCTCAGAGTCTCCTTGTTCTATTTTACCATTACTATCAAAACAATCTCCTCTGGGGGTTTAGGGAGTCCCTCTCTATCTCATTATCTTTTTAAACTATATGCTGATCTTCTGGCAAAAACCAAATATGCCCATCTGTACATTTTCATGTATACTGAGAACACGTTGATCCTTTTCGTTATTAACAGAGTGGGGAGCATGGGTGTCTTCTAACTTTGCAAGAGGGTGGTTAATGGCAGAACAAATGAAATACTGTTTGTGGGGGCAGCAAATCACGCTCTGGATATAACTTTTAGGGAATCTGTGATATAACCATTCAAAACTGTTAAAAATGTGATCTTTATTTTCAACCTCCATTTACAGTTGCCCTCCGAAATCAAAGTGGTAATCTCGGTCTTATATATACCACTTGAATTGTCAAGAAAATCATGACCTGCCTATCTGATGAATGCTGAAAAAGGCCAACTGCTTCTAACTTTGGCTTCAGGCATGGGTTCTGTAACTTCCTTTAAGTGTCCACTCCAAAAAGCCTAATTCAATGTCTTCTTGAGATTCAGAACATAGCAGCACGGATTGTGCCCAGTGCTCTACAATCTGCTGCGTCACTACTGGACTGCTGGCTCTGAATTTTATCTTGGAGGGAAGAATCTGCCTAGTTTTCTATTGAACCCATTTAGCGCATTTTGGTTTGCTCCCTCTGGCCTTGAAGATATGGTTCTCTCCAAACTATCTTTGCTTGCTATCTGGACTCTTGCAAACCTCATACATCATTTATGTTCTCAAATTGGGAGACAGCTCCTTATCAATTTCAGTCCTCACTCTTTGAAAACACTCTACCCCTCTCCAACAATAATCCATGAACAATTCCTTTTTTGTAATGCTTTAAAATTCAGGCCACGGTCTTAATTTCTGTCTTAGTCCTATGGGTTCAGTAGATCACTGCCATGTCTCTTACTGTGATGAAACACAACATGGCACATTCATGCTTTGAAAATGATTATGAACATAAATGACTCCACAGAAATGGATTAGGCATGTCTCAAGCCTTGAATGGTTAAATTTGCCAAAGGCCTAAAGAAATTTCAGTGTAACCGTAGTGAAAAGCATAGACTATGTTATTTGATTTAAGTATTTATTATACTAAATGGTCACCTCCACAACACAACATGACCCTTCGAATTGCTGTCAATCTATTGGAGTACTTTCTTCCTTGATTCCAGATCTCTTCTGCCCATGGTCTCATCTGATGCTTTTACCCTTCGTAAATGTATTTATAAGCTTACCAGAGTGAAGAGGCAGTTCAGTTTGCAAAGCCGGTTGTGGGGACTTTTTTCGGTATAGAGCAGTTTGTACAGGTTTCTTGGAATGTCTAGGCTTCATTTTTATTTCTTCAATTCTTTTAGAAGATTGCTCAATGAAATCTTGCTTTTTCTTAAGAAACGCCTTTTGCAAATTTTCAGGTGATGATGTAATGGAAAGATGCATTACTGAAAGAGAAAAGTTGTAAAAATTTAGGCAGCCTACAGATAAAGCGAGATAGATAAAGCAGTCAAATTATCTGTCTGCGATAACGGTATCTTCACAAGAAAGTAAATATTTAAGCGCACAGTTCAATTCGAGCAAGAACTAAAGAAGACTCTGTAGTAGGGTGCTACCAAGATACTCCCACTCTGATCAACAACTGTCTACAAGAAAGCATCCATTTAAGAAAAATATTTCTGGAAGTCTGGGAGATTATCAGAGCCATAGAAAAGTGGATTATTATTTGGGATGGACATATATACACACCTCAAAGAATATAGTCACTTCCTGCAAGATGTCACACAAATGAAATAAAATAAACGTGCTCAGTCCCAGGTAATGTGATACAAAGTGGTCAAGATTAAATCAAAGGCAATGTGTAAAGTATGTAAGCAGTGCATACACAGTAGAAATTGTCACACAAAACATAAAACCAACCAATTGTAATATAAAGAGAAAAATGTATGAGTAAAATGAGAAGAAAAACATCAAAAATCCGATAAGAGGAACCAGAGATACAATTTTTTAAAGATGTGGACTGGGAACCAGGTGTGATTTGAGACCAACATTGATGGAGCCATGGCCAGATACAACAAGTGGATTGGTCTGGATAAAGTCTGGGAGTCAAAAAATGTTTGAAAATGTTTCAAAGTCCCAAAAGCAGAAACAGACATTGTCAGTTTTTGAGGATAAAAATCCTCCTTTTGTTAGCTGCTAGTGAAATTGTAGCCACTGCTGTGGACTTGAAGACCGGAGACTAGAAACTGTTTGGTTCCAATAGCGCTTTGGAGATTCATGGCTGAAAATCTTCTCAAGTCCCAATTCAGAATGGGACTCAGTGGTTTTTCAGAGCTGCTTGGAACCTTGAACAACAACATCCTCCCCAGCTCCCACCAATGCTCCCACCCACTGGTCTGCCTTCAGCTGCTCATCCAACCACACCTCAGTGTCACACTGTGCCTAATGCCGGAGGCACCTCACAGTCTCTGGTTTTGGCAGCAAATAGTTTCTATCATTAGTTGCTATCCCCACATGCTGGATCGCCGCCATCTTACTACACGCAGGACCACATGGCCCATTTTCTCTGCATGGCTGCTGCCAGGTCATAGATTGCCAGAAACCCTCCAAAGAGGGCACTCGTCTGGTTCCTCAGTCACCTATTTTCCACCCCACCTCAGGCCATCCACAGTACAGCCCTGAAGCAAGATCCATTCCAGAGATTGGGCAAAAAGCCGTCATCTGCACCCACAAGCCTTCTATTTTGCACACTTTGAGGTCCTATTCAACAGTCTGTACTTGTCCCGCTATTCTTAATCCGATCACTGACATTTATTGTAGCAGTATTCGCTTCGAATGTGTCAATATTTATTTCCAATCAAGAACTGATAGGTACAGACATTAAGCTTTCGCCTAATAACTGTGGAGTTAGAAACATACTATCTCTATACCAATAAGACTTACGTTTTGAAGATAAACATACACATGTAATGCTTCCCTTGTGTATGCAAGAAAACTATGTGAGGGCAACAAGTAAAAACCATTTAGGAGTGGCACTTGCTCAAGGTTCTGGATTTTAGAGAAGAATAACAAGAACTAAAACAAGAAATAAAGTAAGTAAGTAGTGAAAATATCTGATTGTAAATAGAGGATCTGTTGTAATTAGGTCCTGGTTGCATTTTGTTTACCACTATATTTAGAACTAAAGTTTTACCTGCAAACTGATGAGTTAAAAATGTACCTGTGCCAGGACTCCCATCTTGGGTCGAGGACTCCGGCAAAATGCAAATCGGATTCTCTGCTTCAGGTAGAGGAATTTTGAACCTATCCTCCTGTGAGGGAAAATACATTACGTTTTATAAGTGCAAATACATACATGCATTACATAACTACTAACACCAGTTTCCTACCTTACATTTTCATTTTCTAATGTTTTACATTTTGTAAAAGAAAGATCTAATGCAATGACAGTTACTGGTTCTGCATGTCAATTCCCTGAATCCCAAAAGAAAACATTGGTTCAGTCATTTTAAATTGTAAGCAAGAGCTAAAAACTCCAATTTCCATTGCGAACGCAGAGATAATTTTGTACACAAGAACGTCTGCATTACCTAAAAAAAATGCAAACGTGAACTAGATTTTTGTTTACAGCTCTGATATATTTTAGCTTGGGATGAGTTTGAGGACAAAGGCATTTGACAATCGGTTTATATGTCACTACGCGCATGTTTGTGACATTTATTTTCTTTTTTTTATTTTGAAATTTCTTGTAAGGCTCATTAATTTTAGATAAATAACAGAAAACAAACACACAGGGCCTATTACAAGTTGACTTGAGAGGTATATCCCCCACTCCACCCCAACTTCCTTAGGGATGGTGGAGTTTGGGGGAACCACTCCAGGAAACTCTGAGAGTTCTAGTATGTCTGGATCCATCATGACAGTGTCCTGACACAGAAGACCCGGTTTTACTTATTGTGAATCTGCACCCAGAAAATCTGTGGCATTGGGAGAGGGACAGAGGCTCCAGGAAGAAAGCCAGCCCAGAACCACCTGCACCCTCCAGCTCTCCAGGAGGAGCAGGCAATGCTTCCCAGAGACACCACAGCCTCCCCCAATTACCAGACACCTTTCCCATCCACCAGCCCCTGACCCACACAGACCCCCCAATAGGATTTATCTTTTGCTAAGAGTAGACTATGAATATATTAAACTCCCCAGATAAGGGAGAATCTGTGCAAAAGCACCCAATAATCCTGGATGTGGAAGGTTATTCCCCATTCAAGTGAATTTAACTTGTAGTCCCAGTTACCTCATGAGGGGATACAATCCATAATAATTAGTTCTGGCACCTCCCCGTTTCATTAAACTGAGAATTCAGAATGGAGGCTTTAGTGGTAGTGGTTTATCCAGACCTAGAAACCTATGGAGTCAAATACACCAACTAAAACCAGGTTCAACAAATGTTTATAGTTCACCTTGCATAACCATGATAATCATGAAAATAACAGAATAAATGAAAGTCAGCAGGGCAAAGCATTATCAAGACAAATATATAAAGACGTACAATAAGAACAAGGTGATTAGGCTATAATATTGAAAGCAAACTTAAGGAAAAGTCTCTCCAGAGACAGGATAGGCACTCATTAATGAGAAACACATTGGCTAGATACACCACTGACCACAGTTGTCATAACTGTACAAGAAGAACAAGTTTCTTACATTTGGTAACACTCTTTCTGGTAGATCCTATATCTAACCTCAAAGTCCTCACCTTTGGACTACCCTCCCAGGGATCGGAGTTGATCTGGAAAATCTTAAGCAGTACCTCTGTGCACCTGTAGGTGCAGCCTGTGGCTCTGCATTGATGTCATTTGGTGCCGGCGATGACGCAATCAGGCCTATATGGGCTCCATCCAGCCACACTGACATCAAGACTTGTTTGCTCCCACAGATGCCGAGCACACTCAGACTGGTTGTGACCGGTGTACAGAAATCTAACTTGGGACCTTTTTAGGTGGAAAAAGAGCCAATTCACAAAATAGGGAGGGTGGGAGGATCTGTGAGGAATCTGCAGTTACAGCCTCTACCAGAAAGAGTGTTCCCGAAGGCACATACGTGTTCTTCTGATAGAGACATTTAGCCACAGATTCCTCACCTTATGAATTATACCACAGCAAAGCCACACCAGGGAGTGTGTCTGAATTGGCTTAATCCAAAAGTCCTACAGTACTGAGTAGGCAAAATTCCCATCGGGATGCCCAGACATTAAAGCTTTGTTATCATATGCATAGATGCCAATGTAGCAGCCTAGCACATGCCCAGAATGGGCACTCCAAATGCCAATGCAGTGGTAGCAGACTTGGCTCTGGTGGAATGAGCCCACAAGCCTTCAGGGGGGTGCTTTTTAGCCAATACATATGCAGAGCACAGTCCAGCAGGAAATGGTTATTATTTGTTCTACTCTGCCCTTCTTTGCTCCTGTGAATATAATAAAGAGCTGATCACCTACCCGATGTCAGGTACTATCTTTGTAGAAACTGAAAGCTTTTTTAGGATCCAAGCTATGCAATCTTTACTCAGAGAGGTGAGGGGGAGCGCAGAATGCTGGGAGTGATGGTTTGCCTGCCATAGTAAGGACTCACCATCTTTGGCAAAAAGGATCAGCTTGTCTGGTTAGAATGCGGTGTAAGGAGAGTTAGCAGGGGCCCTGTAGCTCTCCCATCCTCTGTGCAGAGGCTCAAAGGGAGAACACATGAGAAAAGTAAAAACTGAATTAAAATCCCACTCGGGCATAAAAAAGGTGAAGGAGGAAACAGATGTAATACTTTGAGAAAGTGCATTGCAACTGCTGGTTCAAACAATGAAGGCTGATCCGCAAATTGTAAAAAGGCAGATACACCCAATAGGTATCCTTTAACTGTGCCCAAAGCAGGGTCTTGCTGGGATAGTAACAACAGAAACAGTAAAACCCCAACATATTTTGGCATAAAATGGACTAATCTCTCTCTATGGGAGTGCATAAGGCCACAGACTTGTCCCACTGACAGGCCTATATAGGTGGAGGATTGTCTGACTGCCAAGGTAACATGGACAACCTCAGGAGGAAGGTCAAAAGCACTGAACTGACACTGCTCAGTCGTCAACATGGAGGTGGGGGGAAATGCAGGTTTGGATGCAAGATCCTGCTCTGCTGCTACAACAGGAGATCCTCCTGAAGGGGCATCCTAATGTGAGGACAGTTGCTCATGTTCCAAAATTTGAGATACCAATCTCTCCGTGCTCAATTCAGAGCCACTAAGATGACTTGGGCCTAGGCAATCGGGATCTTCTTCAGAACCCGGGGAAGAAGTAGTATTGGCAAAGGCATGTAGGAGTCCTGGGTTCCACTGTAAGCAGAATACATCTCTGAGCGAGAGCCACATTATGAAATCTAATGTGCAGACAGAAATGCTGACATTGCATATTCTCTGTGGTGAAGAACAGAATGAGCCAAAGTTCTCCCCATTTGTGGAAGAGACCTTGCGCCACCTCCAGGAATAACCAACATTTGTGATTTGCAAAACAAGTTTGTTTGCCCTGGCATTCGAAGATCCCGCCAGGTGCTGCACCACCAAGTAAATTCCATGTTGTTCCAACTACATGGAGAGGCATGGAGCCTCTTAGCACAAGGTCCACAACACTGCTTGTTGAAGTACCACATAGCATGATGTTTTCTGTGAACACCTGAATCAACCTCCATGTGATGGATTCCAAGAAGGCTTTCAATGCCAAGACAATTGCTCGGAGCTCCAGCAGGTTGAAGTGGAGCCAGGCCTCCGCCGGAGATCAGATGTCTCTGATCTCCACCTCTCCCAAGTGGCCAACCCATCCCAGATGTAATACATTGGTCACCTCTGTCCGCTCTGCGTGGAGTAGGGAAAGAGCTACCAGTGACCTAATCACAGTCCAGGAGCCACCACTGCAGACCTTTTGCAGTCTCCTCTGAAATCTGAACTTGATCTGAAAGATCCCCTTGGTGCTGTGTCTAATGGGATTGGCATGTTTATAGTGAATCCCATTGTTAGCTGTATAGCCTGTAGTGATCAGTAATAGTGAATGGGACCTTCCTGCCCTGTGTCACTGGAGTGAGGCCTACAGGCTCACTCACTGTTTGATAAGGTCTGCAGCTGTGTGCTTAACTCACCCTTGGCCTACATCAGGTAGATGTGGAGAACTGAGTAGCACGGGAGAAGTATCCGTGTTAGTGGTACGTATGCCTGGTAAGGGTACTATAAGAGGAAGGTGCAGTACACGAGTGGTTAGTACGTGAATAGGGTGCACAGATATGGCCTTGCCAAAAACAGTGTGCCTCTGTTAGGAAGAGGAGAGCGTTGGAGGGAGTGACGGTCCAAAGGGTAGCCCTATCATGAGGACTCCCTGTATGAGGTGTGAGGATTTGGCTGTGCACTGATTGGGCCATAGCCACTGTGCAGGACCGATTTCGGCAACCCCTGTATGCCAGGAGAGGGCCGCTGTAGACTCAGCCAAGTCTGGTGGGCCCTGCACTGAAATGACACCATATGCTAGAGGGGGCCAACAGTAAAGCATTTTTTTTTTTTTAAAGGACTGACAAGACTTGTGACTGTCCAGGCAGGGGTGCTGAGTCTGGAAGAGCCTGTGCCTGTATCATCATGTACCGCATCAACCCCATATGCCAGGAGGGGCTGCTGATACCAATGCTGCCAAAGGAGACACTGAGACTATGACTTAGGGGTTGGACCAGCGCTGCAAGGAAACTGCCCTGACTCACCGCTGAGGACTGCTGGAGATGCCAAGGAGGAATTTGCATCCTTGCTGGCTCCACTCGGGAGCCAAAGGAACCTGCTCTGACATCTGAAGGACCTCAGGCCACACCACTCTGGAGAAAGAGCCTGCGCTGCCAAGTGTTGCAGTGTAGGCCTCGAGCAGCCTAACTTCGAGTTAACCAGGACTCACAAGTGCGTACTTGAAGGAACTCTTCTGTGCTGCAGGTGTGGGTAAGAGGAGTACTGGGGCAGTTTGGTCTATGGGGATTTGCTGTTAGAGGCGCTGGGGCAACATAAACACTTTGGACTAAGATCCTGAACAGTCAAAATGAGAACGCTTGAGCAGGGATTAATAGTTAACATTCCCAGATGCGGACACCAGTGAATGGGGAATGACAGTGAACACGTTACATGAAGGAAGGTGGAACAGGGAGTCGCCAGACAACTACTGGAGCCCCCGACCTCAAGGCAGATTTTGTTCTTGCTTCTGAATGTCATATTCCTTTGCATGTGCAGTTAGAAATAAAATACTACTTTTTTCTTATAAAAGTAAGTATTTGGCTGGACATTGCTTTATTCTTCGTACTGTTTGCACACTGAGTTATGAGTCACGTTTACTGACTTGTATCTACATTCCCCAGAGGAAGCCTTGACTGCTCGACCACAGCTACTACTGAGTGTGTCAAGTGTAGACGGGGCACTTGCCCCAGTTGCTATGGATCAACAGTAGGTTGAGCCCCGGGACATCAGGACTACAAGCCATGCTCCATGGCACTCTGGAAAGGTTTCTGACACCCATCAATGTCAGAAGGTTTGTCGCATATTGGAGATAAATGACTAATGCCCCAGGCGATCCTGCCTTCAGCATCCAGTCATCGAGGTAGGGAATCACTGGAACTCCGACCTCCAACTACAACTAGCTGCAACTACTGCCATCTCTTTCATGAAACTGGAGGGGCACTGGTGATGCCAAAGGGGAGAAGAGCAAACTGAAAATGTTCCTGGTCCACCACGAACCACAGATAACGCCTGTGGGGCTGAAGTACGGGAATGTGAAAATAAGCGTCCTGCAGATCCAACTCTGCCATCCAGTCTCCAGGGTTGAGGGCAGACAAAACCTGGCCCAAAATTAGCATGCTGAACATCTGCTTCTGGAGGAAGGCACTTGAAGTGCACCAGTATCATACATGTCATTATCCACACCTGTCCCAAAAGATCATACATAAGCAGTGTTTCTTGAGGCAAGGGCATCGTGTCAGGGTCAGAAGGATTGCCCCGGTGTTGAAGAATACATGTTGTCGTCTGAGTCAGACAGCAATAAAGGTTGCCATCAATGGTGGATTGCTTTCCAGCATGGGACACGGGTTCTGACCTAAAGACAGTATTGGCCCAGGAGTGGAACCACAGGGCCTGGCTAGCACAGAGGGAGATCTCAGGACCGAACAGCTGAGTTCCTCAGGACCAGAAGCTGGACCCAACGCCCCCTCACCAATATCCGCAACTACTTATAATGCAGTCAGTGTGAGACATCAACGAGGGGGGAAAGGGAAGTTGATAAACAAGAGAGACTGCCTTGGGGGGGAATTCTTAGCTGCTTGCTTCTCTGGTGCTATATGTAACAGCTACCTGTAAAGGAAGGCAAACAGAACATTAAAATTTTAACAAATATGCTAATGTCAGGGAAAACGCTTTTCCTATCTCGTATACTTCAATAGCTCATACCCCCATTTAGCAACACTAGCGCTCCTCCCTTTCATGTAGTGTTCTGTCACTCAATAAATTAAATATCCCAGTTAACTTGAAGAGGGTAAAAAAACCTGTGAGAGATTGATATTTTACATTGTATTATTTGCGTGAGTGGTATGTCCGATGTGAGGATTCCCTTGTAAATTAGTTCTTTCTTTTCTGATTTGCATAATATTTTGCATAATAATATTTTAACCTTTTTGAGTAATTGGATATTCGCCAGGATAAACAGTCTGCAAAGTCTTTTCAGTGAGAAATATTGATGCGGCTGGCAGTTATCTTCAATTGAATGTCTTTTGCAAAAAAAAAAAAAAAAAAAAAAAAGGAAATTAGATCTTGACCGTCTAAATTACTGACTGAGACTCGAACCCTCCATGAATGTGAGCATGAAGATACAGGCAATACAAAGCTCTCAGACACTACTTCTGAAGTCTAGAACTACAAGCCAGAACACGCCCAGAGGAGCTTTGACTGACAGAAGTTTTCGTTCTGTGAGGAAACACACGCGCGCCGAAGAGACGCTACCGGTGCCTCCAAAGGATCAGTTGAAGTGCGCCACTTTCCAAGGCGAGCACCCAGATCACGACCTGAATCAAGCTTGTGCTCAAAACACTAGACTGCTGACTTCCTAAAAGCGTCCGCCATCTTGGAATTTACGAAGTTGCAGCGTGTTACGAACACGTGAAGAATGGCGGTCAACAGAAGTTTTGAGGATGGCATTCAGCACCTCCAATGGGGATATCGCTGGGCTCTTGTCAGCCTCCTGTGTACTGGACTTCTTTACAGGCGAGTCCTTGTTCCTGCAAAAATGTTCCTGACAGGAGATCCCGATGGGAGGCCTGCTGGCTTCTTTGAGCCTGCAGGAGGGCCAGGGGGAGACAGTGTTGTGTCAAAATTGCATAACTTTACATTCTGAAATTCCTGGATTTGTTATGGAGTTGCCCCAGGCCTGGGGAATTGGAGCTGGCATGAGGTAGGTTTAGTAACTGGCTTCACAGAACAACTCAGAGAGCAAGTTGAAAAAGCTCGATGATGCCCTTGAGCCCAATCAGGAGGCTGAGCCAGGTCGCACTTGGACTTCTTTCGCCAGCCTTAAAGTTACCCTAACACTTGGACCTCGACGGCCTGTTATGGGTACAGCTTCAGGAGGTAGGCGATGATCTCTCCCATGGCCTCAACTAATGCAGGTCTTTTGGTGCATGCTGTCTAAGAGCTTAGCCTGTGCTTCCAGACAGCATTCAGGTACACCAAGGCACAGTTACAGCAAGTCTTGGAGTCATGTTTCAACCGCAGACAACACAGGCAAACTGAGTGAGGGGCAGTCACAGACATTTGTTTGTTTCATTCCCCAAAAGGTTTAAACCCTGACAAGTTTGGAGTGGACATTGCCCTAGCACAATGGTAAAAACATTTTTGGAAAAAATGTTGCAAAAACCTCAAACAACACAGTCTCAAGAGACCCAGAGTACCTGTGTTGGCGTGGAAAACAAACGAAGGGCTGTCAGCACACATAGCTGATGCCTATATAGGCCTGTGCATGCCATTTCTAGTGCAGAAAGATGTCTGAGCCACCTGCCATCATGCAAGGTACCTATTACGAATTTCTGGATCCAGCCTGACGCCTTGGGGAATATTGAAAAGGTGAGGAATCTGCAGTTAGAAGATTTTAACAGAAAAAGCTCATCTGCTAGTTAGGATAATTTTACAGCTTCTTTGAGGAAGGAGTGATTCATAACTGGCCACTCCCTCGTAAAATCATACCAAATGAGAGGAAGCCTGTAAGATATGTATGCCAGAGAGACACACGATTATGAGACTGTGCTCACGACCCACCAGCAGAGGGATTAGTAAAGATCTCCAAAAACTGTGTATGCCTCAGCATTGCCAGACCTGGCCTACATTTTCTTGCATTTTTTTTGTCATAGTAACCTTCCCATCTAACTGAGGATGACTGTACCAAGAGCAAGGCTTGCATGAAGCTACATTACTTGTTGATGGCAGGACATGTAGAGATAGACCTTAAAGTACAGTTAAATGTAAAAGACCTAGAATAAAAATACAAATTATTATTTGAGGTTGGTGACTACCCACCTCAAGGAATAATCACAACCTGAGATGAATACCTTGTTTGCCGTGGCACAGAGCAGACAGGCTTAACTCAAGGCAAAGTGTAAAGTATCTATGTAGTATCAAAACTGTAATAAAGTCAAAATGCAAAACAACAAATAGCCCCAAACCGAATATAAAAAGCTAGAGTGAAACAGACACCAAAATTAAAAAAATCCAATAAGGGGAAAAAGAGATTACTTTTAAAGTTTTAACTAGTAACAGCACCAAAAAGCTATAGGTGCCAATGGAGTCCATTGTAACAGACCGGGACATAGGCACTATATGAAGCTGAGTGCAATGGATTGTGGGTCGGAACAACAACCAATCGCGCCCTGGTCAAAAATGTTATCTTCTGACTCAGTCTTTTAAATCCCAATCCGCCACAGGAGTATACTTATAAAGTTCCCCAGGACCTCAGGGGAGGCACTGACAGGGTCACAAGGTGGCAGGCAGATAGAAGGGTCCTGTCCAGGTCCAATTGCCACTGGTAAGCTTGTTACTACTAGGAAAAGGCCTTTTTAGCTAGTTGGTAGTGGTGACCGATGGCCCCTTCTTAACAAATGGGGTGAAAGGTTACCTGGTACTGACCTACCTACATTTGCAGCAGTGCCTGTTTGCCTTACTGCAAAAAGGCCAAAAATGCCATGTGTCAGGGCATTTTCAACATGGAGAAAGTCTTTAGCCACACTAAAACGATGATGCCAGTAAAAAAAAAAAAAAAAAACAACTATCAATAAAGGCATATGAGATAAAGCACAAATAGTAATAATACTTAGAATAAATTAGCCTAGATAATATGTAGGGACCAATTACCAGAGAGTGCTGACCGTATTTAAGAAGAACACAACTAAAGAAAACACACCAGTGGTACCTCTCGGAAACAAAACAAACTAACTGCTATTGGCAATGATTATGCACTGTACCCATCAGTTAGTGCAGAGCTGCACCCAGCTACTGTGCATGCTGGGACCGATGGTCAATGCAAAGGTCTTACCTGCGGAACACTCATCAATTAACATATGCCAGATACAAAAAGTGCCAAATGAGACAATTAAATATTAATCACATATTAAGCACTAGGTCAGTCCTAAAGGACAATAAGTGAACAGATGGAAATGTAGAAAATGATTAATATTTACCAAGCTGCAGTCTTTTAATTCAGAGCCATCATTTAAATTTGGCAGATTATTGATTTTACAAACATGATTCTCTGCTTGATGTACTACTTCCAAATCAGACACAGTGACACAGCTGTCGTTGAAGCTAATCAGTGTCAAATCGGGCTCCTCCATAATGCCATGACCTGTTCCAATGTCCTAAGAAATAATTAATAAAGAAAATAGTTTAACAAAAATAACAGTATTAGTATTTTGCAGATGCAGTATAAAACAGCATCTGTGTAAAAGCAAACTTTGCAAATGTACTATGTTTTTGCTTGTCACAAATGTAGATCTCAGCCCTGGCTATCTTTATTATGGACAAGATGCTCCCCAGAAGGATGCCAGAACACAAATATAATATTTAAATAAGCATATAGGTATCAACATTTAAAAACAAAAAACCTTGAAACACTAAAAAAAAAAAAAAAAAAAAGCCTGTAGGCAGAGAGGTTTACCAGGAATAAGAAGCTGACAAACTGGCTGTTCTTTTCAAAGCTCAGATTTCTCCGACTGTGAAGGTAACTACTGATGGCGAACTACCATCCCAAGACTTTCATTAAGTTAAGTATGGTGCGTTTCCACATGGCTCTCACAAAGCAGCATCACAGTCATATCATAAAGTGTTTGGAAAATTATGTTCTGGTACATCCCCAAGCCCGTGTTATGACTGGATCTGAATGTTGCACATTAATTTAACTTCAAGACAGACACTTTTGTGGCAGTTTCACATTCATTAACAAATCAAGTTTATGATATTAGTGTGGGAGAGGAGTGGCCAGTGGACTTAATCATTTCCTAGTGAAATTCTGTGGTTGAAAGAATGACTGTTGTCCAGGCTTTTGGGCTAATCTGTACACGGTGATGCTGGGTACATGGTGTGTCTGTGTTGGGCATATCTGTTGAATTCATTTAATCATGTTGTGTGGTGTCTGAAAAGGTGACATTTACTTGTGTTAGTGAATGAATGAGCAACGCAATACTCAACTACATAGTCTAACAAGATATAGTCCAGTGAGTGCATTCGATTGTTTGCAGTAGATATTGTTGGCTACCACTTTTGAAATGAAATGAGTAACGGCTTAAGAAGAAGTATTATCTTCATTCTTTTGGATTATATTTGTTCCTTTATGGCTTGTCTTGATGGCTAGGACTATAAACAGCACTGTTACTCAGACATAACTTTCCCCATCATATCCATTCAGATGGATATGATGGGGGACCATATGGATTCAGGCTATTCACGAAATTGAGAACCCAGGACTCAAATACCATAGGGGTACCATAGTCAGGTATACCAAACTGCAAGGATGCAGATGCAACTGAGAAATGTCCTAGTCATAAACACTGCTGTCAGATATACTAAAGTGAAGGTACCCTAGTGTAATGCTATCTGTATTTAACCACTGGCTTCATCTTGACCACTGACTCCATTTTGTGCTTAGCTTCAAACACCGTCACATTGGTGGCACAGTATTTTTCCACGCATAGCTTGTAAACATGTTTTTTACTCTTTTCTCACCAAGGATAGGAACATAACATGGAGGAGTAGTAGAGATAAGAATGTACCAGGGTGAGAATGTTATGGTAGAGCAGGGTACACCTCAGTCTTGGAAGTACGCCTTGGGATCTAGCGTGTTCTTTCAACACTGACCTGATACAGCCAGCGTTAAAACAACAACTTACTCGAAGGAAGGAGGGTTCTAGAACCTTCCTCTTACGTTTGTTTAAAATATATAAGGTGGGGGAAGCTTGACAACTGGGGGAAGAATGAACTCATCTGGGAAGGGGCACTTTGCCCAGAATCCCATTGCAGTTTCGGTTGTCCAGAGTTCCATGACCTGAGGTTGGCAGGTAAAGAGATGAAGTCAGTGTCAAGCCCCATGGTGGAATTTTTTGCTTTGCGGTGTGCATGCATGAATATGTAGTCAAATATCTATATATCTACATACATATCTATATATATGAGAAAACAAACTGGTCCTGCTTCTGGGGCGCTCTTTCATGTTGGTGCAGGTGTGAGGAATGGACCATTTCCTCTCATGAATCCAAAAACAAACAGTTGCAAGCAACTTCACCACCGCACTCCAGGAGGAAATTATTTATTTTTATTGCAGTCAGGATTAAATCACCATCCTTCACCACTGACGCGTTTCGACCTACTGGTCTTGATCACAGTAACTTAGTCCTATCTCCATGTCCCCTATTTATAGTGTCTCTCCTATGACCCCTATTAGTGCATTGTGGGACATGTAGTCTATTAAAAATAAATGAAATGTTGTGCATTAAAAAACAAGCTCCCCACCACCACAGAACGTGCCCAACGCTACACAAATTGTCTAAATTAATATGTGCAAAGAATATCACTATTCACAACAATCATTATGTCCATTTCTATTCTGTTGGTACTATTAACCTTGCTTAATGCAATTACCTCTGTGATTGCTATATATACCTGATAATAGATTGGTGCACTTATCTATTATTGTTTTCATACTTTCTCATATACATCCTAAATTTACCTCATTTTCTCCTTGATATTTATCTATAAATGTCCTCTATCCACACATCCAAAGGTAATCTTATCTAATAACTGTTAGCAAGAGCGTTATATATCCTCAACCTACAGATGATAATGCAAGTCTTCATCCCAATTCAGACGGTGGTGAAGTTGCTTGCAACCGTTTGTTTTTGGATATCTATCTATATATATATATATATATATATATATATATATATATATATATATATATATATATAAAATATCACTTACCCAGTAGACATCAGTAGTGCTGCAGATTCACATTCTTTGCATAAGTCCGCTATCTAGTGTTGGGCTTGGAGTGTTACAAGTTATTATTCTTCTAAGAAGCTTTTTCGAGTCACAAGATCGAGTGACTCCTCCTCTCAGTGATAGTGCACGTGGGCATCGAGTCCTTTGTTAGATTGTTTTCCCCCAGGAGGGTGAAGTAAGGAGTGAAGAAATTTATATGCACATATAAATATACAGCAAGAAAAGAAGATGTACATGCAATGTATATACATATTTGCATAAGGAAAATACTACAACAGCTACAGGCTTCCGGGGAGGAGGGAGGGTGCATGTGAATCTGCAGCACTACATGCCACGAACAGATGTCTACTGGGTAAGTGACATTTTCTGTTCAATGGCATGTGTAGCTGTAGATACACATGCTTTGCAAAGACTGACAAGCAGTCCCCTCCTAAAATAATTGGTCGCTAGCCTGTAGGAGTTGGAGTAGTTTGAATGAGTGTTTTAAGTACTGCTTGACCAACATTTGCTTTTTGGTGAGAAAGCACATCCACACAGTAGTGTTTAGTAAATGTGTGAGGTGTGAACGAAGTGTCTGCTTTGCATATGTCTGGTTTGGTATATTTCCTAAGAATGCCATTGAAGCTTCTTTCTTTCTAGTAGAATGTGCTTTAGGAGTTACTAATAGTTGCCTTTTAGCCTTAAGATAGCAAGTTTGAATACACTTTACTATCCGTCTGGCTAATCCCTGCTTTGAAATAGGATTACCCTTAGGAGGCTGCTGAAAAGCCACAAAAAGGTGTTTAGATTTTCTAAAATCTTTTGTTCTGTCTATATAATACATAAGAGCTCTTTTGACATCAAGAAAGAAGAGCTCTTTCAGCAACTGAATCTGGATGTGGAAAGAAGACTGGCAATTCCACCGACAGATTGATGTGAAATAGTGAAAACTCTTGGTTTAGGAATTTTGAATTTGTCCTAAGTACTATTTTGTGTTTGTTCTTCCAACGTGAATGCTTGAATTTCATGAACTCTCCTTAAGGAAGTAATTGCTCCCTGGAAAACAACTTTCCATGAGAGAAAATGAAGAGTCCAAGACTGCATGGGTTCAAATGGTGGACCCATAAGCCTTGTGAGCACAATGTTAAGATTCCAGGCAGGAGCTGATAGAGTTCTCTGTGGAATAACTCTTTTATGGCCTTCCATAAAAGCTTTTATGACAGGAATTCTAAACAGAAAAGTATGGTGTTTTGGAGGTAGGACAATATTGCAGTTAAATGAATTTTAATAGATGAATATGCAAGATTAGCTTTTTGTAAGTAAAGCAAATAACAGACAGTATCCTGTACTGATCATTTAAGTGGATCAATGTTTTGGGTTGACAGCAATATTCAAAATGTTTCCATTTAGCTGCATAGCACTGTCTAGTTGTAGGTTTATGTGCTTCTTTTAGAATGTCCATACATTCTGATGGAAGCTGTAGCTATCCAAACTCTATGACCTCAGGAGCCAAATCACTAGGTTGAGCATACTGGGACTGGGATGCCTGATCTGAACTTTGTTTTGAGTCAATAGGTCTGGTCTGTTTGGGAGCTTGTGAAGTGGTACTACAGATAGATCCAACAGTATTGTGTACCAGTGTTGACGTGTCCACGTGGGAGCTATAGTGAGGGAGGTGTGACAGATCTTGTTGACCAGAAATGGAATTAGTGGGAGAGGGGGGAAAGCTTAAGCAAATATCCCTGACCAATTGATCCATATTGCATTGTCCTTGGATCGAGGGTGTGGGTACCTGGATGTGAAGTTTGGGCATTTTGTGTTGTGTTTGTTGTTGCAAAGAGGTCTATGTGTGGTGTTCCGCACACACGAAAGTACTGTTGAATCACTTGTGATTCATTCGTGTATTTGTTGCTGCGTCCTGCTTAAGAGGTCTGCTAGTTGGTTGTGTATTCCTGGGATATACTCTGCTAGTAGTTGAATGTGATTGTGAATTGGCCATTTCCAAATTGTCTGTGCTAGAAGGGACAATTGAGATGTGTGTATCCCCCCCCCCCCCCCCCCAACACACACACGCTCCCTGTTTTTGCAGATAATACATTGTTGTCATGTTGTCTGTTCTTATTAACACTGTTTTGTGTGTGATCTGTGGCTGGAATGCTTTGACTGCTAAGAACAGTGCTAGCAATTCCAAGTGGTTTATTGTGGTTTATGTGGCCAGTTTGTTGGTTTGAGTCCCATTCTCCCTGTATAGTAAGATTGTTGAGATGGGCTCTCCAACCTGTCATTCATGCATCAGTGGTGATTATGGTCTGTAGCACAGGGTCCTGAAACGGCCACCCTTTTGATAAGTTGGTCTGATTCCAACATTTCAGAGAGTTGTAAGTTTGGCGGTCCAACAACACTAGATTGTCAACTTCACAATGTGCCGGAGACCATTGTTGCGAGGGACACTTTTGTAGGGGTCTCATATTTAAAAGTGCATTGGGTACTATTGCTATGCACAATGCCAACATTCCCAAGAGTTTCATGGTAAACCTTACTGTGTAGGTTTGATTGTATTCTAGGTGAGATATGAGATTGTGGAAAGCTTGAATTCTCTGTGGGTTTGGGTAAGCTAATGCTGACTGATTGTTCAGAATTGCTCCCAGATATGGTTGTATTTGCACTGGTTGCAGATGAGATTTTTGGTAATTGATTGGGAATCCTAGGCTGTGTAGGGTATTGATTGTGTATTGTGTATGTTGCTGACAAGTTTGAATGGTGCTGGCTTTTATGAGCCAGCCATCCAGATAGGCAAACACATGTATATGTTGCCTTCTGAGGTATGCAGCAACCACTGCTAGGCATATGGTGAATACCCTTGGTGCTGTTGTTACCCCAAAGGGTAGTACTTTGAATTGGTAGTGATTGCCTGCTATCACAAATCTTAAGTATTTGCGATATGCTGGATGTATTGGAATATGGAAGTAAGCGTCGTTTAGGTCTAATGCTGTCATGAAGTCCTGTTTTTGTAGTATGGGAATGACATCATGAAGAGTGACCATGTGGAAATTCTCTGAGAGAATGTACTGATTGAGGGGTGTGAGATCCAGGATTGGTCTGAGTACCTTCCTTTTTTAGTATGAGGAAGTACAGAAAATATACTCATGTCCCTTGTTGAGGTATAGGTATGATCTCTATTGCACCTTTGAGTAAATGTGATTGTACTTCTTGTTTAAACAAAATGAGGTGTTCTAGAGAAAGCCTGTGCAAGCGAGGGGGAATGTTTGGTGGAGTAGAGATGAGTTCCAGGCAATAACCATTGTGGATAATTGACAGCACCCATTGAGCTATATGTAATGTTGTGCCATTGATGGTAGAAATGTTCATGTCTTCCTCCCACAGGAGATGTATACTGTGTGGGGATGTGGAAAAAGTCACTGTTTTGATGAGGTGGAAGAACCCCTTGTGGCAGTGGATTTCCCTCTACTTCTAAAGTTGTTTCCTCTGTAGGATCCTCTGAAAGACCCTCTGGAGTGATATTGTTGTCCCTGCTTTTGTTGGGACGTAGATGGCTCTGATGTTGATGGTTTAAAACCACCTCTGAAGTGGGGCCTGCGAAAAGTACCCAGAACAGGTGTTGTATAAAGGGCACCCATGGCCTTAGCTTTGTCAGAGTCCTTTTTTAATTTCTTAATGGTGGTATCCACCTCTGGTCCAAATAACTGCTGTTTGTTAAAAAGCATATTAAGTACAGCTTGTTGTATCTCAGGTTTGAACCCTGAAGATTGCAACCAAGCATGCCTTCTGATAATTAGACTAGTGTTAATACCCCTAGCTGTGGTGTCTGCTGCATCTAGGGCGGATCTAATTTTGCTGTTGGAGACAGCCTGTCCCTTTGCAACTACCTGCTGTGGCCTTTTTTGGTGTTCCGGTGGGAGATATTGTAGGAACTCCTCCATTTCATCCCAATGGGCTCTATTGTCTATGGCTAACAGAGCCTGGGGGTTGGCAATTCTTCAGTGTTTTGCAGCTTGAGTTGCCACTCTCTTCCCTGCTGCATCAAATTTACAGCTTTCTTTATCGGGGGAGGAGCATCCCCGGTGGACAGACTATTTGCCCTTTTTCCTGCTGCACTAACAACAATATAATCAGGTGGCAATTGTGTGATGAAAAGTGAATTTGATGGTGCAGCTATGTATTTCTTGTCCACCTTTGGTGTAAGTACCCTAGCCTTTACTGGCTCTTTAAAAATGTCATATGCATGTTTAAGCATGCCTCAGAGCATTTGTAGGCATTGGTACTCCTTGTGTGTAGAGGATAGTGTGTTAAATAAAAAAATCATCCTCTAAGGGATCAAAGTGCAACTGCACATTGTGATATGCAGCTGCCTTAGCAATGACCAGTTATAGGCCAAGGGGTCTTCTGGTGGAGATGGCCTACTGGGATATACATCAGGATCATTAGATGGAATAGGGTCTGGATCATACAAATCCTATGGGTTTACATTGTAAGGTCGATGGTTTCTCCTTGTGTTTGAAAGTCTTGGCAGGTGAAAGCCCAGCTTCCAAAGCCTCTTGGAAAGATAGTTTCCTTTTAATTGTAGAAGGAGGAGAAGCAATAATCCTTCCAGTATCCTTATGGATTTGGATTTTGTGTTGTTTATCATCCATTACCTCAAGTATGGGCCTAATATCTGACAGTTCTTTTGCAGTTGGAGCATATTTCTTCCCCACAGGTTTGAGCTCCGAAAGCTTGGAAACCAAATGTTTTAATCGGGCCGAGAATGTCAGCTCCGAAACTGATAGAAGCTTTTTCAGCTCCGAAATGGATGCTGGGTGTTTCGGGACTGAGGTGGAAGATGTATGTTTCAGCTCAGAGGTAGAAGCCTCCTCTTTGAGTCGATCCTGAAACAGATGTGGAATGCTGTTCGGTCGATGCCAAATGCATTTTGGTCTTTCGATTCCGAACCCGAGGGTTGGTCATCAAGAAGTATCTTTTGGGTCTGACCATGGCCGGCAAGCAGTGGTGGACCCAAGACCAGTTGTGATGACTTTGTGGACGGTTTTTGGTGATGGGAAGGGGCTGGCGAACTCCCATTCGGCGCTGCTGGAATCACTTGGCTATCCCCATCAGAATCTGTAATGAAAACTGGAGTCTGAGCTTGTTCCTCACTGAAAATGTCAGGCGTTTGTTCAGTCGACTTGGATGCCATCTCTAACCGACGTGCTCTTTGATCCCGCAGAGTTTTCTTAGAACGGAAGGATCGACACGCCCCACAGGTTTCCTCCTTGTGATCGGGAGAGAGACAGAGGTTCCACACAGAGTGTTGGTCGGTGTAAGGGAACTTGGCATGGCACCGAGGGCAAAAGCAAAACTGAGTCCGATCCAACAACATCGGTCGAAGTAGACCGAAAGGATGTTTAATCGATCCCGATGATACAATTGCATCGAGTATAGTCTGAAAAACACGATCAAAAAACCGCTACCAACGTTTAGAGAAAAGATAGAGAAGTTCAGATAGTACCGAACTGAGATCTACCGGAGCGAGAGGGAACACGTCCGAACCCGATGGCGGAAGAAAACAACCTAACAAAGGCCTCGATGCCCATGCACACATTCACCCGAGAGGAGGAATCACTTGATCTTGTGACTTGAAAAAGCTTCTTTGAAGAAAAACAACTTGTAACACTCAGAGCCCAACACTAGATGGCAGACTTATGCAAAGCATGTGTATCTGCAGCTACACATGCCATCAAACATATATATATATATTATATTCATTGTTGGAGTACTGCATTTCCTATTTTCTGTGATAATCATTATTCTACTGCTGTGATTATTTTTCTAATTGCACTTGTGTTGCTGCGTTTCAAATAAAAGCTTACGTTATTCTTTTTGTTCATAAAACTTGGGAAGTGCCTTAATAAATTAATTACTCAGACTAAGAGTCCTACATTCTTTGCATTCCTTTAATTTCCTCTCAATCTGAAGCAGAGCAGAACACGTAGTCATGTGTTAACCATTTGGTTGATTGATTAATCAGTAGTCCTATAATGGAAAAGAGAAAGGAGAAGGGCGGAGTATTACACTCACAACAAGGAGAAAATAAAGTAGGTACCTAGAGTACAAACTATTACTTACCTGTGACAATCGTTTTACAGCTTGAAGCTACTAAAGGTTGATACACTTCACATTAAACAATGAAGTAGTAGAGAATCCTGGGTAGTTCTCATGTTTTAGTTGGAGAGCAGCCCTTTATATGGAGCACTCGATAACACCACATACACTCTGAATCTGCTCACCTCAAATGTTTTTTCGAGCAGATTTCTTTAGTACTGGATTAGAGCAGTACCATCCACAATGGGCTAGAAAAGTGACAAAGCACTCTGCCATTGCTAGAGCGAAGTCTTCAAGCATAGTATCATCTAGTGCTATCTACAATGAGTGGAAAATGCAAAAGCTTACCATTCCAGGCACAGTATTACAGGTCAGAATCGGTAAAATATCATCTAAATAAACCTGGATTAAATAAAAGCAGCTCCTGACACATGTTGCAGAAGTGGGAGAGCAAATGCACATTTAGCCTCCTGGAACTTCAGAGGGGGGGAACATTTAACTTTCTGAAAGTTTATTTTCCTTAGTATTTATTTACAAACCAACCTAACCACTGAATTATGTGTTTAATAACTATTAGAATTAGTTTAATTATTTATCTAGCTAGTTCAATTCCTGGGGTACAGTTTTAGGATTTTTTTATCTGTACTCTGGTTTTCTCCATAGGACAACTAGGTCTGCCACACTGAAAAATAGCTTTCTACAGCAGTATTTGTGGCTTGAGCAATTCGGAGTTGCATCTGCATCCTGCAGTTTGGTGTACCTGACCATGATACACCAGTAGGGATATTTAGGCCCTGGGTAATTCTTAACTGCCTAAATAGTTCCCATCTCAATAGACATGATGGGAAGATTTAGGGCAGAGCAATTCTCTGCTGCCTCAACATCTTACATCTGGGGGTACACAATTATGTGGCAGGGGTGTCCATGTCCCAAAGCAAAATGGGACTTGGTCGGTTTTTCAGTGGCCCTAGGAGCCTTGACTGGGATGAAGCTCAAATTCAATCCGATGCCATAGAACTGCTGGCCAGATACTTTTTCCCACAGTTTCCCCTGAATTTCTGACGGGAAGGTTTTTCAAAGTTTCCAAACTTTCTTCTGGGGGCCAAACAACTAGTGAAGTACACTTCCAAGACTGTAAGGATCTCAGAAAGGGCAGTTTGAGACTGCCTGAGTGTCAGGCAGAAGTCAACAGCAAAGATCAGTCCCGGTACCATGGGGCAGCTGGGTATGTCCAGGAAAAGGCCACTTGAAACTTGTTGTGTTGCTGTGATGAGCCCACTTCTTTGTCTTGGGTACAAGAGAGATCAGGTTCAGTCCTAAAGTATTCCTCTGAGGTCACAGGCAGCTGGTTCAGTCCTCTTCAGATCTTCTTTAGGTCCAGGAAGTATTCTCAGAAGGGTCCTTGGGATGCCGCCAAATTTACGTTTTAACACCAGGTTTTGGTTTGGGGTGACCCTTGGGAACTCTCTTACTAATGAGGAGAAAGTTCCAAGGGGCAACCTTAGCAACGTTTGTCTGCAAACAATGGCAGTGTCCATCACTATCAAACTGAAGATGGGGAACGCCTCCTCTTGTGCAGACCCCAAGGGATGGCTAGTGTAACAAACACTCTCCTCCTCTGTGGTCACTCAAGCAAATTCCTTGGGCCGCTTTCCTCAGAGTGTTTGGTGGAGGGGGCAAGGAAACAAGAGCTGAGCATTTCCATTTATCACCTTTTACTTATTTGTGACACGGAAGGTTAGTATAAAGTGAATTAAGCTTCTGGGCCTACCCTGATTAGTCGTCCTGCCAGGGAAAGAAAACACCTCCTCTCACAGGCCATTGTTCCTCCTCTGGGGCAGTTGTCAAACTTCTTTCACACCTATTTCAGGCCAAGGATAGGCAGGGCAGTTGCTTAAGAGATAATGCAAATTAGCCTCCAACAACTTCAAGCAGGGTAACTTTCTAAAAGTTAAATTTCTAAATATATAATAAAAATCCAACTTCATAATTAGAGTGGATATTATTAAATCTAAAAATAAGTCTTTGAATGCAGTCCATGGCTGGTACAGGTGAAAATGTATACCTTAAAATGTATACCTATACTTTCAGCTTTTCTCATGTGCCAGCGACAATGTTGTTTTGGCCTAGTCACTGAGGGACAATGTCATTTGTAATGTTGCATATGTTCTACTCTTAAGTATGCACTGCACCCTATCTTGTGGGCAGCAAGGTGTGCTTAGGGGTTGCTTATTTAATATTTAAAATCAGATTTTCCTTGCTGTCAAAATGGTATTTGGACAGGTATGGGAAGCAGGGCTCAAGATGCTGATTCCAAACCATACAGGGTAGGCTTGAAGTAATGTTTTCACTGCCAGTAGAGTGGATGGTATAATAGGTGCCTCAGTCCACAAGTGGCAAAAGGTTCTGCAGTTCACAAGTGGCATTTCACTTTCCATGCCATCGGTGTACTTCTGCACCATAGTCTATGGCCCTTTAGGAAGGTTTAATGAGCCAATCAGGTTTAAGCCAATTTCAACAAGTTTTAGGGGTCAGAGTGCATTCACTGGACAGCAGTGTCCCAGTGTGAGTTCGAAAAACTGGAGGTGCCCACCCTTAAATGGTTTACTTTGTAACAGAGTGCATTGTCAATGGATTGTTAATACTGGTCACGCCCTTGAGGGGGTGGCATCCTTAGAATGTGGCCTGTTCCACAAAAGAGTGGCAAGGAATTGTTTAAAAAAAGATTACTTTATGTAGTCGAAAACATTAATCACAGGGTTAGCCAAAGCAGGTACCCAATAGGCTTTTGAGAAGAGCAAGGAAAATTGCATGGTACACGCACAGAGAGCAGTTATTGATAACTAAAAATTGTTCAGGTCCTGTAGGATGCAGTTTTTGTAAGTACATTTCACACTGACAGCAATTGCATTAGGATTATTGTCCATAAACATTGGCACCTGGTAAAAGATATCCTCAGACGCAAAGATCTACCAATGTGGCAGTTCAAAAGCAGTCTGAATAATATGAATAGGATGGGGAGAACTGACCTACCGGCCCCTCCCGCCACAACATTACAATCACAGTGGGGCAGGTCACCAGTCACAGAAGAGTTCTAATGTGGCAACCGTTCAGCGTGTAAATACTGCCTTGAAACAAAGTTCTTTGGATGGGAATGTTAGATCAGAATTGAGTTCTAATTGTAATTCAAACAACGTAATATATGGAATATGGTGGCCCTGTCTGAAGATCTATATTGGGCAAACAAAGCAGAAGGTCAAGGCGCGAATTCTACAACACTGGTACAAAATCAATTGTGGCACAACGGGAGCTCCACTAGTAGAACATTATGCACAGCATGGCCACACTGTTGAAGATATCAATTGGCAAGTAGTGGAGATGCCCAAATGTGTCCTGTGAAGAGAGAAGCTTAACAACAGACTCTTTGCACTCAAATGGAGATGGATGGAGGGAGTTAAATGCAAACAAAACGGATGGAAGACACAAGGCGAATGGAGCCAATTGATTGTCAAGATGTCTGTTTAATTGGCTGTACCTGAAAGTCCTGTTTAATGATCATCTCAAGACTGAGGTGATATCTACACAAGTGTTTATGAAGATGATAGAAGCTTGAGATGAATATGGGTGACTGTTTTTGGGCTGTTTTGAAAGAAATGTTTTACTGGGAATATTATTTAACAGATGCACTCTCTTCCCTCCTCTCATGAACTAATTTGCACAATATTTCTTATATATACCTTATCAATCCATTAGATATTAGAACAGAATACATCCCTTAAGTAGATTGGTAGGGAAGTATTTGGGTTAGCCTTTAAGATGCTTCTCTTGTTGATCGGTCACAATATTCATAGGGACCATTTTAAGGACTATGCGAGTAGCTCACACATGGAGTTTACCACCAGTGGGTTAGGGCTATTGTTGTAAGGCATATGTGCTCAAAGCCTCTTGTGCTTTAGGAATTAGGTTTATGTCTTTTTTATTCGTGCAATGCTACTCTCATTCAGAGGCATGGTTTGATCCTTGAGAACTATGTCCTATCTCTCAGAGCATGCACACCTGAAGTCCCTTTTTCTCTTGGTTTGGGTTGACAGTCTAGTTTCCCGTATGTGCACAAGAACTAGGTGGCACCCGAGATCTGCATTGCTCACACTCTCCTTAATTTGTTTTTAAAAAAACAATAGCAACCCGAATATTCACACAAACATGGGTATAAACACTATAACATACACAACTGTTCACGTAAAACTCATTTAGAAGAATAAGGAATGAAGCAGAACGTTCTACATTTGAGTCAATCAAAGATTACAAGGACATCAAACACAATAAATTACACTGTTAGATGCACAACTCGTATGGTGTTGTAAAGTAATCTGGTTGTTACCGTAAACAAAAACCTTAGTATGTGCTGTTTACGTTCACGAGACACAGTAATCGCACCTATAGTGGCCCTTAATAGGGTTCAGGTCCAACAGTGAAGGTACTGTGTGATATGAGTTGGTAATACTTGTGTTGGTGTCTACTAAGTCATCTCTAATGTTCTTGCCTTTCTTAAATGAGAAAAGGGGTTGCTCCCAGAAAGGGACCGCTCCCAGAAAGGGACCATGGTATTCAAAATAGAACAATGTTTTTTATTGCAATCTTCCTTGAGGGTGCAATTTCTACGCAACCTAAGAAATTGGCCAAATGGTAAGCAATCTATGAGGGCCCTTGGATGGAAGCTATTATATTGCAACAATGTCTTGGGTTCAGTGAGCTTATGATACCTGGTCACAACAAGATGATTGTCATTGTTCTTAATTAAAAAGTCCAGAAAGGGCAGGCTATGGCGGTCAGAATAGCATGTGGATTTTAAGTGGGGCTGGCAGTTATTAGGGTATTCTGTGAACATGGCAAGCAGCTTTTCTGTACCTCTCCATGGTCTTCAGCTAGCTATGATAAGGCTACATCTACAGAGTGTTTGATGGAGGTAGAGTATGAAATGAAATACCATGACCTTGTAGTGAAGTAACAACATAAAAATGGCATTCTGATTTTTACTGTGAATATAAAGATGAATTATCAACTTCAATATAAAACTTTTATACAGATGTACTCACCCATATTGGAATGTTGGCTTGTAACAAGGTGGATGCAGACATTTTTGTAAGAGTTGTGGTGCCATTTAGGGCATGACAGCTCCCCGAGGACGTAATCTGAATGAATTCATCCTTGTTAGAACTGTCAGATGTGGCACTTAATGCCTTAACAGGTTTTAATAACTGAGACTCTGGGGTTAATTCTTGGGCAGACATAGCAACAAAGTGATCTTCTGAAAAAGCAATATCAACATGCTTCTGTGTTTCTTCTTGGGCAACCGTGGTTCCAGAATTTAAAGTAGTCAGCAAATCCTCTACTTTTCTGACTTGATTAACATTTACTTCAGCTAAGTTTTCAAAGCAGCTGGAGTCTTCCCTTTTCATGTCTGTGCAGTCTAATATCAAATTGTCCATTACCAGGGAGTTTTCAGCTGTATTTTGGGACACATCCAAATCATAAAATGAGGCATTCTCCTGAAATGAGCATGCACTTTGACTCCGAAGAGTTTCCAAATGCTGACTGGTATGAGGCACTTCTGCACCTTGCAGTGGATGACACTGTTGTTCACTGGACAGACCACAGTAGTCACCAGGTGTTGGATCAGTTACATTTTCAGTAGCAGTCAGACTCTGTTCACCAAAGGTCAATTCTGTACTAAGTTGGTAGAAAGATTTTGATGAATCTGCTTTTTGGGTTAAAAGAAAGTTTACAATTTAAACATAGCATCATAGCACACTTTAAATAATACAAAATACTTATAAGGCAATATTATTACATTAAACAAGTTATACTCTTCACTAAATAAAAGAAAATACTAAGCATTATTTAAATGTTCATTTTCCTAAACCAGGGGTCTTTATGTTCCCACAGGGCTGTGTCAGGTTTTTAAGTGTTTATCCTGAAAGTCTTGCATGGCCTCAGCTTTATGCTCCTAAGGGTGCTCACTACTCTTGTAAATTAATTAATTAAACTAGCAGTTGAATATGAATCTCTCAATTCATCAATTGTATAAGCATGTTCTAAATAATTATAACACTGCCTCAACGGCTGATGCCTCTATAAAGTATGGAAAAAAACTATACATTAACCAATCATCTCTGTATCCAATTCTCCCATATTATCCAATAAATATGGTTCCCCACTTTATAGAAATATTTTTATTAGAATTTGTAAAATACAAACACGTTTTGACAAACAAATTATGTTAAGTAATCAATTGTGCCTTCTTCAATCCACCTAGTAACACAATGATAGATAATGACAAGGAAAGGAACATCCATTATACAGCACTCCGTATAGTAAGAGCAGCTGAAGAGATACATAACTCAGAGCTGCCAACAGAGAGTCTGGATGTTAGAATAGTTGTAAAGCTTGAAATCTAATGGGAGAAAAGCAAAGATATTTCAGTCTCTTGAGGTATATTAGCAGTGACCATGAGGTAATACATGTTTAAAACCAGAGAGCAATTACAGGAGATGTAGGAAGTTGGCTCTGTATGTGCTATTTCAAAGTAAGGAATAGCATGCACAGAGTCCAAGGGTTCCCCTTAGAGGTAAAATAGTGGTAAAAATAGATAATACTAATGCTCTATTTTGTGGTAGTGTGGTCGAGCAGTAGGCTTATCCAAGGAGTAGTGTTAGGCATTTGTTGTACATACACATAGACAATAAATGAGGTACACACACTCAGAGACAAATCCAGCCAATAGGTTTTGTTATAGAAAAATATCTTTTCTTAGTTTATTTTAAGAACCACAGGTTCAAATTTAACATGTAATATCTTGTTTAAAAGGTATTGCAGGTAAGTACATTAGGAACTTTGAATCATTTCAATTGCATGTATACTTTTCAAGTTATTGACAAATAGCTACTTTAAAAGTGGACACTTAGTGCAATTTTCACAGTTCCTGGGGGAGGTAAGTTTTTGTTAGTTTTACCAGGTAAGTAAGACACTTACAGGGTTCAGTTCTTGGTCCAAGGTAGCCCACCGTTGGGGGTTCAGAGCAACCCCAAAGTCACCACACCAGCAGCTCAGGGCCGGTCAGGTGCAGAGTTCAAAGTGGTGCCCAAAACACATAGGCTAGAATGGAGAGAAGGGGGTGCCCCGGTTCCGGTCTGCTTGCAGGTAAGTACCCGCGTCTTCGGAGGGCAGACCAGGGGGGTTTTGTAGGGCACCGGGGGGGACACAAGCCCACACAGAAATTTCACCCTCAGCAGCGCGGGGGCGGCCGGGTGCAGTGTAGAAACAAGCGTCGGGTTTGCAATGTTAGTCTATGAGAGATCAACGGATCTCTTTAGTGCTGCAGGCAGGCAAGGGGGGGCTTCCTCGGGGAAACCTCCACTTGGGCAAGGGAGAGGGACTCCTGGGGGTCACTTCTGCAGTGAAAGTCCGGTCCTTCAGGTCCTGGGGGCTGCGGGTGCAGGGTCTTTTCCAGGCGTCGGGACTTAGGTTTCAGAGAGTCGCGGTCAGGGGAAGCCTCGGGATTCCCTCTGCAGGCGGCGCTGTGGGGGCTCAGGGGGGACAGGTTTTGGTACTCACAGTCGTAGAGTAGTCCGGGGGTCCTCCCTGAGGTGTTGGTTCTCCACCAGCCGAGTCGGGGTCGCCGGGTGCAGTGTTGCAAGTCTCACGCTTCTTGCGGGGAGTTGCAGGGGTCTTTAAAGCTGCTCCTTGAAACAAAGTTGCAGTCTTTTTGGAGCAGGTCCGCTGTCCTCGGGAGTTTCTTGTCTTTTTCGAAGCAGGGCAGTCCTCAGAGGATTCAGAGGTCGCTGGTCCCTTGGAAGGCGTCGCTGGAGCAGAGTTCTTTGGAAGGCAGGAGACAGGCCGGTGAGTTTCTGGAGCCAAGGCAGTTGTCGTCTTCTGGTCTTCCTCTGCAGGGGTTTTCAGCTAGGCAGTCCTTCTTCTTGTTGTTGCAGGAATCTAATTTTCTAGGGTTCAGGGTAGCCCTTAAATACTAAATTTAAGGGCGTGTTTAGGTCTGGGGGGTTAGTAGCCAATGGCTACTAGCCCTGAGGGTGGGTACACCCTCTTTGTGCCTCCTCCCAAGGGGAGGGGGTCACAATCCTAACCCTATTGGGGGAATCCTCCATCTGCAAGATGGAGGATTTCTAAAAGTTAGAGTCACTTCAGCTCAGGACACCTTAGGGGCTGTCCTGACTGGCCAGTGACTCCTCCTTGTTGCTTTCTTTGTTCCCTCCAGCCTTGCCGCCAAAAGTGGGGGCCGTGGCCGGAGGGGGCGGGCAACTCCACTAAGCTGGAGTGCCCTGCTGGGCTGTGACAAAGGGGTGAGCCTTTGAGGCTCACCGCCAGGTGTTACAGCTCCTGCCTGGGGGAGGTGTTAGCATCTCCACCCAGTGCAGGCTTTGTTACTGGCCTCAGAGTGACAAAGGCACTCTCCCCATGGGGCCAGCAACATGTCTCTAGTGTGGCAGGCTGCTGGAACTAGTCAGCCTACACATATAGTTGGTTAAGTTTCAGGGGGCACCTCTAAGGTGCCCTCTGTGGTGTATTTTACAATAAAATGTACACTGGCATCAGTGTGCATTTATTGTGCTGAGAAGTTTGATACCAAACTTCCCAGTTTTCAGTGTAGCCATTATGGTGCTGTGGAGTTCGTGTAAAACAGACTCCCAGACCATATACTCTTATGGCTACCCTGCACTTAAAATGTCTAAGGTTTTGCTTAGACACTGTAGGGGCACAGTGCTCATGCACTGGTACCCTCACCTATGGTATAGTGCACCCTGCCTTAGGGCTGTAAGGCCTGCTAGAGGGGTGTCTTACCTATACTGCATAGGCAGTGAGAGGCTGGCATGGCACCCTGAGGGGAGTGCCATGTCGACTTACTCATTTTGTTCTCACTAGCACACACAGGCTTGTAAGCAGTGTGTCTGTGCTGAGTGAGGGGTCTCTAGGGTGGCATAATACATGCTGCAGCCCTTAGAGACCTTCCCTGGCAGCAGGGCCCTTGGTACCAGAGGTACCAGTTACAAGGGACTTATCTGGATGCCAGGGTGTGCCAATTGTGGGATCAATGGTACATTTTAGGTGAAAGAACACTGGTGCTGGGGCCTGGTTAGCAGGGTCCCAGCACACTTCTCAGTCAAGTCAGCATCAGTATCAGGCAAAAAGTGGGGGGTAACTGCAACAGGGAGCCATTTCTTTACACAAGCCCCCCCCAGCCCACAGGCCAGGAGACTCAGCCAACGCTGGAAGAGTCTTCCTAGTCTGTCAGGCGAGGAAGAGTAGAGGAAATGGCTGGTTTGTTGCAGGGCCTACTCTGCCTTACATCCTCCTGTTCAGGTCATTCCCTCTGGGGAACTGACCCACTTCCACAGTGATAGGACCTAGTCTGAACTGCCTCTTGTCTGTGCTTTTTATGTCTTTACCCATTCTCTCTATTTTGAGGTCAGAGGTATCCACCTCTGCTAATCTTATCTTAGCCAGGGTCACCCCTAGCTTACCCAAAGAGGTTACCCAGAGCTGGAGTAACCCCACCATGACCAACAGGGTCAGGGGGCCTAACTTGTTATTTGGCATGGGGTCAGACCACCATGCCAAGGATAGTGCAGCCATAAAGGCTAACACCCAGCAGAGGCCACTGACAGCTGTCAGTGCCCAGAACCACACCTTTAGCTCTTCACCTACAAGGGAAGGGGCTAAGTTACAGGCTTCTTTGGGTTCAGGGGGCCTGGCTGCTGTATTAGAGTGGGGGGTTACCACATCTTGTGGTAAACACCCTTCCTCCACTCTTTCTTCTGTTAGCTGAGGAGCCACCCACTCAGGCTTAACTGTGGCCTGACTAGTCAGGACTTCTTGTGGGTCAGGTTGGACTTTATCAGAGCCACTTTTGGAGTTCTCCCCTACTGGAGCAGAATCTCCTTGGCTTGCTGGAACCTTGGCTAAAGGTTGTCCACCTTTCCTACTCTGTTTCCTTTTCTTTTTCTTCTGGGGCCTACTTGCATTTACTGCAGAGGCAGGCACTCCAGAATCCTTGGGAGAGGACTGGCCCTGGACCAGTTCTTCTCTTAGGCTCTGACTAACCTCTGGGTAGTCGTTTCCAAGGAGACAATCAAGGGGGAGGTCTGTACTGACTACCACCCTTCTCCAGCTAAAAGTTCCACCCACTTCTATGGGCACAAGAGCCACAGGCCTATTAGTGACCCTGTCTGGGCTAACTCTTACTCTGGCCATCTCACCTGGGATGTACTGGTTTGAGAGCACCAGCCTGTCATGCACAATAGTGTGACTGGCACAAGTGTCTCTCAGGGCAGTGGCTGGGATTCCATTCACCTGTAGGTGGTGGAAGTGTCTACTTCCCTCTGGAATCTCCAACTTACCTGTTGGGCCCTTTTTCCAGTTGAAGGCTATGAAGACCTCCTCATCTGAGGAGTCATCCCCAATGGCTACACTGGTCACCCCTGGGATTTTGCTAGGGGGTTTGTTTTTGGGACAAGAAGTGTCCTTGGTGTGGTGCCCTGTCTGTTTACAGTTATGGCACCATGCCTTAGTGGCATCCCAGCTCTTACCCTGGTACCCACCTTTGTTTTGGGTTGTGTCTCTGGGCCCACCCACCTGGTCTGGTTTTTGGGGGCCTACAGGGGACTCTTTTTCTTTGTTTCTAGTGTCACCCACTTTCTCCTGGGGAGGCTTTGTAACCCCTTTCTTTTGGTCACCCCCAGTGGAAGTTTTGGTTACCCTAGTCTTGACCCAGTGGTCTGCCTTCTTTCCCAATTCTTGGGGAGAAATTGGACCTAGGTCTACCAGATACTGATGCAACTTTTCATTGAAGCAGTTACTTAAAATGTGTTCTTTCATAAACAAATTATAAAGCCCAACATAGTCATACACTTCATTTCCAGTTACCCAACCATCCAGTGTTTTCACTGAGTAGTCAACATAATCAACCCAGGTCTGGCTCGAGGATTTTTGAGCCCCCCTGAATCTAATTCTATACTCCTCAGTGGATAATCCAAAGCCCTCAATCAGGGTACCCTTCATGAGGTCATAGGATTCTGCATCTTTTCCAGAGAGTGTGAGGAGTCTATCCCTACACTTTCCTGTGAACGTTTCCCAAAGGAGGGCACCCCAGTGAGATTTGTTCACTTTTCTGGTTACACAAGCCCTCTCAAAAGCTGTGAACCATTTGGTGATGTCATCACCATCTTCATATTTAGTTACAATCCCTTTAGGGATTTTCAACATGTCAGGAGAATCTCTGACCCTATTTATGTTGCTGCCACCATTGATGGGTCCTAGGCCCATCTCTTGTCTTTCCCTCTCTATGGCTAGGATCTGTCTTTCCAAAGCCAATCTTTTGGCCATCCTGGCTAACTGGATGTCCTCTTCACTGGAGTTATCCTCAGTGATTTCAGAGGTGTTGGTCTCTCCTGTGAGGGAACCAGCATCTCTGACTATTATTTTTGGAGTCAGGGTTTGAGGGACCCTGTTCTCCCTAGATAGGACTGGTAGGGGGGAATTTTCCTCCTGGTCACTATCCTCTTCCTCTGAGTTGCCACCCTCAGAGGGGTTGGCCTTTTCAAACTCTGCCAAAAGCTCCTGGAGCTGTATTTTGGTAGGTTTGGGGCCCATTGTTATTTTCTTTATTTTACAGAGTGACCTTAGCTCCCTCATCTTAAGATGGAGGTAAGGTGTGGTGTCGAGTTCCACCACAGTCACATCTGTGCTAGACATTTTGCTTCTAAAAGTTGGAATACTTTTTAAGAATCTACAACTGGTTCTAGAATCTAATTCAAACTTTTACATACTTTTAAACTCTAAAAGAAATGCTAAACAGGATCTAACACAAGGCCCTAGCAGGTCTTTTAAGAATTTAGAAAACTTTTCAAATTGCAAAAATCAATTTCTAATGACAATTTTGGAATTTGTCGTGTGATCAGGTATTGGCTGAGTAGTCCAGCAAATGCAAAGTCTTGTACCCCACCGCTGATCCACCAATGTAGGAAGTTGGCTCTGTATGTGCTATTTCAAAGTAAGGAATAGCATGCACAGAGTCCAAGGGTTCCCCTTAGAGGTAAAATAGTGGTAAAAATAGATAATACTAATGCTCTATTTTGTGGTAGTGTGGTCGAGCAGTAGGCTTATCCAAGGAGTAGTGTTAGGCATTTGTTGTACATACACATAGACAATAAATGAGGTACACACACTCAGAGACAAATCCAGCCAATAGGTTTTGTTATAGAAAAATATCTTTTCTTAGTTTATTTTAAGAACCACAGGTTCAAATTTAACATGTAATATCTTGTTTAAAAGGTATTGCAGGTAAGTACATTAGGAACTTTGAATCATTTCAATTGCATGTATACTTTTCAAGTTATTGACAAATAGCTACTTTAAAAGTGGACACTTAGTGCAATTTTCACAGTTCCTGGGGGAGGTAAGTTTTTGTTAGTTTTACCAGGTAAGTAAGACACTTACAGGGTTCAGTTCTTGGTCCAAGGTAGCCCACCGTTGGGGGTTCAGAGCAACCCCAAAGTCACCACACCAGCAGCTCAGGGCCGGTCAGGTGCAGAGTTCAAAGTGGTGCCCAAAACACATAGGCTAGAATGGAGAGAAGGGGGTGCCCCGGTTCCGGTCTGCTTGCAGGTAAGTACCCGCGTCTTCGGAGGGCAGACCAGGGGGGTTTTGTAGGGCACCGGGGGGGACACAAGCCCACACAGAAATTTCACCCTCAGCAGCGCGGGGGCGGCCGGGTGCAGTGTAGAAACAAGCGTCGGGTTTGCAATGTTAGTCTATGAGAGATCAACGGATCTCTTTAGTGCTGCAGGCAGGCAAGGGGGGGCTTCCTCGGGGAAACCTCCACTTGGGCAAGGGAGAGGGACTCCTGGGGGTCACTTCTGCAGTGAAAGTCCGGTCCTTCAGGTCCTGGGGGCTGCGGGTGCAGGGTCTTTTCCAGGCGTCGGGACTTAGGTTTCAGAGAGTCGCGGTCAGGGGAAGCCTCGGGATTCCCTCTGCAGGCGGCGCTGTGGGGGCTCAGGGGGGACAGGTTTTGGTACTCACAGTCGTAGAGTAGTCCGGGGGTCCTCCCTGAGGTGTTGGTTCTCCACCAGCCGAGTCGGGGTCGCCGGGTGCAGTGTTGCAAGTCTCACGCTTCTTGCGGGGAGTTGCAGGGGTCTTTAAAGCTGCTCCTTGAAACAAAGTTGCAGTCTTTTTGGAGCAGGTCCGCTGTCCTCGGGAGTTTCTTGTCTTTTTCGAAGCAGGGCAGTCCTCAGAGGATTCAGAGGTCGCTGGTCCCTTGGAAGGCGTCGCTGGAGCAGAGTTCTTTGGAAGGCAGGAGACAGGCCGGTGAGTTTCTGGAGCCAAGGCAGTTGTCGTCTTCTGGTCTTCCTCTGCAGGGGTTTTCAGCTAGGCAGTCCTTCTTCTTGTTGTTGCAGGAATCTAATTTTCTAGGGTTCAGGGTAGCCCTTAAATACTAAATTTAAGGGCGTGTTTAGGTCTGGGGGGTTAGTAGCCAATGGCTACTAGCCCTGAGGGTGGGTACACCCTCTTTGTGCCTCCTCCCAAGGGGAGGGGGTCACAATCCTAACCCTATTGGGGGAATCCTCCATCTGCAAGATGGAGGATTTCTAAAAGTTAGAGTCACTTCAGCTCAGGACACCTTAGGGGCTGTCCTGACTGGCCAGTGACTCCTCCTTGTTGCTTTCTTTGTTCCCTCCAGCCTTGCCGCCAAAAGTGGGGGCCGTGGCCGGAGGGGGCGGGCAACTCCACTAAGCTGGAGTGCCCTGCTGGGCTGTGACAAAGGGGTGAGCCTTTGAGGCTCACCGCCAGGTGTTACAGCTCCTGCCTGGGGGAGGTGTTAGCATCTCCACCCAGTGCAGGCTTTGTTACTGGCCTCAGAGTGACAAAGGCACTCTCCCCATGGGGCCAGCAACATGTCTCTAGTGTGGCAGGCTGCTGGAACTAGTCAGCCTACACATATAGTTGGTTAAGTTTCAGGGGGCACCTCTAAGGTGCCCTCTGTGGTGTATTTTACAATAAAATGTACACTGGCATCAGTGTGCATTTATTGTGCTGAGAAGTTTGATACCAAACTTCCCAGTTTTCAGTGTAGCCATTATGGTGCTGTGGAGTTCGTGTAAAACAGACTCCCAGACCATATACTCTTATGGCTACCCTGCACTTACAATGTCTAAGGTTTTGCTTAGACACTGTAGGGGCACAGTGCTCATGCACTGGTACCCTCACCTATGGTATAGTGCACCCTGCCTTAGGGCTGTAAGGCCTGCTAGAGGGGTGTCTTACCTATACTGCATAGGCAGTGAGAGGCTGGCATGGCACCCTGAGGGGAGTGCCATGTCGACTTACTCATTTTGTTCTCACTAGCACACACAGGCTTGTAAGCAGTGTGTCTGTGCTGAGTGAGGGGTCTCTAGGGTGGCATAATACATGCTGCAGCCCTTAGAGACCTTCCCTGGCAGCAGGGCCCTTGGTACCAGAGGTACCAGTTACAAGGGACTTATCTGGATGCCAGGGTGTGCCAATTGTGGGATCAATGGTACATTTTAGGTGAAAGAACACTGGTGCTGGGGCCTGGTTAGCAGGGTCCCAGCACACTTCTCAGTCAAGTCAGCATCAGTATCAGGCAAAAAGTGGGGGGTAACTGCAACAGGGAGCCATTTCTTTACACAAGCCCCCCCCAGCCCACAGGCCAGGAGACTCAGCCAACGCTGGAAGAGTCTTCCTAGTCTGTCAGGCGAGGAAGAGTAGAGGAAATGGCTGGTTTGTTGCAGGGCCTACTCTGCCTTACATCCTCCTGTTCAGGTCATTCCCTCTGGGGAACTGACCCACTTCCACAGTGATAGGACCTAGTCTGAACTGCCTCTTGTCTGTGCTTTTTATGTCTTTACCCATTCTCTCTATTTTGAGGTCAGAGGTATCCACCTCTGCTAATCTTATCTTAGCCAGGGTCACCCCTAGCTTACCCAAAGAGGTTACCCAGAGCTGGAGTAACCCCACCATGACCAACAGGGTCAGGGGGCCTAACTTGTTATTTGGCATGGGGTCAGACCACCATGCCAAGGATAGTGCAGCCATAAAGGCTAACACCCAGCAGAGGCCACTGACAGCTGTCAGTGCCCAGAACCACACCTTTAGCTCTTCACCTACAAGGGAAGGGGCTAAGTTACAGGCTTCTTTGGGTTCAGGGGGCCTGGCTGCTGTATTAGAGTGGGGGGTTACCACATCTTGTGGTAAACACCCTTCCTCCACTCTTTCTTCTGTTAGCTGAGGAGCCACCCACTCAGGCTTAACTGTGGCCTGACTAGTCAGGACTTCTTGTGGGTCAGGTTGGACTTTATCAGAGCCACTTTTGGAGTTCTCCCCTACTGGAGCAGAATCTCCTTGGCTTGCTGGAACCTTGGCTAAAGGTTGTCCACCTTTCCTACTCTGTTTCCTTTTCTTTTTCTTCTGGGGCCTACTTGCATTTACTGCAGAGGCAGGCACTCCAGAATCCTTGGGAGAGGACTGGCCCTGGACCAGTTCTTCTCTTAGGCTCTGACTAACCTCTGGGTAGTCGTTTCCAAGGAGACAATCAAGGGGGAGGTCTGTACTGACTACCACCCTTCTCCAGCTAAAAGTTCCACCCACTTCTATGGGCACAAGAGCCACAGGCCTATTAGTGACCCTGTCTGGGCTAACTCTTACTCTGGCCATCTCACCTGGGATGTACTGGTTTGAGAGCACCAGCCTGTCATGCACAATAGTGTGACTGGCACAAGTGTCTCTCAGGGCAGTGGCTGGGATTCCATTCACCTGTAGGTGGTGGAAGTGTCTACTTCCCTCTGGAATCTCCAACTTACCTGTTGGGCCCTTTTTCCAGTTGAAGGCTATGAAGACCTCCTCATCTGAGGAGTCATCCCCAATGGCTACACTGGTCACCCCTGGGATTTTGCTAGGGGGTTTGTTTTTGGGACAAGAAGTGTCCTTGGTGTGGTGCCCTGTCTGTTTACAGTTATGGCACCATGCCTTAGTGGCATCCCAGCTCTTACCCTGGTACCCACCTTTGTTTTGGGTTGTGTCTCTGGGCCCACCCACCTGGTCTGGTTTTTGGGGGCCTACAGGGGACTCTTTTTCTTTGTTTCTAGTGTCACCCACTTTCTCCTGGGGAGGCTTTGTAACCCCTTTCTTTTGGTCACCCCCAGTGGAAGTTTTGGTTACCCTAGTCTTGACCCAGTGGTCTGCCTTCTTTCCCAATTCTTGGGGAGAAATTGGACCTAGGTCTACCAGATACTGATGCAACTTTTCATTGAAGCAGTTACTTAAAATGTGTTCTTTCATAAACAAATTATAAAGCCCAACATAGTCATACACTTCATTTCCAGTTACCCAACCATCCAGTGTTTTCACTGAGTAGTCAACATAATCAACCCAGGTCTGGCTCGAGGATTTTTGAGCCCCCCTGAATCTAATTCTATACTCCTCAGTGGATAATCCAAAGCCCTCATTCAGGGTACCCTTCATGAGGTCATAGGATTCTGCATCTTTTCCAGAGAGTGTGAGGAGTCTATCCCTACACTTTCCTGTGAACGTTTCCCAAAGGAGGGCACCCCAGTGAGATTTGTTCACTTTTCTGGTTACACAAGCCCTCTCAAAAGCTGTGAACCATTTGGTGATGTCATCACCATCTTCATATTTAGTTACAATCCCTTTAGGGATTTTCAACATGTCAGGAGAATCTCTGACCCTATTTATGTTGCTGCCACCATTGATGGGTCCTAGGCCCATCTCTTGTCTTTCCCTCTCTATGGCTAGGATCTGTCTTTCCAAAGCCAATCTTTTGGCCATCCTGGCTAACTGGATGTCCTCTTCACTGGAGTTATCCTCAGTGATTTCAGAGGTGTTGGTCTCTCCTGTGAGGGAACCAGCATCTCTGACTATTATTTTTGGAGTCAGGGTTTGAGGGACCCTGTTCTCCCTAGATAGGACTGGTAGGGGGGAATTTTCCTCCTGGTCACTATCCTCTTCCTCTGAGTTGCCACCCTCAGAGGGGTTGGCCTTTTCAAACTCTGCCAAAAGCTCCTGGAGCTGTATTTTGGTAGGTTTGGGGCCCATTGTTATTTTCTTTATTTTACAGAGTGACCTTAGCTCCCTCATCTTAAGATGGAGGTAAGGTGTGGTGTCGAGTTCCACCACAGTCACATCTGTGCTAGACATTTTGCTTCTAAAAGTTGGAATACTTTTTAAGAATCTACAACTGGTTCTAGAATCTAATTCAAACTTTTACATACTTTTAAACTCTAAAAGAAATGCTAAACAGGATCTAACACAAGGCCCTAGCAGGTCTTTTAAGAATTTAGAAAACTTTTCAAATTGCAAAAATCAATTTCTAATGACAATTTTGGAATTTGTCGTGTGATCAGGTATTGGCTGAGTAGTCCAGCAAATGCAAAGTCTTGTACCCCACCGCTGATCCACCAATGTAGGAAGTTGGCTCTGTATGTGCTATTTCAAAGTAAGGAATAGCATGCACAGAGTCCAAGGGTTCCCCTTAGAGGTAAAATAGTGGTAAAAATAGATAATACTAATGCTCTATTTTGTGGTAGTGTGGTCGAGCAGTAGGCTTATCCAAGGAGTAGTGTTAGGCATTTGTTGTACATACACATAGACAATAAATGAGGTACACACACTCAGAGACAAATCCAGCCAATAGGTTTTGTTATAGAAAAATATCTTTTCTTAGTTTATTTTAAGAACCACAGGTTCAAATTTAACATGTAATATCTTGTTTAAAAGGTATTGCAGGTAAGTACATTAGGAACTTTGAATCATTTCAATTGCATGTATACTTTTCAAGTTATTGACAAATAGCTACTTTAAAAGTGGACACTTAGTGCAATTTTCACAGTTCCTGGGGGAGGTAAGTTTTTGTTAGTTTTACCAGGTAAGTAAGACACTTACAGGGTTCAGTTCTTGGTCCAAGGTAGCCCACCGTTGGGGGTTCAGAGCAACCCCAAAGTCACCACACCAGCAGCTCAGGGCCGGTCAGGTGCAGAGTTCAAAGTGGTGCCCAAAACACATAGGCTAGAATGGAGAGAAGGGGGTGCCCCGGTTCCGGTCTGCTTGCAGGTAAGTACCCGCGTCTTCGGAGGGCAGACCAGGGGGGTTTTGTAGGGCACCGGGGGGGACACAAGCCCACACAGAAATTTCACCCTCAGCAGCGCGGGGGCGGCCGGGTGCAGTGTAGAAACAAGCGTCGGGTTTGCAATGTTAGTCTATGAGAGATCAACGGATCTCTTTAGCGCTGCAGGCAGGCAAGGGGGGGCTTCCTCGGGGAAACCTCCACTTGGGCAAGGGAGAGGGACTCCTGGGGGTCACTTCTGCAGTGAAAGTCCGGTCCTTCAGGTCCTGGGGGCTGCGGGTGCAGGGTCTTTTCCAGGCGTCGGGACTTAGGTTTCAGAGAGTCGCGGTCAGGGGAAGCCTCGGGATTCCCTCTGCAGGCGGCGCTGTGGGGGCTCAGGGGGGACAGGTTTTGGTACTCACAGTCGTAGAGTAGTCCGGGGGTCCTCCCTGAGGTGTTGGTTCTCCACCAGCCGAGTCGGGGTCGCCGGGTGCAGTGTTGCAAGTCTCACGCTTCTTGCGGGGAGTTGCAGGGGTCTTTAAAGCTGCTCCTTGAAACAAAGTTGCAGTCTTTTTGGAGCAGGTCCGCTGTCCTCGGGAGTTTCTTGTCTTTTTCGAAGCAGGGCAGTCCTCAGAGGATTCAGAGGTCGCTGGTCCCTTGGAAGGCGTCGCTGGAGCAGAGTTCTTTGGAAGGCAGGAGACAGGCCGGTGAGTTTCTGGAGCCAAGGCAGTTGTCGTCTTCTGGTCTTCCTCTGCAGGGGTTTTCAGCTAGGCAGTCCTTCTTGTTGTTGCAGGAATCTAATTTTCTAGGGTTCAGGGTAGCCCTTAAATACTAAATTTAAGGGCGTGTTTAGGTCTGGGGGGTTAGTAGCCAATGGCTACAAGCCCTGAGGGTGGGTACACCCTCTTTGTGCCTCCTCCCAAGGGGAGGGGGTCACAATCCTAACCCTATTGGGGGAATCCTCCATCTGCAAGATGGAGGATTTCTAAAAGTTAGAGTCACTTCAGCTCAGGACACCTTAGGGGCTGTCCTGACTGGCCAGTGACTCCTCCTTGTTGCTTTCTTTGTTCCCTCCAGCCTTGCCGCCAAAAGTGGGGGCCGTGGCCGGAGGGGGCGGGCAACTCCACTAAGCTGGAGTGCCCTGCTGGGCTGTGACAAAGGGGTGAGCCTTTGAGGCTCACCGCCAGGTGTTACAGCTCCTGCCTGGGGGAGGTGTTAGCATCTCCACCCAGTGCAGGCTTTGTTACTGGCCTCAGAGTGACAAAGGCACTCTCCCCATGGGGCCAGCAACATGTCTCTAGTGTGGCAGGCTGCTGGAACTAGTCAGCCTACACATATAGTTGGTTAAGTTTCAGGGGGCACCTCTAAGGTGCCCTCTGTGGTGTATTTTACAATAAAATGTACACTGGCATCAGTGTGCATTTATTGTGCTGAGAAGTTTGATACCAAACTTCCCAGTTTTCAGTGTAGCCATTATGGTGCTGTGGAGTTCGTGTAAAACAGACTCCCAGACCATATACTCTTATGGCTACCCTGCACTTACAATGTCTAAGGTTTTGCTTAGACACTGTAGGGGCACAGTGCTCATGCACTGGTACCCTCACCTATGGTATAGTGCACTCGGCCTTAGGGCTGTAAGGCCTGCTAGAGGGGTGTCTTACCTATACTGCATAGGCAGTGAGAGGCTGGCATGGCACCCTGAGGGGAGTGCCATGTCGACTTACTCATTTTGTTCTCACTAGCACACACAGGCTTGTAAGCAGTGTGTCTGTGCTGAGTGAGGGGTCTCTAGGGTGGCATAATACATGCTGCAGCCCTTAGAGACCTTCCCTGGCAGCAGGGCCCTTGGTACCAGAGGTACCAGTTACAAGGGACTTATCTGGATGCCAGGGTGTGCCAATTGTGGGATCAATGGTACATTTTAGGTGAAAGAACACTGGTGCTGGGGCCTGGTTAGCAGGGTCCCAGCACACTTCTCAGTCAAGTCAGCATCAGTATCAGGCGAAAAGTGGGGGGTAACTGCAACAGGGAGCCATTTCTTTACAGGAGAACTTTTCATTTCCCAAAATAAAGCTTTCAGCATCATAGAGAACCCTGTCCTCTAAAAAACATGGCCAAATCTGACAGCAACAACCCTTCCACTCCAGGTAAAAAAAAGACCCCTAAAAATCAAGGCAGACGGTCTCCTGGACCCAGAAATCTCAGAACCCCTATAATTTTACTCAGAACGTTATCCTGAGGTCTTGATTATACCAATTATAAATCCAGAACAGAATCTCTTTTGCAAGACCTCTATCAGACAATGGACACACTGGGGAAAATGCTGTGTAAGCGTGTGGGAATCAAATCTAATTGAACAAGAGATTATATGCTGGCTCACTACAGGGGACACTTCTCCATAACCTGATAGCTATGGTTACAAAGGGTCAACCAATCCTTGTCAGAGATGGACCTGTTATAGGTCTACACCCATCTATTCTGATATCATCACCAACTTTCTTGCTTAATCGGGTGTAGTATTTCATAAATAATGGATGTAGGAAGTTGGCTCTGTATGCACTATTTCAAAGTAAGGAATAGTATGCACAGAGTCCAAGGGTTCCCCTTAGAGGTAAGATAGTGGCAAAAAGAGATAATACCAATGCTCTATTTTGTGGTAGTGTGGTCGAGCAGTAGGCTTATCAAAGGAGTAGTGTTAAGCATTTGTTGTACATACACACAGGCAATAAATGAGGAACACACACTCAGAGACAAATCCAGCCAATAGGTTTTGTTATAGAGAAATATCTTTTCTTAGTTTATTTTAAGAACCACAGGTTCAAATTCTACATGTAATATCTCATTTGAAAGGTATTGCAGGTAAGTACTTTAGGAACTTTGAATAATTACAGTAGCATATATACTTTTCACATAAAACACAAATAGCTGTTTTAAAAGTGGACACAGTGCAATTTTCACAGTTCCTGGGGGAGGTAAGTTATTGTTAGTTTTAGCAGGTAAGTAAATCACTTACAAGTCTCAGGTTTGGGTCCAAGGTAGCCCACCGTTGGGGGTTCAGAGCAACCCCAAAGTTATCACACCAGCAGCTCAGGGCCGGTCAGGTGCAGAGGTCAAAGAGGTGCCCAAAACACATAGGCTTCAATGGAGAGAAGGGGGGTGCCCCGGTTCCAGTCTGCCAGCAGGTAAGTACCCGCGTCTTCGGAGGGCAGACCAGGGGGGTTTTGTAGGGCACCGGGGGGGACACGAGTCAGCACAAAAAGTACACCCTCAGCAGCGCGGGGCGGCCGGGTGCAGTGTGGGAACACGCGTCGGGTTTCCAATAGTTTCCTATGGGAGACCAAGGGGTCTCTTCAGCGATGCAGGCAGGCAAGGGGGGGGGGGGGGCTCCTCGGGGTAGCCACCGCCTGGGCAAGGGAGAGGGCCTCCTGGGGGTCACTCCTGCACAGAAGTTCCGCTCCTTCAGGTGCTGGGGGCTGCGGGTGCAGGGTCTTTTCCAGCCGTCGGGAAATGGAGTTCAGACAGTCGCGGTCAGGGGGAGCCTCGGGATTCCCTCTGCAGGCGTCGCTGTGGGGGCTCAGGGGGGGACAACTTTGGTTACTCACAGTCTCGGAGTCGCCGGCGGGTCCTCCCTGAGTTGGTTGTTCTCCACCAGTCGAGTCGGGGTCGCCGGGTGCAGTGTTGCAAGTCTCACGCTTCTTGCGGGGAATTGCAGGGGTCTTTAAATCTGCTCCTTGTAACAAAGTTGCAGTTCTTTTGGAGCAGTGCCGCTGTCCTCAGGAGTTTCTCGTCTTTCTTGAAGCAGGGCAGTCCTCAGAGGATTCAGAGGTCGCTGGTCCCTTGGAAAGCGTCGCTGGAGCAGGTTTCTTTGGAAGGCAGGAGACAGGCCGGTAAGTCTGGGGCCAAGGCAGTTGGTGTCTTCTGTTCTTCCTCTGCAGGGGTTTTTCAGCTCAGCAGTCCTCTTCTTCTTGTAGTTTCAGGAATCTAAATTCTTAGGTTCAGGGAAGCCCTTAAATACTAAATTTAAGGGCGTGTTTAGGTCTGGGGGGTTAGTAGCCAATGGCTACTAGCCCTGAGGGTGAGTACACCCTCTTTGTGCCTCCTCCCAAGGGGAGGGGGTCACATCCCTAATCCTATTGGGGGAATCCTCCATCTGCAAGATGGAGGATTTCTAAAAGTTAGAGTCACTTCAGCTCAGGACACCCTAGGGGCTGTCCTGACTGGCCAGTGACTCCTCCTTGTTGCTTTCTTTGTTTCCTCCAGCCTTGCCGCCAAAAGTGGGGGCCGTGGCCGGAGGGGGCGGGCAACTCCACTAAGCTGGAGTGCCCTGCTGTGCTGTGACAAAGGGGTGACACAGGTGTGGAGAATGCTGTCTTTTCTTTTGCTCCAGGGGCCATTTTGATTTGCCAGTACCCTGCTGTTAAGTCAAAGGTACTTAAGAATTTGGCAGCCCCTAATTTGTCTATGAGCTCATCAGCTCTAGGAATGGGATGGGCATCTGTCTTGGTGACAGAGTTGAGACCTCTGTAGTCCACACAAAACCTCATCTCTCTCTTTCCATCTTTGGTGTGAGGTTTGGGGACTAAGACCACTGGGCTAGCCCAGGGGCTGTCAGAGTGCTCTATTACTCCCAATTCCAGCATCTTGTGGACTTCCACCTTGATGCTTTCCTTAACTTGATCAGACTGTCTAAATATTTTGTTTTTGACAGGCATGCTGTCTCCTGTGTCCACATCATGGGTACACAGGTGTGTCTGACCAGGGGTTAGGGAAAAGAGTTCAGCAAACTGTTGCAGGACCTTCCTACAGTCAGCTTGCTGTTGGCTAGAGAGGGTGTCTGAGTAGATCACTCCATCCACTGAGCCATCTTTAGGGTCTGATGAGAGGAGATCAGGGAGAGGCTCACTCTCAGCTTCCTGGTCCTCATCTGTTACCATCAACAGATTTACATCAGCCCTGTCATGGAAGAGCTTAAGGCGGTTCACATGGATCACCCTCTTGGGGCTCCTGCTTGTGCCTAGGTCCACCAGGTAGGTGACCTGACTCTTCCTCTCTAGTACTGGGTAAGGGCCACTCCATTTGTCCTGAAGTGCCCTGGGAGCCACAGGCTCCAGAACCCAGACTTTCTGCCCTGGTTGAAATTCAACCAGTGCAGCCTTTTGGTCATACCACAACTTCTGGAGTTGTTGGCTGGCCTCAAGGTTTTTACTTGCCTTTTCCATGTACTCTGCCATTCTTGAGCGAAGGCCAAGTACATAGTCCACTATGTCTTGTTTAGGCTCATGAAGAGGTCTCTTCCAGCCTTCTTTAACAAGAGCAAGTGGTCCCCTTACAGGGTGGCCAAACAGAAGTTCAAAGGGTGAGAATCCTACTCCCTTCTGAGGCACCTCTCTGTAAGCGAAAAGCAGACATGGCAGGAGGACATCCCATCTCCTTTTGAGTTTTTCTGGGAGCCCCATGATCATGCCCTTTAATGTCTTGTTGAATCTCTCAACAAGGCCATTAGTTTGTGGATGATATGGTGTAGTGAATATATAAGTCACTCCACACTCATTCCACATGTGTTTTAGGTAAGCTGACATGAAGTTGGTACCTCTGTCAGAAACCACCTCCTTAGGGAAGCCCACTCTGGTAAAGATACCAATGAGGGCCTTGGCTACTGCAGGGGCAGTAGTTGACCTAAGGGGAATAGCTTCAGGATACCTAGTAGCATGATCCACTACTACTAGGATGTACATATTTCCTGAGGCTGTGGGAGGTTCTAGTGGACCAACTATGTCCACACCCACTCTTTCAAAGGGGACCCACACCACTGGAAGTGGAATGAGGGGGGCCTTTGGATGCCCACCTGTCTTACCACTGGCTTGACAGGTGGGGCAGGAGAGGCAAAACTCCTTAACCTTCTGGGACATATTGGGCCAGTAGAAGTGGTTGACTAACCTCTCCCACGTCTTGGTTTGTCCCAAATGCCCAGCAAGGGGAATATCATGGGCTAAGGTCAGGATAAACTCTCTGAAACCCTGAGGCACTACCACTCTCCTAGTGGCACCAGGTTTGGGATCTCTTGCCTCAGTGTACAGGAGTCCATCTTCCCAATAGACCCTATGTGTTCCATTTTTCTTGCCTTTGGACTCTTCAGCAGCTTGCTGCCTAAGGCCTTCAAGAGAGGGACAGGTTTCTTGTCCCTTACACAACTCTTCCCTTGAGGGTCCCCCTGGGCCTAAGAGCTCAACCTGATAAGGTTCCAGTTCCATAGGCTCAGTTCCCTCAGAGGGCAGAACTTCTTCCTGAGAAGAGAGGTTCTCTTTTTGGTGTTGTGTTGCAGCAGGTTTCCCAGCTGACTTTCCTTTCCTCTTGGTAGGCTGGGCCATTTTTCCAGACTCCAGCTCTACTTTTTCACCCTGTGCCTTGCACTGTGCCCTAGTCTTGACACACACCAGTTCAGGGATACCCAGCATGGCTGCATGGGTTTTCAGTTCTACCTCAGCCCATGCTGAGGACTCCAGGTCGTTTCCAAGCAAACAGTCTACTGGGATATTTGAGGAGACCACCACCTGTTTCAGGCCATTGATCCCTCCCCACTCTAAAGTTACCATTGCCATGGGATGTACTTTAGTTTGATTGTCAGCATTGGTGACTGGATAGGTTTGTCCAGTCAGGTATTGGCCAGGGGAAACCAGTTTTTCTGTCACCATGGTGACACTGGCACCTGTATCCCTCAGGCCCTCTACACTTGTCCCATTAATTAAGAGCTGCTGCCTGTATTTTTGCATGTTAGGGGGCCAGGCAGCCAGTGTGGCTAAATCCACCCCACCCTCAGAGACTAATGTAGCTTCAGTGTGACACCTGATTTTCTCTGGGCACACTGTTGATCCCACTTGGAGACTGGCCATTCCAGTTTTAGCTGGATGGGAGTTAGAAGTGGTATCTTTCTTGGGACAGGCCTTGTCTCCAGTTTGGTGTCCAGACTGACTACAGTTACGACACCAGGCCTTTTTGGGATCAAAGTTTTTACCCTTGTACCCAGAATTGTTTTGTGAAGAGGCTCTGGGCCCACCCTCCTGTGCAGGTTTTTGGGGGCCTGTAGAAGACTCTTTACTATTTTTGTTTTTGGCTGTCTCACCACCTTTCCCCTGGGGAGGTTTTGTGACCCCTTTATTTTGGTCACCCCCTGTGGAAGTTTTGGACACCCTAGTCTTGACCCAATGGTCCGCCTTCTTTCCCAATTCTTGGGGAGAAATTGGTCCTAGGTCCACCAGATGCTGATGCAGTTTATCATTGTAGGAAGTTGGCTCTGTATGTGCTATTTCAAAGTAAGGAATAGCATGCACAGAGTCCAAGGGTTCCCCTTAGAGGTAAAATAGTGGTAAAAAGAGATAATACTAATGCTCTATTTTGTGGTAGTGTGGTCGAGCAGTAGGCTTATCCAAGGAGTAGTGTTAAGCATTTGTTGCACATACACATAGACAATAAATGAGGTACACACACTCAGAGACAAATCCAGCCAATAGGTTTTTGTATAGAAAAATATCTTTTCTTAGTTTATTTTAAGAACCACAGGTTCAAATTCTACATGTAATATCTCATTCGAAAGGTATTGCAGGTAAGTACTTTAGGAACTTTAAATCATAAAAATTGCATGTATACTTTTCAAGTTATTGACAAATAGCTGTTTTAAAAGTGGACACTTAGTGCAATTTTCACAGTTCCTGGGGGAGGTAAGTTTTTGTTAGTTTTACCAGGTAAGTAAGACACTTACAGGGTTCAGTTCTTGGTCCAAGGTAGCCCACCGTTGGGGGTTCAGAGCAACCCCCAAGTCACCACACCAGCAGCTCAGGGCCGGTCAGGTGCAGAGTTCAAAGTGGTGCCCAAAACACATAGGCTAGAATGGAGAGAAGGGGGGTGCCCCGGTTCCGGTCTGCTTGCAGGTAAGTACCCGCGTCTTCGGAGGGCAGACCAGGGGGGGTTTTGTAGGGCACCGGGGGGGACACAAGCCCACACAGAAATTTCACCCTCAGCAGCGCGGGGGCGGCCGGGTGCAGTGTAGGAACAGGCGTCGGGTTCGCAATGTTAGTCTATGAGAGATCTCGGGATCTCTTCAGCGCTGCAGGCAGGCAAGGGGGGGATTCCTCGGGGAAACCTCCACTTGGGCAAGGGAGAGGGACTCCTGGGGGTCACTTCTCCAGTGAAAGTCCGGTCCTTCAGGTCCTGGGGGCTGCGGGTGCAGGGTCTCTCCCAGGCGTCGGGACTTTGGATTCAAAGAGTCGCGGTCAGGGGAAGCCTCGGGATTCCCTCTGCAGGCGGCGCTGTGGGGGTTCAGGGGGGACAGGTTTTGGTACTCACAGTATCAGAGTAGTCCTGGGGTCCCTCCTGAGGTGTTGGATCTCCACCAGCCGAGTCTGGGTCGCCGGGTGCAGTGTTGCAAGTCTCACGCTTCTTGCGGGGAGCTTGCAGGGTTCTTTCAAGGCTGCTGGAAACAAAGTTGCAGCCTTTCATGGAGCAGGTCCGCTGTCCTCGGGAGTTTCTTGTCTTTTCGAAGCAGGGGCAGTCCTCAGAGGATGTCGAGGTCGCTGGTCCCTTTGGAAGGCGTCGCTGGAGCAGGATCTTTGGAAGGCAGGAGACAGGCCGGTGAGTTTCTGGAGCCAAGGCAGTTGTCGTCTTCTGGTCCTCCTCTGCAGGGGTTTTCAGCTAGGCAGTCCTTATTCTTGTAGTTGCAGGAATCTGATTTTCTAGGGTTCAGGGTAGCCCTTAAATACTAAATTTAAGGGCGTGTTTAGGTCTGGGGGGTTAGTAGCCAATGGCTACTAGCCCGGAGGGTGGGTACACCCTCTTTGTGCCTCCTCCCAAGGGGAGGGGGTCACAATCCTAACCCTATTGGGGGAATCCTCCATCTGCAAGATGGAGGATTTCTAAAAGTTAGAGTCACTTCAGCTCAGGACACCTTAGGGGCTGTCCTGACTGGCCAGTGACTCCTCCTTGTTGCTTTCTTTGTTCCCTCCAGCCTTGCCGCCAAAAGTGGGGGCCGTGGCCGGAGGGGGCGGGCAACTCCACTAAGCTGGAGTGCCCTGCTGGGCTGTGACAAAGGGGTGAGCCTTTGAGGCTCACCGCCAGGTGTCACAGCTCCTGCCTGGGGGAGGTGTTAGCATCTCCACCCAGTGCAGGCTTTGTTACTGGCCTCAGAGTGACAAAGGCACTCTCCCCATGGGGCCAGCAACATGTCTCTGGTGTGGCAGGCTGCTGGAACTAGTCAGCCTACACAGACAGTCGGTTAAGTTTCAGGGGGCACCTCTAAGGTGCCCTCTGGGGTGTATTTTCCAATAAAATGTACACTGGCATCAGTGTGCATTTATTGTGCTGAGAAGTTTGATACCAAACTTCCCAGTTTTCAGTGTAGCCATTATGGTGCTGTGGAGTTCGTGTTTGACAGACTCCCAGACCATATACTCTTATGGCTACCCTGCACTTACAATGTCTAAGGTTTTGTTTAGACACTGTAGGGGTACCATGCTCATGCACTGGTACCCTCACCTATGGTATAGTGCACCCTGCCTTAGGGCTGTAAGGCCTGCTAGAGGGGTGTCTTACCTATACTGCATAGGCAGTGAGAGGCTGGCATGGCACCCTGAGGGGAGTGCCATGTCGACTTACTCGTTTTGTCCTCACTAGCACACACAAGCTGGCAAGCAGTGTGTCTGTGCTGAGTGAGAGGTCTCCAGGGTGGCATAAGACATGCTGCAGCCCTTAGAGACCTTCCTTGGCATCAGGGCCCTTGGTACTAGAAGTACCAGTTACAAGGGACTTATCTGGATGCCAGGGTCTGCCAATTGTGGATACAAAAGTACAGGTTAGGGAAAGAACACTGGTGCTGGGGCCTGGTTAGCAGGCCTCAGCACACTTTCAATTGTAAACATAGCATCAGCAAAGGCAAAAAGTCAGGGGGCAACCATGCCAAGGAGGCATTTCCTTACACAACCCCCCCCCAAACGAAAGAGGATGAGACTAACCTTTCCCAAGAGAGTCTTCATTTTCTAAGTGGAAGAACCTGGAAAGGCCATCTGCATTGGCATGGGCAGTCCCAGGTCTGTGTTCCACTATAAAGTCCATTCCCTGTAGGGAGATGGACCACCTCAACAGTTTAGGATTTTCACCTTTCATTTGCATCAGCCATTTGAGAGGTCTGTGGTCAGTTTGAACTAGGAAGTGAGTCCCAAAGAGGTATGGTCTCAGCTTCTTCAGGGACCAAACCACAGCAAAGGCCTCCCTCTCAATGGCACTCCAACGCTGCTCCCTGGGGAGTAACCTCCTGCTAATGAAAGCAACAGGCTGGTCAAGGCCATCATCATTTGTTTGGGACAAAACTGCCCCTATCCCATGTTCAGAGGCATCAGTCTGCACAATGAACTGCTTAGAATAATCTGGAGCTTTTAGAACTGGTGCTGAGCACATCGCTTGTTTCAGGGTGTCAAAGGCCTGTTGGCATTCCACAGTCCAGTTCACTTTCTTGGGCATTTTCTTGGAGGTGAGTTCAGTGAGGGCTGTCACAATGGATCCATATCCCTTCACAAACCTCCTGTAATACCCAGTCAAGCCAAGGAATGCCCTGACTTGAGTCTGGGTTTTTGGAGCTACCCAGTCCAGAATAGTCTGGATCTTGGGTTGGAGTGGCTGAACTTGGCCTCCACCTACAAGGTGGCCCAAGTAAACCACAGTTCCCTGCCCTATCTGGCATTTGGATGCCTTGATAGAGAGGCCTGCAGATTGCAGAGCCTTCAAAACCTTCTTCAGGTGGACCAGGTGATCCTGCCAGGTGGAGCTAAAGACAGCAATATCATCAAGATAAGCTGTGCTAAAGGACTCCAAGCCAGCAAGGACTTGATTCACCAACCTTTGGAAGGTGGCAGGGGCATTCTTTAAACCAAAGGGCATAACAGTAAACTGATAATGCCCATCAGGTGTGGAGAATGCTGTTTTCTCTTTTGCTCCAGGTGCCATTTTTATTTGCCAGTACCCTGCTGTCAAGTCAAAGGTACTTAAGAATTTGGCAGCACCTAATTTGTCTATGAGCTCATCAGCTCTTGGAATTGGATGAACATCTGTCTTGGTGACAGAGTTGAGCCCTCTGTAGTCCACACAAAACCTCATCTCTTTCTTTCCATCTTTGGTGTGAGGTTTGGGGACTAAGACCACTGGGCTAGCCCAGGGGCTGTCAGAGCGCTCAATTACTCCCAATTGCAGCATCTTGTGGACTTCCACCTTGATGCTTTCCTTAACATGGTCAGACTGTCTAAAGATTTTGTTTTTGACAGGCATGCTGTCTCCTGTGTCCACATCATGGGTACACAGGTGTGTCTGACCAGGGGTTAAGGAGAAGAGTTCAGGAAACTGTTGTAGGACTCTCCTACAATCAGCTTGCTGTTGGCCAGAGAGGGTGTCTGAGTAGATCACTCCATCTACTGTGCCATCTTTTGGGTCTGATGACAGAAGATCAGGGAGAGGTTCACTCTCTGCCTCCTGATCCTCATCTGTTACCATCAACAGATTCACATCAGCCCTGTCATGGAAGAGCTTAAGGCGGTTCACATGGATCACCCTTTTGGGGCTCCTGCTTGTGCCCAGGTCCACCAGGTAGGTGACCTGACTCTTCCTTTCTAGTACTGGGTAAGGGCCACTCCATTTGTCCTGGAGTGCCCTGGGAGCCACAGGCTCCAGAACCCAGACTTTCTGCCCTGGTTGGAACTCAACCAGTGCAGCCTTTTGGTCATACCAAAACTTCTGGAGTTGTTGGCTGGCCTCAAGGTTTTTGGTTGCCTTTTCCATGTACTCTGCCATTCTAGAGCGAAGGCCAAGTACATAGTCCACTATGTCCTGTTTAGGCTCATGGAGAGGTCTCTCCCAGCCTTCTTTAACAAGGGCAAGTGGTCCCCTTACAGGATGACCAAACAGAAGTTCAAAGGGTGAGAATCCTACTCCCTTCTGTGGCACCTCTCTGTAAGCGAAAAGCAGACATGGCAAGAGGACATCCCATCTCCTTTTGAGTTTTTCTGGGAGCCCCATGATCATGCCTTTTAATGTCTTGTTGAATCTCTCAACTAAGCCATTAGTTTGTGGATGGTAGGGTGTAGTGAATTTATAAGTCACTCCACACTCATTCCACATGTGCTTTAGGTATGCTGACATGAAGTTGGTACCTCTGTCAGACACCACCTCCTTAGGGAAACCCACTCTGGTAAAAATACCAATGAGGGCCTTGGCTACTGCAGGGGCAGTAGTCGACCTAAGGGGAATAGCTTCAGGATACCTGGTAGCATGATCCACTACTACCAGGATATACAGATTTCCTGAGGCTGTGGGAGGTTCTAGTGGACCAACTATGTCCACACCCACTCTTTCAAAGGGAACCCCCACCACTGGAAGTGGAATGAGGGGGGCCTTTGGATGCCCACCTGTCTTACCACTGGCTTGACAGGTGGGGCAGGAGAGGCAAAACTCCTTAACCATGTTGGACATATTGGGCCAGTAGAAGTGGTTGACTAACCTCTCCCACGTCTTGGTTTGTCCCAAATGTCCAGCAAGGGGAATGTCATGGGCCAATGTTAGGATGAACCCTCTGAACAGCTGAGGCACTACCACTCTCCTAGTGGCACCAGGTTTGGGGTCTCTGGCCTCAGTGTACAGGAGTCCATCTTCCCAATAGACCCTATGCGTTCCATTTTTCTTGCCTTTGGACTCTTCAGCAGCTTGCTGCCTAAGGCCTTCAAGAGAGGGACAGGTTTCTTGTCCCTTACACAGCTCCTCCCTTGAGGGTCCCCCTGGGCCTAAGAGCTCAACCTGATAAGGTTCAAGCTCCAAAGGCTCAGTTCCCTCAGAGGGCAGAACTTCTTCCTGAGAAGAGAGGTTCCCTTTCTTTTGCTGTGTTGCAGTTGGTTTCCCAACTGACTTTCCTTTCCTCTTGGTAGGCTGGGCCATTCTTCCAGACTCCAGCTCTACTTGTTCACCCTGTGCCTTGCATTGTGCTCTTGTTTTCACACACACCAGTTCAGGGATACCCAGCATTGCTGCATGGGTTTTTAGTTCTACCCCAGCCCATGCTGAGGACTCCAGGTCATTTCCAAGCAGACAGTCCACTGGGATATTTGAGGAGACCACCACCTGTTTCAGGCCCTTGACCCCTCCCCCATTCTAAAGTAACCATTGCCATGGGATGTACTTTTCTCTGATTGTCAGCGTTGGTGACTGTGTAAGTATTTCCAGTCAGGTATTGGCCAGGGGAAACCAGTTTCTCTGTCACCATGGTGACACTGGCACCTGTATCCCTCAGGCCCTCTATTCTAGTCCCATTAATTAAGAGTTGCTGTCTGTATTTTTGCATGTTAGGCGGCCAGACAGCTAGTGTGGCTAAATCCACCCCACCCTCAGAAACTAGAGTAGCTTCAGTGTGGACCCTGATTTGCTCTGGGCACACTGTTGATCCCACTTGGAGACTAGCCATACCAGTGTTACCTGGATGGGAGTTTGGAGTGGAACCTTTCTTGGGACAGGCCTTGTCTCCAGTTTGGTGTCCATGCTGTTTACAGTTATGACACCAGGCCTTTTTGGGATCAAAGTTTTTACCCTTGTACCCATTGTTTTGTGAAGAGGCTCTGGGCCCACCCTCCTGTGCAGGTTTTTGGGGGCCTGTAGAAGACTCTTTACTATTTTTAGTTTTGGTTGTCTCATCACCCTTCCCCTGGGGAGTCTTTGTGACCCCTTTCTTTTGGTCACCCCCTGTTGAAGTCTTGGACACCCTTGTCTTGACCCAATGGTCCGCCTTCTTTCCCAATTCTTGGGGAGAAATTGGTCCTAGGTCTACCAGATGCTGATGCAGTTTATCATTGAAACAATTACTTAACAGGTGTTCTTTCACAAATAAATTGTACAGCCCATCATAATTACTTACACCACTGCCTTGAATCCAACCATCTAGTGTTTTCACTGAGTAGTCAACAAAGTCAACCCAGGTCTGGCTCGAGGATTTTTGAGCCCCCCTGAACCTAATCCTGTACTCCTCAGTGGAGAATCCAAAGCCCTCAATCAGGGTACCCTTCATGAGGTCATAAGATTCTGCATCTTTTCCAGAGAGTGTGAGGAGTCTATCCCTACACTTTCCAGTGAACATTTCCCAAAGGAGAGCACCCCAGTGAGATCTGTTCACTTTTCTGGTTACACAAGCCCTCTCAAAAGCTGTGAACCACTTGGTGATGTCATCACCATCTTCATATTTTGTCACAATCCCTTTGGGGATTTTTAACATGTCAGGAGAATCTCTGACCCTATTTATATTGCTGCCACCATTGATGGGTCCTAGGCCCATCTCTTGTCTTTCCCTTTCTATGGCTAGGAGCTGTCTCTCTAAAGCCAATCTTTTGGCCATCCTGGCTAACAGGAGGTCATCTTCACTGAGAGCATCCTCAGTGATTTCAGAAATGTGGGACCCTCCTGTGAGGGACTCACTATTTCTGACTAACACAGTTGGAGACAGGACTTGAGGGGTCCTGTTCTCCCTATTTAGGACTGGAGGAGGGACATTGGCCTCCAAGTCACTAATTTCTTCCTCTGTGATGTCATCATCAGAGGGGTTGGCTTTTTCAAACTCTGCCAACAGCTCCTGGAGCTGAATTTTGGTAGGTCTGGAGCCAATGGTTATTTTTTTGATATTACAGAGAGACCTTAGCTCCCTCATCTTAAGATGGAGGTAAGGTGTGGTGTCGAGTTCCACCACATTCATCTCTGTATCAGACATTATTCTGCTAAAAGTTGGAAGACTTTTTAAAGAATCTAAAACTGTTTCTAGAATCTACTTTCAAACTTTTAACAAACTTTTAAACTCTAAAAGACAATGCTAAACAGGGACTTAACACACAAGGCCCTAGCAGGACTTTTAAGAATTTAGAAAAATTTCAAATTGCAAAAATGAATTTCTAATGACAATTTTGGAATTTGTCGTGTGATCAGGTATTGGCTGAGTAGTCCAGCAAATGCAAAGTCTTGTACCCCACCGCTGATCCACCAATGTAGGAAGTTGGCTCTGTATGTGCTATTTCAAAGTAAGGAATAGCATGCACAGAGTCCAAGGGTTCCCCTTAGAGGTAAGATAGTGGCAAAAAGAGATAATACTAATGCTCTATTTTGTGGCAGTGTGGTCGAGCAGTAGGCTTATCCAAGGAGTAGTGTTAAGCATTTGTTGTACATACACATAGACAATAAATGAGGTACACACACTCAGAGACAAATCCAGCCAATAGGTTTTTGTATAGAAAAATATCTTTTCTTAGTTTATTTTAGGAACCACAGGTTCAAATTCTACATGTAATATCTCATTCGAAAGGTATTGCAGGTAAGTACTCTAGGAACTTCAAATCATCAAAATTGCATGTATACTTTTCAAGTTATTCACAAATAGCTGTTTTAAAAGTGGACACAGTGCAATTTTCACAGTTCCTAGGGGAGGTAAGTATTTGTTAGGTTAACCAGGTAAGTAAGACACTTACAGGGCTTAGTTCTTGGTCCAAGGTAGCCCACCGTTGGGGGTTCAGAGCAGCCCCAAAGTCACCACACCAGCAGCTCAGGGCCGGTCAGGTGCAGAGTTCAAAGTGGTGCCCAAAACACATAGGCTAGAATGGAGAGAAGGGGGTGCCCCGGTTCCGGTCTGCTTGCAGGTAAGTACCCGCGTCTTCGGAGGGCAGACCAGGGGGGTTTTGTAGGGCACCGGGGGGGACACAAGTCCACACAGAAATTTCACCCTCAGCGGCGCGGGGGCGGCCGGGTGCAGTGTAGAAACAAGCGTCGGGTTCGCAATGTTAGTCTATGAGAGATCTCGGGATCTCTTCAGCGCTGCAGGCAGGCAAGGGGGGAATTCCTCGGGGAAACCTCCACTTGGGCAAGGGAGAGGGACTCCTGGGGGTCACTTCTCCAGTGAAAGTCCGGTCCTTCAGGTCCTGGGGGCTGCGGGTGCAGGGTCTCTCCCAGGCGTCGGGACTTTAGGTTCAAAGAGTCGCGGTCAGGGGAAGCCTCGGGATTCCCTCTGCAGGCGGCGCTGTGGGGGCTCAGGGGGGACAGGTTTTTGTACTCACAGTATCAGAGTAGTCCTGGGGTCCCTCCTGAGGTGTTGGATCGCCACCAGCCGAGTCGGGGTCGCCGGGTGCAGTGTTGCAAGTCTCACGCTTCTTGCGGGGAGCTTGCAGGGTTCTTTAAAGCTGCTGGAAACAAAGTTGCAGCTTTTCTTGGAGCAGGTCCGCTGTCCTCGGGAGTTTCTTGTCTTTTCGAAGCAGGGGCAGTCCTCAGAGGATGTCGAGGTCGCTGGTCCCTTTGGAAGGCGTCGCTGGAGCAGGATCTTTGGAAGGCAGGAGACAGGCCGGTGAGTTTCTGGAGCCAAGGCAGTTGTCGTCTTCTGGTCTTCCGCTGCAGGGGTTTTCAGCTAGGCAGTCCTTCTTCTTGTAGTTGCAGGAATCTAATTTTCTAGGGTTCAGGGTAGCCCTTAAATACTAAATTTAAGGGCGTGTTTAGGTCTGGGGGGTTAGTAGCCAATGGCTACTAGCCCTGAGGGTGGGTACACCCTCTTTGTGCCTCCTCCCAAGGGGAGGGGGTCACAATCCTAACCCTATTGGGGGAATCCTCCATCTGCAAGATGGAGGATTTCTAAAAGTTAGAGTCACTTCAGCTCAGGACACCTTAGGGGCTGTCCTGACTGGCCAGTGACTCCTCCTTGTTGCTTTCTTTGTTCCCTCCAGCCTTGCCGCCAAAAGTGGGGGCCGTGGCCGGAGGGGGCGGGCAACTCCACTAAGCTGGAGTGCCCTGCTGGGCTGTGACAAAGGGGTGAGCCTTTGAGGCTCACCGCCAGGTGTCACAGCTCCTGCCTGGGGGAGGTGTTAGCATCTCCACCCAGTGCAGGCTTTGTTACTGGCCTCAGAGTGACAAAGGCACTCTCCCCATGGGGCCAGCAACATGTCTCTGGTGTGGCAGGCTGCTGGAACTAGTCAGCCTACACAGACAGTCGGTTAAGTTTCAGGGGGCACCTCTAAGGTGCCCTCTGTGGTGTATTTTACAATAAAATGTACACTGGCATCAGTGTGCATTTATTGTGCTGAGAAGTTTGATACCAAACTTCCCAGTTTTCAGTGTAGCCATTATGGTGCTGTGGAGTTCGTGTTTGACAGACTCCCAGACCATATACTCTTATGGCTACCCTGCACTTACAATGTCTAAGGTTTTGTTTAGACACTGTAGGGGTACCATGCTCATGCACTGGTACCCTCACCTATGGTATAGTGCACCCTGCCTTAGGGCTGTAAGGCCTGCTAGAGGGGTGTCTTACCTATACTGCATAGGCAGTGAGAGGCTGGCATGGCACCCTGAGGGGAGTGCCATGTCGACTTACTCGTTTTGTCCTCACTAGCACACACCAGCTGGCAAGCAGTGTGTCTGTGCTGAGTGAGAGGTCTCCAGGGTGGCATAAGACATGCTGCAGCCCTTAGAGACCTTCCTTGGCATCAGGGCCCTTGGTACTAGAAGTACCAGTTACAAGGGACTTATCTGGATGCCAGGGTCTGCCAATTGTGGATACAAAAGTACAGGTTAGGGAAAGAACACTGGTGCTGGGGCCTGGTTAGCAGGCCTCAGCACACTTTCAATTGTAAACATAGCATCAGCAAAGGCAAAAAGTCAGGGGGCAACCATGCCAAGGAGGCATTTCCTTACACACACTCAGAGACAAATCCAGCCAATAGGTTTTGTTATAGAGAAATATCTTTTCTTAGTTTATTTTAAGAACCACAGGTTCAAATTCTACATGTAATATCTCATTTGAAAGGTATTGCAGGTAAGTACTTTAGGAACTTTGAATAATTACAGTAGCATATATACTTTTCACATAAAACACAAATAGCTGTTTTAAAAGTGGACACAGTGCAATTTTCACAGTTCCTGGGGGAGGTAAGTTATTGTTAGTTTTAGCAGGTAAGTAAATCACTTACAAGTCTCAGGTTTGGGTCCAAGGTAGCCCACCATTGGGGGTTCAGAGCAAGCCCAAAGTTACCACACCAGCAGCACAGGGCCGGTCAGGTGCAGAGGTCAAAGAGGTGCCCAAAACACATAGGCTTCAATGGAGAGAAGGGGGTGCCCCGGTTCCAGTCTGCCAGCAGGTAAGTACCCGCGTCTTCGGAGGGCAGACCAGGGGGGTTTTGTAGGGCACCGGGGGGGACACGAGTCAGCACAAAAAGTACACCCTCAGCAGCGCGGGGGCGGCCGGGTGCAGTGTGCAAACAAGCGTCGGGTTCTCTGTAGATTTCAATGGGAGACCAAGGGGTCTCTTCAGCGGTGCAAGCAGGCAAGGGGGGGGCTCCTCGGGGTAGCCACCACCTGGGCAAGGGAGAGGGCCTCCTGGGGGTCACTCCTGCACAGAAGTTCCGTTCCTTCCGGTGCTGGGGGCTGCGGGTGCAGGGTCTTTTCCAGCCGTCGGGATCTTAGAGTCAGGCAGTCGCGGTCAGGGGGAGCCTCGGGATTCCCTCTGCAGGCGTCGCTGTGGGGGCTCAGGGGGGACAACTTTGGTTACTCACGGTCTCGGAGTCGCCGGAGGGTCCTCCCTGAGGTGTTGGTTCTCCACCAGTCGAGTTGGGGTCGCCAGGTGCAGTGTTGCAAGTCTCACGCTTCTTGCGGGGATTGCAGGGGTCTTTAAATCTGCTCCTTTGAAACAAAGTTGCAGTCTTTTTGGAGCAGGTCCGCTGTCCTCGGGAGTTTCTTGTTCCTCTTGAAGCAGGACAGTCCTCTGAGGATTCAGAGGTCGCTAGTCTTCGGGAAAGCGTCGCTGGAGCAGGTTTCTTTAGAAGGCAGGAGACAGGCCGGTAGGACTGGGGCCAAAGCAGTTGGTGTCTTCTTTCTTCTTCTGCAGGGGTTTTTCAGCTCAGCAGTCCTCTTCTTCTGGTAAGTTACAGGAATCTAAATTCTTAGGTTCAGGGGAGCCCTTAAATACTAAATTTAAGGGCGTGTTTAGGTCTGGGGGGTTAGTAGCCAATGGCTACAAGCCCTGAGGGTGGGTACACCCTCTTTGTGCCTCCTCCCAAGGGGAGGGGGTCACAATCCTATCCCTATTGGGGGAATCCTCCATCTGCAAGATGGAGGATTTCTAAAAGTTAGAGTCACTTCAGCTCAGGACACCTTAGGGGCTGTCCTGACTGGCCAGTGACTCCTCCTTGTTGTTCTCATTATTTCCTCCGGCCTTGCCGCCAAAAGTGGGGGCCGTGGCCGGAGGGGGTGGGCAACTCCACTAGCTGGAGTGTCCTGCGGTGCTGGAATAAAGGGGTGAGCCTTTGAGGCTCACCGCCAGGTGTTACAGCTCCTGCCTGGGGGAGGTGTTAGCATCTCCACCCAGTGCAGGCTTTGTTACCGGCCTCAGAGTGACAAAGGCACTCTCCCCATGGGGCCAGCAACATGTCTCTAGTGTGGCAGGCTGCTGGAACCAGTCAGCCTACACAGATAGTTGGATACAGTTTCAGGGGGCACCTATAAGGTGCCCTCTGGGGTGTATTTCACAATAAAATGTACACTGGCATCAGTGTGCATTTATTGTGCTGAGAAGTTTGATACCAAACTTCCCAGTTTTCAGTGTAGCCATTATGGTGCTGTGGAGTTCGTGTTTGACAAACTCCCAGACCATATACTCTTATGGCTACCCTGCACTTACAATGTCTAAGGTTTGGCTTAAACACTGTAGGGGCACAGTGCTCATGCACTGGTGCCCTCACCTATGGTATAGTGCACCCTGCCTTAGGGCTGTAAGGCCTGCTAGAGGGGTGACTTATCTATAGTTGCATAGGCAGTGAGAGGCTGGCATGGCACCCTGAGGGGAGTGCCATGTCGACTTACTCATTTTGTTCTCACCAGCACACACAAGCTGGCAAGCAGTGTGTCTGTGCTGAGTGAGGGGTCTCCAGGGTGGCATAAGACATGCTGCAGCCCTTAGAGACCTTCTCTGGCATCAGGGCCCTTGGTACCAGAGGTACCAGTTACAAGGGACTTACCTGGATGCCAGGGTGTGCCAATTGTGGATACAAAAGTACAGGTTAAGGAAAGAACACTGGTGCTGAGGCCTGGTTAGCAGGCCTCAGCACACTTTCAATTCAAAACATAGCATCAGCAAAGGCAAAAAGTCAGGGGGTAACCATGCCAAGGAGGCATTTCCTTACAATGCTGTACCGGGTATACAGCAATTCATTTGCTGAAATATGAAGACTGAAAAATATGTATAAAGGAAACCTTTGTATTTCCAAACTGGGCACAAGAGAAGGTGTTGAGGCGCAGTGGTTATTTGCAGATCTCTGAATTCCATGGTCCCCATATTAGCATGTGAATTCCAGTGCATTTCCCAAACAGACGTCTTTTTTATACACTGTCTTAAATTTGGAAGGAAAAAATGTTGAGAAAGACAAGGGGCAATAACACTTGTTCTTCTAGTCTGTGTTCCCCCAAGTCTCCCGAAAAAAATGGGACCTCACTTGTGTAAGTAGGCCTAGTGCCTGCGACAGGAAACGCAACATGGACACATCACATTTTTACACTGAAATCTGACAGACTTTTTGCCAAGTGCCTAGCTGTGGATTTTGGCCTATAGCTCAGCCGGCACCTAAGGAAACCTACCAAACCTGTGCATTTGTGAAAACTAGACACCTAGGGGAATCCAAGATGAGGTGACTTGTGGGGCTCTCACCAGGTTCTGTTACCCACAATCCTTTGCAAACCTCAATATTTGGCCAAAAAAAACACTTTCTCACATTTCGGTGACAGAAAGTTCTGGAATCTACGAGGAGCCACACATTTCCTTCCACCCAGCGTTCCCCCAAGTCTCCAGATAAAAATGGTGCCTCACTTTTGTGGGTTAGCCTAGTGCCTGCGACAGGAAATGCCCCAAAACACAACATGGACACATCACATTTTCCTAACGAAAACAGAGCTGTTTTGCAAAGTGCATAGCTGTGGATTTTGGCCTCTAGCTCAGCCGGCACCTAGGGAAACCTGTGTTTTTTTTTTAACTAGACACCTAGGGGAATCTAAGATGGGGTGACTTGTGGGGCTCTCACCAAGTTCTTTTTCCCCAGAATCCTCTGCAAACCTCAAAATATGGCACACAAAATCCCATTGAAATGGCCTAAAATAAATTTGCCCCCTGGGGGAACGAACGCTGCCTAAGGGGTCGCTCCCCTTGCATAAAATTGATGCAAAAAAATAAAAATCTCTGGTGTCTAGTGGTTTCTGCCCCCCTTGGAGGCAGATTGGCCTAATAAAAATAGGTCAATCTGCCCCCAAGGGGGGGTAGAAATGGCCTAAAATAAAATTGTCCACCAGGGGAGTGACCCTTGCCTAAGGTGTTGCTCCGGTCTACAAAAAAAGACAACAAAAAAAAAGACAAAAAAAATGGAGATCCCTTGTGTCTAGAGGTTTCTTCGCCCGAAAGGGCAGATAGGTCTAATTTCAATAGGCCGATCTGCCCCTAAGGGGGACAGATATGGCCTAAAGATAATTTTGCCGCCAGGGAAGCGACCCTTGCCTAAGCAATTCCCCTTCCATCCCTGCCCAGGGGAGGGGGGTGCTTGGCCATCGGGGACTAGCGCTCTATCCGAAGGCCCATAGCAGGACGTAACTGTTATGTCCTCGGCACCCGAGCGTTGCAAACAAGGACGTAACGGTTATGTCCTGGGCACCCAAGGGGTTAATAAAACCTATGGTGTATGGTATCAAACCTCTCCTCTTAATAAATGCATACTGATGCCAGTATTGGATGTATTCTGATATGCACTCAGAAGACAATTTTGAGGTGCCCCCTGAAACCTACTCGTCCTCGAGTGGGGTGGCTGATTGGTATCGACAAGCCACCAGCATAGGTGGTAAATCAGCTGTGCAAGTAGGCATGTTGCACTATCAGGCTAGTCACACCCCTAAGGTGGGCTATCTGATGTGCTCCATGAAAGAACGGTTTAACCATCTTGATTTTTGCAAAATTAGGAACTCTGGGACAGGATTATGCCCATATTAGGGATGTAGCCGCCCCAAGAGTAAGTACTACCCTAAACTCCCCTTAATGCCTCTAGCTTCAGTATTTAGGTGGCCACCTGACACCAGTAACTTAGATTTGTTTGACTACAGGAAGAAGGACAGAGAAGAGCCGACCAAGGCAAGAACGGTGGACTAGCTGTGGACTTTGGCGCCAAACCTTGCCTGCCAGCACCTGTCTCAACAATTGCAAAGACCTGACTCATCCTGCAGCTGTGCATTCTCCCAAAGCCTCAGAGACCTCCCACCATTTCATGAACTAGCCACCATCTCCCTTGGAGTGGAGGAGCCACTTCCCTGCACCGTTTTGCTGACCTTCTGGTCCACCGAGGGAGCAACTCGCCAGCAAGCGGATCTCGAGTGTCCAGAAGGTCAGCCCCGTCGACTCATCCAGTCTTTGAGATGCTGAGTCTTCCCAGAGCCTCTGTACACCCGGGGTATCACAGCCAGTTGCGAGAACCAAGGCTTGTTTGTGTTCAGTCCGAACACCACCGTCGCCATAACTTACCTGCACATTAAGGGACTTTGAGAGAGGCCAGCTCCACATCAGAAGTCATCTTGCTGTGTCTCTTTTCCCTCTCCTGCAGGTGGAACGAGACCTGTGAGAGCCTCAAACTCGCTGACCAGCCAGATAAAACACCTATGCACCCGAGACCCCATCCCAAGTCCATTGAAACCAATGGTATCTCTGTGGTCCCAAAGACCCTCAAGAGCAGGGCCCCCCCATTGGGTTCTGCCAGACTGGTCCCCCAGGTTCCACTTACGGCCTTTTTTTCACAGGTACTTTCCCCCATTAACTTTAGCGTGTGACGTTCAAGGCTACCAATGCTGGAAGCACCTCTGCACCCAGATACTCCAGGGCAGGTAAACTTTAACTGTTGGTGTCTTCTTGGACCCTGCCCCCTACTTATCTTAAGTCCAGGAGAACAGTCCTGTAAGTCATTTGCAAATGACCCTATGCAGTGTGTATGTTTCTACCATAGGATAACATTACCCGCATTTGAGGCTTATGCTTCGAATCTGACAACTGTATTTTTAAATATTGCCAACTCAAAAAGTACTTCCCTGATCCCAAAGATCTTGCTGTCTAAATTAATATTTAAAAAAATGCTATATAAAAAAGTATATTCTTGAGTTTCTTCTTGAATGTTTGTCTCATTTATGGACTGTGTGTTCAACAAATGCTTAACACTACCCTCTGATAAGCCTAAACTGCTCGCCCACACTACCACAAAGAGAGCATTTGGGATTATTAATTTAAGCTGTGTAAACCAATAAGGGTCCGCTGGAATACCTGCATGGTGTACCCCTACAATAGTACACTACATAGATAGCCAGTTTCCAACACTATTTTGCTCCAGAGCGCCCCACAAAAAGCTGATAGTCCACCTGGTGGTCTTTGATACGATCTATGTAGAAGCTCAGCACTAAACCCTGGCAGGATGATGGTTTAACTGATGCAAGATGGTGTCACAACTTCAGTCAGAAAGGATGCACATGTCTGTAGAACCAGTTTATCTGGGAAGAAGGAAATGTTCAGTGGATTTACACACAAAGCCTGAAATTCACTCACATGCAGTGTGGAGGTGATGACAATGAGGAACATGGGGCCTAATTTAGATTTGGGCAGATGGGTTACTCCGTCCCAACGGTGACGGATATCCCGTCTGCCAAAATATAAATCCTACAGGAAATAATGGGATTTATATTTCGGGAGACAGGACATCCATCACAGTCTTGATAGTAAGATGCTGACAAGGACAGAGATGAAGTGACTCGCATGGTGCACACATCACATAACTCAGGAATAGATTAAGGTCCCATTAAGGCATGACAAAAAGAGAAGGGGGAAGATGTGGTGCAGTCATTTCCAAAAGTGCATCAGAACTGGATGACTTACACACGATGGCTGAGCTGGCAACCATAAGACCAAGCGGTAACTGTAGGAAGCTGGCTCTGTATATACTATAGCAAAATGAGATCTAGTGTGCACAGCATCCAGGGGTTCCCCAAGAGGCTTGACAGCGGCAATAATAGATAATACTAATGCTCCATTTGTGGTAGTGTGGATGAGCAGTTAGACTCATCATAGGGTAGTGTTAAGCATTTTTTGTACACACACAAGCAATAAGTGAAAACATACTCAATGACAACTCCAGGCCAATACGTTTTTATATAGAAAAATATATTTTCTTAATTTATTTTTAGAACCACGAGATTCATTTAGCAAGTAAGTACATTAAATGAAAGGTACTTTGTATAGTAATAGTTGAAACTTTGAATAGATTCAGTATTGTACACAGTTTTCATTAAAATGGCAAAAAGCTTTTTTTAAAGTGGATAGTTAGAGCAATTTTCAACAGCTCCTGGGGGAGGTAAGTATAGTATAGTTTCAGAGGTAAGTACCACACTTACGGGTTCAATCTCCGGGGCATAAGTAGCCCACCGTTGGGGGTTCAAGGCAACCCCAAACACCCAGCACCTGCAACACAGGGCCGGTCAGGTGCAGAGTTTAAACAGGAGCCAAAATAACGTGGGCGTCTATGGAGACGGGTGGTACTCCGGTTCCAGGCTGCTTGCAGGTAAGTACCGCCGTTGTCGGAGGGCAGACCAGGGGGGGTTGGAGAAGTACTGGAGGGGCCCCAAGTAGGCACACAAACCACACCCTTAGCAGCACGGGGCAGCCGGGTGCAATGGGCAAACAGGGCGTTGGGTTCTCAACAGAACTCTATGGAGGGACCCGGGGGTCACTTAGGCACTGCAGGCAGGGCACAGGGGGTCCTCTCGGGCAAGCCGCCAACTGGGCTGCCTGCTGGTCGTGCTGCACCTGTGGTCAGTTTCTCACGGGCCTGGGGGCTGCGGGTGCAGTGCTTCTCCAGGCATTGGATATCTTTGTCCCAGGCGGTGAGGGGGGTCCTGGGGATTCCCTCTGCAGGTGTCATCGTGGGGGTATAGAGAGGTCAGACCCGTGTGGACACGTCGTTGGAGTCGCCTGGTGATCCTCTCTGGATAGTTGGTTCCTCTGGACACGGGCCGGGGGCGTCAGGTGCAGAGTAGTTGGACTCACACTTTAAAAGGGTGAGAGTCCCTTTAAAGATGGATGTCTTTTCTTCTTGTTGAGCAGAGCCGCTGCCCACGGGAGTTCGTGATCCTCTTTGTTGCAGACAGTCCCCTAGAGGGTTTTCAGGGATTGCTGGTCCTGTAGAACGCGTCGCTTTTTGGCTGCAGGGTCTTTGAAGCAGGAGACAGGCCGGTAGGGCTAGGGCCAAGTCAGTTGTCTCCTTTTCTTCTCTGTGGGGTTTTCAGCTCAGCAGTCCTTCTTTTTGTGAGGTAGTCAGGAATCTGAAGAGCTGGGTTCAAGGTCACCCCTAAATACTAACTTTAGGGGTGTGTTCGGGTCAGAGGGCAGTAGCCAACGGATACTGTCCCTGAGGGTGGCTACAACCTCCTTGTGCCCACTCCCTCTGGGGAGAGGAGCACATCCCTGTCCCTATTGGTCCTAATCCTCCAAAGCAGGATGGAGGATTTCTCAAGGTGGGGGTCCCTTCAGCTCTGGTCACCTAAGGGGTGGACCTGGCTGAGGGGGTGACTCCTCCTTGTTTTTCTCATTATCCCTCTGGATTTGCCTGGGGGCGCGGGCATTTCAACTAGCTGGAGTGCCCTGGGGCACTTTAACACCAGGCTTGAGCCTCTGAGGCTCACCGCCAGGTTTTACAGTTCCTGCAGTGGGAGGTGTGAAGCACCTCCACCCAGGACAGACTTTGTTTCTGACCACAGAGTGCACAAAGGCACTGTAAGGAAATGCCTCCTTGGCATGGTTGCCCCCTGACTTTTTGCCTTTGCTGATGCTATGTTTACAATTGAAAGTGTGCTGAGGCCTGCTAACCAGGCCCCAGCACCAGTGTTCTTTCCCTAACCTGTACTTTTGTATCCACAATTGGCAGACCCTGACATCCAGATAAGTCCCTTGTAACTGGTACTTCTAGTACCAAGGGCCCTGATGCCAAGGAAGGTCTCTAAGGGCTGCAGCATGTCTTATGCCACCCTGGAGACCTCTCACTCAGCACAGACACACTGCTTGCCAGCTTGTGTGTGCTAGTGAGGACAAAACGAGTAAGTCGACATGGCACTCCCCTCAGGGTGCCATGCCAGCCTCTCACTGCCTATGCAGTATAGGTAAGACACCCCTCTAGCAGGCCTTACAGCCCTAAGGCAGGGTGCACTATACCATAGGTGAGGGTACCAGTGCATGAGCATGGTACCCCTACAGTGTCTAAACAAAACCTTAGACATTGTAAGTGCAGGGTAGCCATAAGAGTATATGGTCTGGGAGTCTGTCAAGCACGAACTCCACAGCACCATAATGGCTACACTGAAAACTGGGAAGTTTGGTATCAAACTTCTCAGCACAATAAATGCACACTGATGCCAGTGTACATTTTATTGTAAAATACACCACAGAGGGCACCTTAGAGGTGCCCCCTGAAACTTAACCGACTGTCTGTGTAGGCCGACTAGTTCCAGCAGCCTGCCACACCAGAGACATGTTGCTGGCCCCATGGGGAGAGTGCCTTTGTCACTCTGAGGCCAGTAACAAAGCCTGCACTGGGTGGAGATGCTAACACCTCCCCCAGGCAGGAGCTGTAACACCTGGCGGTGAGCCTCAAAGGCTCACCCCTTTGTCACAGCCCAGCAGGGCACTCCAGCTTAGTGGAGTTGCCCGCCCCCTCCGGCCACGGCCCCCACTTTTGGCGGCAAGGCTGGAGGGAACAAAGAAAGCAACAAGGAGGAGTCACTGACCAGTCAGGACAGCCCCTAAGGTGTCCTGAGCTGAAGTGACTCTTACTTTTAGAAATCCTCCATCTTGCAGATGGAGGATTCCCCCAATAGGGTTAGGATTGTGACCCCCTCCCCTTGGGAGGAGGCACAAAGAGGGTGTACCCACCCTCAGGGCTAGTAGCCATTGGCTACTAACCCCCCAGACCTAAACACGCCCTTAAATTTAGTATTTAAGGGCTGCCCTGAACCCTAGAAAATTAGATTCCTGCAACTACAAGAAGAAGGACTGCCTAGCTGAAAACCCCTGCAGAGGAAGACCAGAAGACGACAACTGCCTTGGCTCCAGAAACTCACCGGCCTGTCTCCTGCCTTCCAAAGATCCTGCTCCAGCGACGCCTTCCAAAGGGACCAGCGACCTCGACATCCTCTGAGGACTGCCCCTGCTTCGAAAAGACAAGAAACTCCCGAGGACAGCGGACCTGCTCCAAGAAAGGCTGCAACTTTGTTTCCAGCAGCCTTGAAAGAACCCTGCAAGCTCCCCGCAAGAAGCGTGAGACTTGCAACACTGCACCCGGCGACCCCGACTCGGCTGGTGGAGATCCAACACCTCAGGAGGGACCCCAGGACTACTCTGATACTGTGAGTACCAAAACCTGTCCCCCCTGAGCCCCCACAGCGCCGCCTGCAGAGGGAATCCCGAGGCTTCCCCTGACCGCGACTCTTTGAATCCAAAGTCCCGACGCCTGGGAGAGACCCTGCACCCGCAGCCCCCAGGACCTGAAGGACCGGACTTTCACTGGAGAAGTGACCCCCAGGAGTCCCTCTCCCTTGCCCAAGTGGAGGTTTCCCCGAGGAATCCCCCCCTTGCCTGCCTGCAGCGCTGAAGAGATCCCGAGATCTCTCATAGACTAACATTGCGAACCCGACGCTTGTTTCTACACTGCACCCGGCCGCCCCCGCGCTGCGGAGGGTGAAATTTCTGTGTGGGCTTGTGTCCCCCCCGGTGCCCTACAAAACCCCCCTGGTCTGCCCTCCGAAGACGTGGGTACTTACCTGCAAGCAGACCGGAACCGGGGCACCCCCTTCTCTCCATTCTAGCCTATGTGTTTTGGGCACCACTTTGAACTCTGCACCTGACCGGCCCTGAGCTGCTGGTGTGGTGACTTTGGGGTTGCTCTGAACCCCCAACGGTGGGCTACCTTGGACCAAGAACTGAACCCTGTAAGTGTCTTACTTACCTGGTAAACCTAACAAAAACTTACCTCCCCTAGGACTTGTGAAAATTGCACTAAGTGTCCACTTTTAAAACAGCTATTTGTCAATAACTTGAAAAGTATACATGCAATTTTTATGATTTAAAGTTCCTAAAGTACTTACCTGCAATACCTTTCGAATGAGATATTACCTGTAGAATTTGAACCTGTGGTTCTTAAAATAAACTAAGAAAAGATATTTTTCTATACAAAAACCTATTGGCTGGATTTGTCTCTGAGTGTGTGTACCTCATTTATTGTCTATGTGTATGTACAACAAATGCTTAACACTACTCCTTGGATAAGCCTACTGCTCGACCACACTACCACAAAATAGAGCATTAGTATTATCTATTTTTACCACTATTTTACCTCTAAGGGGAACCCTTGGACTCTGTGCATGCTATTCCTTACTTTGAAATAGCACATACAGAGCCAACTTCCTACATTGGTGGATCAGCGGTGGGGTACAAGACTTTGCATTTGCTGGACTACTCAGCCAATACCTGATCACACAACAAATTCCAAAATTGTCATTAGAAATTGATTTTTGCAATTTGAAAAGTTTTCTAAATTCTTAAAAGACCTGCTAGGGCCTTGTGTTAGATCCTGTTTAGCATTTCTTTTAGAGTTTAAAAGTTTGTAAAAGTTTGAATTAGATTCTAGAACCAGTTGTAGATTCTTAAAAAGTATTCCAACTTTTAGAAGCAAAATGTCTAGCACAGATGTGACTGTGGTGGAACTCGACACCACACCTTACCTCCATCTTAAGATGAGGGAGCTAAGGTCACTCTGTAAAATAAAGAAAATAACAATGGGCCCCAAACCTACCAAAATACAGCTCCAGGAGCTTTTGGCAGAGTTTGAAAAGGCCAACCCCTCTGAGGGTGGCAACTCAGAGGAAGAGGATAGTGACTTGGAGGACAATTCCCCCCTACCAATCCTATCTAGGGAGAACAGGGTCCCTCAAACCCTGACTCCAAAAATAATAGTCAGAGATGCTGGTTCCCTCACAGGAGAGACCAACACCTCTGAAATCACTGAGGATAGCCCCAGTGAAGAGGACATCCAGTTAGCCAGGATGGCCAAAAGATTGGCTTTGGAAAGACAGATCCTAGCCATAGAGAGGGAAAGACAAGAGATGGGCCTAGGACCCATCAATGGTGGCAGCAACATAAATAGGGTCAGAGATTCTCCTGACATGTTGAAAATCCCTAAAGGGATTGTAACTAAATATGAAGATGGTGATGACATCACCAAATGGTTCACAGCTTTTGAGAGGGCTTGTGTAACCAGAAAAGTGAACAGATCTCACTGGGGTGCTCTCCTTTGGGAAATGTTCACAGGAAAGTGTAGGGATAGACTCCTCACACTCTCTGGACAAGATGCAGAATCTTATGACCTCATGAAGGGTACCCTGATTGAGGGCTTTGGATTCTCCACTGAGGAGTATAGGATTAGATTCAGGGGGGCTCAAAAATCCTCGAGCCAGACCTGGGTTGACTTTGTAGACTACTCAGTGAAAACACTAGATGGTTGGATTCAAGGCAGTGGTGTAAGTAATTATGATGGGCTGTACAATTTATTTGTGAAAGAACACCTGTTAAGTAATTGTTTCAATGATAAACTGCATCAGCATCTGGTAGACCTAGGACCAATTTCTCCCCAAGAATTGGGAAAGAAGGCGGACCATTGGGTCAAGACAAGGGTGTCCAAGACTTCAACAGGGGGTGACCAAAAGAAAGGGGTCACAAAGACTCCCCAGGGGAAGGGTGATGAGACAACCAAAACTAAAAATAGTAAAGAGTCTTCTACAGGCCCCCAAAAACCTGCACAGGAGGGTGGGCCCAGAGCCTCTTCACAAAACAATGGGTACAAGGGTAAAAACTTTGATCCCAAAAAGGCCTGGTGTCATAGCTGTAAACAGCATGGACACCAAACTGGAGACAAGGCCTGTCCCAAGAAAGGTTCCACTCCAAACTCCCATCCAGGTAACACTGGTATGGCTAGTCTCCAAGTGGGATCAACAGTGTGCCCAGAGCAAATCAGGGTCCACACTGAAGCTACTCTAGTTTCTGAGGGTGGGGTGGATTTAGCCACACTAGCTGTCTGGCCGCCTAACATGCAAAAATACAGACAGCAACTCTTAATTAATGGGACTAGAATAGAGGGCCTGAGGGATACAGGTGCCAGTGTCACCATGGTGACAGAGAAACTGGTTTCCCCTGGCCAATACCTGACTGGAAAAACTTACACAGTCACCAACGCTGACAATCAGAGAAAAGTACATCCCATGGCAATGGTTACTTTAGAATGGGGAGGGGTCAATGGCCTGAAACAGGTGGTGGTCTCCTCAAATATCCCAGTGGACTGTCTGCTTGGAAATGACCTGGAGTCCTCAGCATGGGCTGAGGTAGAACTAAAAACCCATGCAGCAATGCTGGGTATCCCTGAACTGGTGTGTGTGAAAACAAGAGCACAATGCAAGGCACAGGGTGAACAAGTAGAGCTGGAGTCTGGAAGAATGGCCCAGCCTACCAAGAGAACAGGAAAGTCAGTTGGGAAACCAACTGCAACACAGCAAAAGAAAGGGAACCTCTCTTCTCAGGAAGAAGTTCTGCCCTCTGAGGGAACTGAGCCTTTGGAGCTTGAACCTTATCAGGTTGAGCTCTTAGGCCCAGGGGGACCCTCAAGGGAGGAGCTGTGTAAGGGACAAGAAACCTGTCCCTCTCTTGAAGGCCTTAGGCAGCAAGCTGCTGAAGAGTCCAAGGGCAAGAAAAATGGAACACATAGGGTCTATTGGGAAGATGGACTCCTGTACACTGAGGCCAGAGACCCCAAACCTGGTGCCACTAGGAGAGTGGTAGTGCCTCAGCTGTTCAGAGAGTTCATCCTAACATTGGCCCATGACATTCCCCTTGCTGGACATTTGGGACAAACCAAGACGTGGGAGAGGCTAGTCAACCACTTCTACTGGCCCAATATGTCCAACATGGTTAAGGAGTTTTGCCTCTCCTGCCCCACCTGTCAAGCCAGTGGTAAGACAGGTGGGCACCCAAAGGCCCCCCTCATTCCACTTCCAGTGGTGGGGGTCCCCTTTGAAAGAGTGGGTGTGGACATAGTTGGTCCACTGGAACCTCCCACAGCCTCAGGAAATATGTATATCCTGGTAGTAGTGGATCATGCTACCAGGTATCCTGAAGCTATTCCCCTTAGGTCGACTACTGCCCCTGCAGTAGCCAAGGCCCTCATTGGTATCTTTACCAGAGTGGGTTTCCCTAAGGAGGTGGTGTCTGACAGAGGTACCAACTTCATGTCAGCATACATAAAACACATGTGGAATGAGTGTGGAGTGACTTACAAATTCACTACACCATACCATCCACAAACTAATGGCTTGGTTGAGAGATTCAACAAGACATTAAAAGGCATGATCATGGGGCTCCCAGAAAAACTCAAAAGGAGATGGGATGTCCTCTTGCCATGTCTGCTTTTCGCTTACAGAGAGGTGCCACAGAAGGGAGTAGGATTCTCACCCTTTGAACTTCTGTTTGGCCACCCTGTAAGGGGACCACTTGCTCTTGTTAAAGAAGGCTGGGAGAGACCTCTCCATGAGCCTAAACAGGACATAGTGGACTATGTACTTGGCCTTCGCTCTAGAATGGCAGAGTACATGGAAAAGGCAACCAAAAACCTTGAGGCCAGCCAACAGCTCCAGAAGTTTTGGTATGACCAAAAGGCTGCACTGGTTGAGTTCCAACCAGGGCAGAAAGTCTGGGTTCTGGAGCCTGTGGCTCCCAGGGCACTCCAGGACAAATGGAGTGGCCCTTACCCAGTGCTAGAAAGGAAGAGTCAGGTCACCTACCTGGTGGACCTGGGCACAAGCAGGAGCCCCAAGAGGGTGATCCATGTGAACCGCCTTAAGCTCTTCCATGACAGGGCTGATGTGAATCTGTTCATGGTAACAGATGAGGATCAGGAGGCAGAGAGTGAACCTCTCCCTGATCTTCTGTCATCAGACCCAAAAGATGGCACAGTAGATGGAGTGATCTACTCAGACACCCTCTCTGGCCAACAGCAAGCTGATTGTAGGAGAGTCCTACAACAGTTTCCTGAACTCTTCTCCTTAACCCCTGGTCAGACACACCTGTGTACCCATGATGTGGACACAGGAGACAGCATGCCTGTCAAAAACAAAATCTTTAGACAGTCTGACCATGTTAAGGAAAGCATCAAGGTGGAAGTCCACAAGATGCTGGAATTGGGAGTAATTGAGCGCTCTGACAGCCCCTGGGCTAGCCCAGTGGTCTTAGTCCCCAAACCTCACACCAAAGATGGAAAGAAAGAGATGAGGTTTTGTGTGGACTACAGAGGGCTCAATTCTGTCACCAAGACAGATGCTCATCCAATCCCAAGAGCTGATGAGCTCATAGATAAATTAGGTGCTGCCAAATTCCTAAGTACCTTTGACTTGACAGCAGGGTACTGGCAAATAAAAATGGCACCTGGAGCAAAAGAGAAAACAGCATTCTCCACACCTGATGGGCATTATCAGTTTACTGTTATGCCCTTTGGTTTAAAGAATGCCCCTGCCACCTTCCAAAGGTTGGTGAATCAAGTCCTTGCTGGCTTGGAGTCCTTTAGCACAGCTTATCTTGATGATATTGCTGTCTTTAGCTCCACCTGGCAGGATCACCTGGTCCACCTGAAGAAGGTTTTGAAGGCTCTGCAATCTGCAGGCCTCTCTATCAAGGCATCCAAATGCCAGATAGGGCAGGGAACTGTGGTTTACTTGGGCCACCTTGTAGGTGGAGGCCAAGTTCAGCCACTCCAACCCAAGATCCAGACTATTCTGGACTGGGTAGCTCCAAAAACCCAGACTCAAGTCAGGGCATTCCTTGGCTTGACTGGGTATTACAGGAGGTTTGTGAAGGGATATGGATCCATTGTGACAGCCCTCACTGAACTCACCTCCAAGAAAATGCCAAGAAAGTGAACTGGACTGTGGAATGCCAACAGGCCTTTGACACCCTGAAACAAGCAATGTGCTCAGCACCAGTTCTAAAAGCTCCAGATTATTCTAAGCAGTTCATTGTGCAGACTGATGCCTCTGAACATGGGATAGGGGCAGTTTTGTCCCAAACAAATGATGATGGCCTTGACCAGCCTGTTGCTTTCATTAGCAGGAGGTTACTCCCCAGGGAGCAGCGTTGGAGTGCCATTGAGAGGGAGGCCTTTGCTGTGGTTTGGTCCCTGAAGAAGCTGAGACCATACCTCTTTGGGACTCACTACCTAGTTCAAACTGACCACAGACCTCTCAAATGGCTGATGCAAATGAAAGGTGAAAATCCTAAACTGTTGAGGTGGTCCATCTCCCTACAGGGAATGGACTTTATAGTGGAACACAGACCTGGGACTGCCCATGCCAATGCAGATGGCCTTTCCAGGTTCTTCCACTTAGAAAATGAAGACTCTCTTGGGAAAGGTTAGTCTCATCCTCTTTCGTTTGGGGGGGGGGGGGGTTGTGTAAGGAAATGCCTCCTTGGCATGGTTGCCCCCTGACTTTTTGCCTTTGCTGATGCTATGTTTACAATTGAAAGTGTGCTGAGGCCTGCTAACCAGGCCCCAGCACCAGTGTTCTTTCCCTAACCTGTACTTTTGTATCCACAATTGGCAGACCCTGACATCCAGATAAGTCCCTTGTAACTGGTACTTCTAGTACCAAGGGCCCTGATGCCAAGGAAGGTCTCTAAGGGCTGCAGCATGTCTTATGCCACCCTGGAGACCTCTCACTCAGCACAGACACACTGCTTGCCAGCTTGTGTGTGCTAGTGAGGACAAAACGAGTAAGTCGACATGGCACTCCCCTCAGGGTGCCATGCCAGCCTCTCACTGCCTATGCAGTATAGGTAAGACACCCCTCTAGCAGGCCTTACAGCCCTAAGGCAGGGTGCACTATACCATAGGTGAGGGTACCAGTGCATGAGCATGGTACCCCTACAGTGTCTAAACAAAACCTTAGACATTGTAAGTGCAGGGTAGCCATAAGAGTATATGGTCTGGGAGTCTGTCAAACACGAACTCCACAGCACCATAATGGCTACACTGAAAACTGGGAAGTTTGGTATCAAACTTCTCAGCACAATAAATGCACACTGATGCCAGTGTACATTTTATTGTAAAATACACCACAGAGGGCACCTTAGAGGTGCCCCCTGAAACTTAACCGACTGTCTGTGTAGGCTGACTAGTTCCAGCAGCCTGCCACACCAGAGACATGTTGCTGGCCCCATGGGGAGAGTGCCTTTGTCACTCTGAGGCCAGTAACAAAGCCTGCACTGGGTGGAGATGCTAACACCTCCCCCAGGCAGGAGCTGTAACACCTGGCGGTGAGCCTCAAAGGCTCACCCCTTTGTCACAGCCCAGCAGGGCACTCCAGCTTAGTGGAGTTGCCCGCCCCTTCCGGCCACGGCCCCCACTTTTGGCGGCAAGGCTGGAGGGAACAAAGAAAGCAACAAGGAGGAGTCACTGGCCAGTCAGGACAGCCCCTAAGGTGTCCTGAGCTGAAGTGACTCTTACTTTTAGAAATCCTCCATCTTGCAGATGGAGGATTCCCCCAATAGGGTTAGGATTGTGACCCCCTCCCCTTGGGAGGAGGCACAAAGAGGGTGTACCCACCCTCAGGGCTAGTAGCCATTGGCTACTAACCCCCCAGACCTAAACACGCCCTTAAATTTAGTATTTAAGGGCTGCCCTGAACCCTAGAAAATTAGATTCCTGCAACTACAAGAAGAAGGACTGCCTAGCTGAAAACCCCTGCAGAGGAAGACCAGAAGACGACAACTGCCTTGGCTCCAGAAACTCACCGGCCTGTCTCCTGCCTTCCAAAGATCCTGCTCCAGCGACGCCTTCCAAAGGGACCAGCGACCTCGACATCCTCTGAGGACTGCCCCTGCTTCGAAAAGACAAGAAACTCCAGAGGACAGCGGACCTGCTCCAAGAAAGGCTGCAACTTTGTTTCCAGCAGCCTTGAAAGAACCCTGCAAGCTCCCCGCAAGAAGCGTGAGACTTGCAACACTGCACCCGGCGACCCCGACTCGGCTGGTGGAGATCCAACACCTCAGGAGGGACCCCAGGACTACTCTGATACTGTGAGTACCAAAACCTGTCCCCCCTGACCCCCCACAGCGCCGCCTGCAGAGGGAATCCCGAGGCTTCCCCTGACCGCGACTCTCTGAACCTAAAGTCCCGACGCCTGGGAGAGACCCTGCACCCGCAGCCCCCAGGACCTGAAGGACCGGACTTTCACTGGAGAAGTGACCCCCAGGAGTCCCTCTCCCTTGCCCAAGTGGAGGTTTCCCCGAGGAATCCCCCCCTTGCCTGCCTGCAGCGCTGAAGAGATCCCGAGATCTCTCATAGACTAACATTGCGAACCCGACGCTTGTTTCTACACTGCACCCGGCCGCCCCCGCGCTGCGGAGGGTGAAATTTCTGTGTGGGCTTGTGTCCCCCCCGGTGCCCTACAAAACCCCCCTGGTCTGCCCTCCGAAGACGTGGGTACTTACCTGCAAGCAGACCGGAACCGGGGCACCCCCTTCTCTCCATTCTAGCCTATGTGTTTTGGGCACCACTTTGAACTCTGCACCTGACCGGCCCTGAGCTGCTGGTGTGGTGACTTTGGGGTTGCTCTGAACCCCCAACGGTGGGCTACCTTGGACCAAGAACTGAACCCTGTAAGTGTCTTACTTACCTGGTAAACCTAACAAAAACTTACCTCCCCTAGGACTTGTGAAAATTGCACTAAGTGTCCACTTTTAAAACAGCTATTTGTCAATAACTTGAAAAGTATACATGCAATTTTTATGATTTAAAGTTCCTAAAGTACTTACCTGCAATACCTTTCGAATGAGATATTACCTGTAGAATTTGAACCTGTGGTTCTTAAAATAAACTAAGAAAAGATATTTTTCTATACAAAAACCTATTGGCTGGATTTGTCTCTGAGTGTGTGTACCTCATTTATTGTCTATGTGTATGTACAACAAATGCTTAACACTACTCCTTGGATAAGCCTACTGCTCGACCACACTACCACAAAATAGAGCATTAGTATTATCTATTTTTACCACTATTTTACCTCTAAGGGGAACCCTTGGACTCTGTGCATGCTATTCCTTACTTTGAAATAGCACATACAGAGCCAACTTCCTACAGGCACTAACCCCATGTGGTCAGAAACTCGTCTGGAAGTGGCAGACTGGCACAGACCGGTCAGCCTTGCACTAGCAATTGGGCTAACATATAGGGGGCATCTCTAAGATACCCTCTGTGTGCATTAATCAATAAATCCCACACTGGCATCAGTGTGGGTTTATTGTGCTGAGAAGTTTGATACCAAACTTCCCAGTATTCAGTGTAGCCATTATGGTGCAATGGAGTTCGTAATGACAAACTCCGAGACCATAGACTCAGTATGGCTACCCTGTACTTACAAGTCTAAGAACTGAGTTAGACACTGTAGGGGCACATGGTGCTCATGCAGCTATGCCCTTACCTGTGGTATAGTGCACCCTGCCTTAAGGCTGTAAGGCCTGCTAGAGGGGTGACTTACCTATGCCACAGGCAGTGGTTTGTGGGCATGGCACTCTGAGGGAAGTGTCATGTCGACTTTGTCTTTTTGTCCCCACTAGCACACACAAGCTGCAAAGCAGTGTGCATGTACTGAGTGAGGGGTCCCTGAGGGTGGCATAATACATGCTGCAGCCCTTAGAGACCTTCCCTATCCACAGGGCCCTTGGTACCAGGGGTACATTTTACAAGAGACTTAACTGTGTGTCAGGGCTGTGCCAATTTTGGAAACAAAGGTACAGTTTTAGGGAAGGAACACCGGTGCTGGGGGCTGGTTAGTAGAGTCCCAGCACACTTCCAATCTAAGCTGGCATCAAAACGAGGCACAAAGGGGGGGGCATGCCAACAGTGGCATTTTCCTACAGTAACTCTCAACAGTGCCCAAAGCAATGCTTTGCCAGGCAAAAGGCAGAACTAATAATAAAATGTCTGCTAACATGGCCTGGAGGGGTTCAATCTGGCTTGTTTCACACCAAGCCAAATATCTGTGCCAACAACATGCGTATAAAGGTTTTCATTGAGGGACGGACGTCTGGCTGCCAAGAAGACATAAATCACCTCTAGAGGAAAGTTGAAGGTGTTCAGCTATCACCACTCAATCTCCAAGTATGACGGTAGAGACTGTGAAGGACCAGGTGCAGAACCTTGCCCTATTGCTGTGACAGCAGGACCTTCCGGACAGACAGCCTGAACGGAGGGCACATGCGCAAGCTCAGGAGTTCTGGATATAAAAATTTCTGTGCGTAATCAAGGGGCCACTAAAATGACTTTGGCCCAGTCTGTCCTGATCCTCTTAAGAACTTTGGGCAGAAGTGTTATCGGCAGAAAGGCTTAGAGGAGTCCCATCAGAGGACAATGCGTCTCCAAAACTACAACAGGCAGAACTGCTGACATTGCTTGTTCTTGGCGGTGTCAAAAAGCTTGAGCCAAGGTTCTCCCCATTCACAGAAGAGACCTTGCACTACCTCCAGGTATAGCTGCCATTCTTGATTTGCTAGGCATTGGCAGCTGAGCTCATCCACCCTGGTGTTCAAAGATCCTGCCAGGTGGTTCACCATCAGGAAAATGCCTTGGTGGTCCAGACACTTCCAGGGCGCAAGGCCTCCTGGCACACGGTCATTGACCCCCACCTTGCCCTGTTGTTGCAGTACCACATGGCGGTGGTGTTGCTCGTGATTGAGCACCTGCACCGCCTCCACTTGACAGTGAACAGCAAGTGGATGGCCCTCATCACCAGAAGGTTGATGTAGAGCCAGACTGAAGGAAACCAGAGGCCTTTGATCTCCACCTCTCACATGTCACCCAGAAGCGATGCATCAGTCGGACACAACTGTCAGCTCTGGGTGTGGAAAGGAGAGGGCTCTGCTACTGACCCAATCCACAGATAAGCTCACCGTGAAACATTCTTCGATTTCCTTTGTCATGGCTGTCCTTTATAATGTGTCTTTAGACATATCTCTCGATATATTCGGATGTGGAATTTACCACATTCCACCCCAATTGTGCCTCAAAATGTTGTTGGTCTTACATCTTAATCTCAATAAACCTAAAGGAATAATCAATACAGGGACATATGTTGTGATCTTAAGGAAAAAAATAGCCCTTATCCATTGGCGTGAGGTAAATCCACACAACAAGAAGACCCCAGGAACATAGTTTCAGTAGAGGGACTTTCTAGTTCTAGGTAGCTGGTGATTACAAGCCTGGTTCAAATCCGTCCTACCACTAGCTCTCCCTCTAATTCACTTAGATGAATGAAATAGATCTCCTTTAGGAATGCCCCTTTTAAGAAGTTAGAGTATAAATAACCAAGAACTTAAGGTATACAGTGTATTGTACGCTGCACTGTTATCTTCTGGCCCCCCCCATGATCCCTCTTGACCCAGATGCCTTATGCCTTTCCCTCCTATATGTTGCTTTCAAATACTTGTCACCTCCCTGACTGGACTCAGCCAACAACCACAACTTAATTGTGTATATTTAAGGGCCCATCTGAAACTGGTCTCTGAACTAAATAGTTTTTTTGTACAAAAAATACTTCTCCATCATTTTTTCTAACACACCTCCAAGAGCTTCTGCTTTTTGCTTGGGGACAAAAAGCATTTTAAGTTGAATGAAAGTAACTTGAATGTAACTCAAGTGATAATAATTGCAGACCCTTAGTAACTGGATTACTTCTTCCCTAGTCACTCCCCCAACTTGAAGAACCGAAACGACCCCCCCTAACCCAATAGAAAACCAAATCAAGGGGGTGTTAATAAAACATCCTACAGGAGAAGTGACAAGAGCCCATCACCCCTCCTGCTAAGGAAATCATCCAATGCGTGCACTTCAACATTGCCAATTTAATGAGCTAAAGTGCAAGCCTCCCACACCTCCATTTGGGAACCCATCCAACACCCCAACTGTGCTTCAATTACTCTATCCCTTTTTCTAGGAGTATAAGAAAGAAAGGGCAAACTCCCAATCACATGGTCCTCTTGCTATTAATCTCTTATTGTTAAGACCATACAACCCAGTCAGTAGGACCTGTCATCAGGCCTCCATGTCTCATAGCAGATTTTTCCCTTATAGGGTTTCACTCCAGAAGGTTTCTTAGTTTACAAGCAACATTCCTCTTTTGCACTAAAAAAACTTTCTGAGTGGACTACATCATCCTGTGGGTGCAAATAGCTCCCCTACCAGGATCGAGATGCCCCTCTCTTGACCTCCCGATGTGACTTGCAGTGCAGAAAGGAAGAGTCAACTGCATCTTATCCAGTTGTCATTCATCCTCTATGTTACAGGTCACAGCTCCATCTTCCTCTGGAGAGTGGACATGTGGTTATGTGACTGTCACTCCAGACAAAGGATGCCATACTCCTCCAAGGAGTCATTATTCTCTGCCCTATGTCAGTCATCCCTGTGAGCATACTCCTACCTCCCCTTAGCACCCCCTTAGTTGAGCATTTAGGGGATTCCTCTGATACAAGGAAATCAGATCTTTGCTGGACACAGAGGGAGTGGACAAAGAAGCCTGCAGACCGGAGAACTGAATAGCAGGTTTGTCCTGGCGCCAACCCTGCCAGCCTGCCTGCTGCACCCAACCCTTGAGGAACAACTGACCTGTCCTGTCACAGTACAGCCTCCAAAGGACAGGGAGAGCTGCCAGTGCTTTGCAAATCGCCAAGAAGAACTCCCTTGGAGAAGAGGAGCTCTGCAGGCAACCAAAGAAGAACTGTAAGGACCCAGGACCGCCAAAATTCGACGAGTCTGAGCTGAAGTGGGCCAACGGTGTCAGTGTGGTTACCAGGCCCTCCAGAGACAAAGCCGACCTTGAGCTTGCCCACAGTGGATTTCCCAACTGCTTTTGCAGTCTCTTTCTGAAGATTCCCCCCTCTACCGTGCCCGGTGATGGAGAGCCTACGGTCCACTGCACCTCTGCACCCAGAAGCCCCTGGTCCCTTAGATTCAGTCGGACTGGACCCCCAGTCAATACCTGCAGCCCCTCACTACCGCGACTGGTGATGGAAACCAGACGGTTCAAGTCACCTCTGCACCCAGACACCCCGGACCGAGGAGAACAGGACCACTGGTATCCCTATGTCTCCAAGCATCACAAGACTTGAACGCCCCTTGGTGGTTCACCCGGACTGGACTCTCAGTCCATTCCTGCAGTATCTTTGTGACCAGACTGATCTCCTTTGATTTTCACAGGGCACCCGACGCTGAACTGCACCATTGCACCTGGCCACCCCAGGGCTGCCCAAGGTGACCTATTGGTGAGGCCTAGGACGCTGCCCAGTACTCACATTAAGTCCAGCAGATTGGTCCTGTAAGTTGTTGTTAAGTACCTGTTTGCAGTGTAAGTTTTCTCTTCAATAAAGTAACATTGCAGCTACAGAAAAATACACTGTCAACTTTTGCTAATTCTAAAAATCGATAGCTTGAAAAGTACTCAAGTGATCTTGGTATCTACATTTATATAAAAGTATGTGTTATTTTTATGAGCTTAAGTCCAGAGCACAAGAACAATTAAACTGAGACTAAATCTAATTCCCATTGGCATGTAAAGGTTTTTTGTATATCAAATTATCATATTTATTTATATTCGCACACTGTAAAAAATATAAACAAAAGCAGAACATAAATCAGAAAGATGCAATGCTCCTCTCAATGTACCAGTTACAAATACTGTCTCCTTGTGTTCAAAATGATATATAAGCAATCTTGGAAATTTTCAGCTATGGATGTTGGCTGAATTTTATGCTGTATCAAATTGAAACGGAGAACAAACAGCCAAAACGTGTTTCGTCCTTGGTAAAAAGACTTCTTCAGGGCTTAAACAGCATGTCAAGGCACTTCTGTCAATGATCGTTACTTCACACTAATCCGACAAAGAAGAGTAGGCAACAACTGCAATTCATCATATTGTAAGTAGAACCATACTCCAATACTTTGGAGAATTTGTGTAAGCACGAGATACATTTTAAATTCTGTTTGAAAAAAAGCTATCTATGTGGGCCCATCATGAGTTTTGAACTTTCAAATTAAGCCTTCCAGAAACAACATTAGAAGTGAAGGTGGTTTATGGATGACTGGATGAAACAGTATATACCAATTATTTAACTAAAAATAAGCTAGATTTTTTTGGTCATCTAGAGGAATATCTGCAAAATATTGTGTGTAAATAACTTAAATTCAAATCCATAACTGATTTTGTGTATCAATAATCAAAAAAACACCATGATCACATTAGGTTTTCCAGTAACAGCTTCTAAGAAAATCTACTAACTATAAAATGTATGTTATTCTGTGAAATCGCTTTGATTAAGTACTTACCAAGGGAAGTATTCCTTATGAAAGAATCTCCTGTTAGCTGAGTAGTGCCCTGTGCCTTTTCTGAATCAACAGGAGAAGTCAGGCTGTCACTGTTTAGCACAACAGAAGCGGTACATTGTTGAGAAGGAGGCTCTTGGTTCTTTAGTGAGCAAACTGAACTCTAGATAAATAAAAAGAAATACCAGAGGATCAGGTTAATAGTCAATCAAGTTAACTGTAGTTCAGCTCCGTAAGAAAACAAATAGAATGTTCAAACTATTTTAGATGCCAGTTTTTCCCAATTTAAGTTGGTTAACAAGTTACTTACCTTTGATAGAATCTCTTTCTGGAACAAATTAGATCTAATTGCAGATTCCTCACCTTTTACCCAGGTGTTACACTAGATCCAGACACCATTTAGCAGTACCTTTGTGGGCTGTCAGGGGGAACTGTACAGTAACACTGATACCATAAAGGTCTAGAAATGATGTGCGCAGCGAAAATAGGCCCCACTCCTGTGCAAGGACATCATTTGCTTTTGAGGCTGTTCTTGCCCCCAGACGTAGGGCCCCTGCATCCAGCTGGCTTTAAACAGAGTGCAGATTCTGAGACTTGGAGGCATTATAAAAATGGACAAAGCCCAGTTCACAGAATGGGGAAGATGGGAGAATCGGTGCGGAATCTGTTGTTAGATAGATTCTGTACCAGAATGAGCGTTACTGAAGGTAAGTAACTTGTTCTTCTGATAGAGACTTTTAATCACAGATTCGTCTCCTTTTGAATAGATATCAAAACCATACTTATTCGCAGGTGGGTCTAAAAATAGCCTCAAACCAATAAGTCCTGTATAACTGAGCAGGCAAAATAACCCTCTCAGTGAACACAACATATTTTGATACAGATCACGATCTAGTGCATGGTGGTCCATTTCTGCATGCCTTTGCCCTTCTTCGCTTCCGCAAACACCAAAAAGAGCTGATCGTCCACTCTGTGTTCTCTTGACCAAACAATGTAGAAACTGAGCCCTCTCTTAAAGTACAAGAGACAAAGACTCTCCTCCTTCTTAGTGAGGTGAAGTGGACCATAAAATGCCGGCAAGGTGATGTTTTTTCCAACTCACTACTTTAGGAAGAAAGGATGCCAGAGCTTGCAGAACCAAGGAAGACGGTGGTGTTATACCGTGGGATGATAAAAAGAGCTTAGAGCTCACCTAACGTGCTGATGGTATGCCAACTCGAAACATTTTCTTAATGGTGAAGAGGTGCAAAGAACAGCAGTGCAGCGGCTCAAAGAGAGTGCATGCACATCAAGTATGTGAGCACCAAATTAAGATCCCACAGCAACATAACTAAGGGAGACGGAGGAAAGAAATAGTGTAGTCCTTTAAAAAAAAAAAAAAAAGCAGTTCACAACAGGTATTTTAAATAATTAGGGCAGGTCTGGCAACCGTAAGAAGGACGAAAGAGCCAAAAGGTACCCCTTAATATACCCAAATCAAAGCCTTATAAAGGCAAGGGTGTCTACCAGTCGTGTACTGCACCAAATCACAAATTTATCCTAACAGACAAACAATTTTGGGCAAGTGATGCCCGGCTGCCAAGATTACATCAACCACCTCTCAGGAGGCAAGTGTTTAGCTGTCACCGCTCAATTTCAAAGAATGAAGGTAGAGATTGCAGAGGGCCACTGTAGGACCCTGCCCTCTTGCTGCGACAGCAAATCCTCCCAGAGGGGCAACCTGATTGGAGAGCATATACTCATGCCCAGGAGCTCCAGGTAACATACTCTTCATGCCCAATCCAGTGCTAATTAGGTGACTTGGGTCCAGTCACTGATCTTTTGATCTACAGGAGCCCCCAAGTCCCACCGTAGGGGGAACAAGCCTAAGAGAGAGAGACACACACGCTGGAACTCCAAAGTGCAGAATTGCTGACATTGGTTGCCACCTCTGAGAATGCACAGACGAGTGAAGCTTCTCCCGGTACGTGGAAGAGACCTTCACCCACCTGCGGTGTAACTGCTACTCATGATCCGCAGAGGTGTTGGCAGCTGAGTTTGTCCGACCGTGTGTTGAAAGATCCTGCTAGGTGCTTCACCACTAGGAAAGCACCCTGATGTTTCAGACATTTCCAGAAGTATAGCCCTTCTTGGCACAGGGTTCACAACAATCACCTCACCGTTTGCTGCAATAGCAAATGACAGTGGTAATTTCTGTGAGCACCTGCACCAGACTGCCCTTGATGGCAGGATAACTCACAGCTCTAGAAGATGGTGGTGGAGCTGGGCATCTGCCAGAGACCAACGGTCTCTGAACTCCACCTTTCCCAAGTGGTTGCTCCAACCCAGAAATGATGCAAAGGTCACCACTGTCAGCTCTGGATGGGTGAGGGAGAAGGGTCTGCCACTGATCAATCACACTCCAGAAAACACCACTACAGGTCTTGTGCAGTCTCCTGTGAAATGTGGACAATGTCAGATAAGTTCCCTTGATGTTGGGCCCACTGAGACTTCAGATCCCAGTGCATATCTTGCATATGCCACCTGGCAGGCTTTACCAGCAGGATGCAGTTGGACATCAGTCCCAGTAGCCTCATTTGACCTAACTGAAATCCAGCACAGAGGCTGAAAAGATCGGGTTCATGGCCTGAATTTCCAGGAATCTCCTTTCTGGGGGAAAGGAATGAAACCAGATCATGTCCAGAATTGCTCAGATGAAGGGGATCACCTGGGAAGGAGTCAGGTGTGACTTTTGCACGTTGATAGTGAATCCAAAGGATGTCAGGAGATTTGCCATAGTCTAGAGATGGGTGACTATCGTTTAGGGGAAGTCCACCTTCAGGAGCCAGTTGTCAACTTAAGGGAAGATTGGGACCCCTCAACTTCGAAGACGTGCTGCCACCAATGCCATCACTTTCGTGAAAACCTGAAGGATAGCATAGCAAACTGAAAATGCTCCTGCCCACTGGCCCGCTATGAACCACAGATAGCACCTGTGAGCCAGAAGAAATTAAATGTGAAAATAAGCATTGTGCATGTCCAATGCTACCATTCAGTCTCCTGGGTTGAGGACAAACCAAATTTGAGCCAGAGTGAGCATCCTGAACTTATTCTTCCAGAGGAAACCGTTGAGAGGGTGCAGGTCTAAAATAGGTAAGGGCCTCTTGTCCTTCTTTGGCACTAGGAAATAGCAGGTGTAAAGAAAAGTTACTCATCTATTATCTAGTTCTCATCCACGGGAATCCTCAAAGTCATAGGCACTGAACAGACCTGCCCATGTGCAGCGATCCTGGAACACTTTTTCAATTTATACATACATGTGTAACAAACTTTGCACATATTACCTTACGTATATGTCATCATTCTACAGAATGGCTAAAAATGGGCTTGATATTAAATTTTCATTTTAAAAAGAAACCAAATATATAGATATGTGTCATTAATAATAAAAAAAGTAACCATAGAAAACCTTTAAAAAACCTTTTTTTAAAGGAAAAGGAAAGGAGGAATGAGACATTGTTAGCCAATAGGCTGCCATGCAAAGCACAGTAGAGAAAAACTGGCACTGTACCTTGAGGACCCTGACAGTACCCCTGTATCCCATTATGCTTCACAGGTGACAGTTAAGTCAATTCATTTTTCTGGCTCCAAGAGACAGGAAGCTGGGACACAGTGCTCTGCCATTTTTGGCCAAAAATATTAAAGAATCGTTCCAAATCAATCCTTTTGGACAGTCATTTGACATTTTTAAAAATATCTATTTTCTTGTAGAAAATGCATGCTTTTACTTTTTGTAAAGTGCATTTCCTGTGGGAAGGAGAAAGCTTAGATGGATCCTCACTGCCTGTGTTTGCCTTATGGAAACTCATCATCATGACACTTGTAGTCACGAACTCTAAAAGACAGAAGAAGCTCAGGCTGTATATGGCCTCCAAAGAAAGGCAAGATACAGCAGCTGTCTAATTAAGAGGCCTTTGGGACGTTCAGTCTTTTTCCACAGCACCCTCCTCTTGCTCCAAGGACTCTCGCCAAGGGAGATCCAGAGAGAGGCCTCATCATCATCAAAAAAGAGGAGACATTCCTTGTCAACGTTGAGAAGTATGACGTCAAGGAAATAACCGATAACGGTGTGTTTGGCATTGACGTCAGTGAGAGCACGGGGCTGCACCTTAGATCAGAAGTCTCACCACTAGCTGTCTGGTAGCCTGGTCCGCCACATCAAAGTAGACAGAGGACATGTTTGGAGGCAACGTTTTCCTCTACCAGCAGAACTGCTTGTTCCAAAAGAAAGTAATGGTCACCAATGTGAACTATTCAAAATTATTATATACACATATCCGTGTCCCCTTCAATCACACTCACCATCACTAAGTCCCCCATGAAGAATTCCATCAGTGCAAAGTTACAAATGATGGCAAAAGGAGGGTGTAGGGAATTCAAGAGAATCTAAAACTGGGGCTACCAGGCACTCTAAAGCTAACAGTAAAGGATCACAATCACACTTATAATGGTCAGCTAGAGGTGTTAAGTCCCTCACAGCTGCAGGGCTTGACCCCTGAAGCAGATTATAAAAGTGATTCATGCCTTGAATATGACTAGGATGGTAACTAAAATGTTTGTGCACATGAACTTTACACAAACCTTAACATTTTACATGAATTGTTACATATAAAAAGATAGTTTACTGCATTACTTCTCCTGTGGCTTAAGGTACATTGGGTCAGCTGTACAAAGCATTTTCCAGTCGCAAACCGGAAAATGCTTTTTCCAATGTACAAAATGCAGAATGCGGTTCGGTAACTTGTTCCGATGTACCACTGCCTACTCTTAAAAAAATGAAACTTTTTAAAATGCATCAGGTTTTCCTTTAAGGAAAATGGGCTACATAAAGAAAAAAACAAAGATTGATTTACAAAAAAGCAATCACAGACATTGTGGTCTGCTGGGCACCTCAGGCCACCATCCCTGTGATGGCAGGGACTCCTAATGGGTCGCAAATTGCTACCTACCTCATTAATATACATGAGGTAGGTCTATTTGAGACCCACTAGGAATTGCTAATGAAACTCAAAAGAGTTACATACATTAGGAATACCAATTTCCTAATTGTGATTCAGAGTAAATCGCAATTAGGAAAAAGTATTTCTAGCGTTAGTACTACTAGCTCATTGTCTGCACCACACAGGAAATGAAGATCTTTGTCAGTGAACACCTTTCAGCTATCTGCTTGAAGAGAACAGAGGACCAATGGTGAAACAATGCTCAAAAACACCAAGGTGAGAAGAACTTAAATTGGCTGATCACTGAGCAGGTTTTGAATAACAAGACAAGAGGAAGGAATGATTCCAACAATACTTATTGCGATAAAACAAAAATGGATCAATTCTCTCAAAAGTGGTCGAAGGCCTATATGAACAGATTTCTTCAAATTGAAAGGTCTTGGGTGGATGTTCCAATGATTATATGCCAGTTTAATGTTTACATTCACTATTATATAAACTGAGAAGTGGAAGGACATCCCTTAAGATCCTGGCCCACCAATTTCGATGTTGCTACATACAGAAATAGTAGGTCCCTTGTTACCAGGGGGAGTTTGTATGTTTCGAGGTTGGTATGTATGTTTTGTTTTCTACAGATTGTAGGAAAGTACCATCTTGCCTGGCATGTTACCCCCATTTTTCACTGTATATATGTTGTTTTAGTTGTATGTGTCACTGGGACCCTGTTCTCCAGGGCCCCAGTGCTCATAAGTGTGCCTGAATGTGTTACCTGTGTAGTGACTAACTGTCTCACTGAGGCTCTGCTAATCAGAACCTCAGTGGTTATGCTCTCTCATTTCTTTCTAAATTGTCACTAACAGGCTAGTGACCAATTTTACCAATTCACATTGGCTTACTGGAACACCCTTATAATTCCCTAGTATATGGTACTAAGGTACCCAGGGTATTGGGGTTCCAGGAGATCCCTATGGGCTGCAGCATTTCTTTTGCCACCCATAGGGAGCTCTGACAATTCTTACACAGGCCTGCCACTGCAGCCTGAGTGAAATAACGTCAACGTTATTTCACAACCATTTTACACTGCACTTAAGTAACTTATAAGTCACCTATATGTCTAACCTTTACCTGGTAAAGGTTAGGTGCCAAGTTACTTAGTGTAAGGGCACCCTGGCACTAGCCAAGGTGCCCCCACATTGTTCAGAGCCAATTCCCTGAACTTTGTGAGTGCGGGGACACCATTACACGCGTGCACTACATATAGGTCAATACCTATATGTAGCTTCACAATGGTAACTCCGAATATGGCCATGTAACATGTCTAAGATCATGGAATTGCCCCCTCTATGCCATCCTGGCATTGTTGCCACAATTCGATGATCCCAGTGGTCTGTAGCATAGACCCTGGTACTGCCCAACTGCCTTTCCTGGGGTTTCACTGCAGCTGCTGCTGCTGCCAACCCCTCAGACAGGTTTCTGCCCCCCTGGGGTCAAGCCAGGCTTGTCCCAGGATGGCAGAACAAAGGACTTCCTCTGAGAGAGGGTGTTACACCCTCTCCCTTTGGAAAATGGTGTGAAGGCAGGGGAGGAGTAGCCTTCCCCAGCCTCTGGAAATGCTTTCTTGGGCACAGATGTGCCCAATTCTGCATAAGCCAGTCTACACCGGTTCAGGGACCCCTTAGCCCTGCTCTGGCGCGAAACTGGACAAAGGAAAGGGGAGTGACCACTCCCCTGACCTGCACCTCCCCTGGGAGGTGTCCAGAGCTCCTCCAGTGTGCTCCAGACCTCTGCCATCTTGGAAATAGAGGTGCTGCTGGCACACTGGACTGCTCTGAGTGGCCTGTGCCACCAGGTGACGTCAGAGACTCCTTCTGATAGGCTCCTTCAGGTGTTAGTAGCCTATCCTCTCTCCTAAGTAGCCAAACCCTCTTTTCTGGCTATTTAGGGTCTCTGTCTCTGGGGAAACTTTAGATAACGAATGCAAGAGCTCATCCAAGTTCCTCTGCATCTCTCTCTTCACCTTCTGATAAGGAATCGACTGCTGACCGCGCTGGAAGCCTGCAAAACTGCAACAAAGTAGCTAAGACGACTACTGCAACTCTGTAACGCTGATCCTGCCGCCTTCTCGACTGTTTTCCTGTTTGTGCATGCTGTGGGGGTAGTCTGCCTCCTCTCTGCACCAGAAGCTCCGAAGAAATCTCCCGTGGGTCGACGGAATCTTCCCCCTGCAACCGCAGGCACCAAAAAGCTGCATTACCGGTCCCTTGGGTCTCCTCTCAGCACGACGAGCGAGGTCCCTCGAATCCAGCAACTCTGTCCAAGTGACCCCCGCAGTCCAGTGACTCTTCAGTCCAAGTTTGGTGGAGGTAAGTCCTTGCCTCACCTCGCTGGGCTGCATTGCTGGGAACCGCAACTTTTGCAGCTACTCCGGCCTCTGTGCACTTCCGGCGGAAATCCTTTGTGCACAGCCAAGCCTGGGTCCACGGCACTCTAACCTGCATTGCACGACTTTCTAAGTTGGTCTCTGGCGACGTGGGACTCCTTTGTGTAACTTCGGGTGAGCACCGTTTCACGCATCCTCGTAGTGCCTGTTTCTGGCACTTCTCCGGGTGCTACCTGCTCCTGAGAGGGCTCCTTGTCTTGCTCGACGTCCCCTCTCTCTCCTGGTCCAATTTGCGACCTCCTGGTCCCTCCTGGGCCACAGCAGCGTCCAAAAACGCTAACCGCACGATTTGCAGCTAGCAAGGCTTGTTGGCATTCTTTCGGCGGGAAAACACTTCTGCACGACTCTCCACGGCGAGTGGGATCCGTCCACCAAAGGGGAAGTCTCTAGCCCTTTTCGTTCCTGCAGAAACCTCAGCTTCTTCTGTCCAGTAGAAGCTTCTTTGCACCCACAGCTGGCATTTCCTGGGCATATGCCCATCTCCGACTTGCTTGTGACTTTTGGACTTGGTCCCCTTGTTCCACAGGTACCCTAGATTGGAAATCCACAGTTGTTGCATTGTTGGTTTGTGTCTTTCCTGCATTATTCCTCTATCACGACTTCTTTGTCTTTTGGGGAACTTTAGTGCACTTTGCACTCACTTTTCATGGTCTTGGGAAGGGCTAATTTTCTAACTCTCACTATTTTCTAATAGTCCCAGCGACCCTCTACAAGTCACACAGGTTTGGGGTCCATTCGTGGTTCGCATTCCACTTTTGGAGTATATGGTTTGTGTTGCCCCTATCCCTATGTGTCCCCATTGCATCCTATTGTAACTATACATTGTTTGCACTGTTTTCTAAGACTATACTGCATATTTTTGGTATTGTGTACATATATCTTGTGTATATTTCCTATCCTCTCACTGAGGGTACACTCTATGATACTTTGGCATATTGTCATAAAAATAAAGTACCTTTATTTTTAGTATAACTGTGTATTGTGTTTTCTTATGATATTGTGCAAGTGACACTTGTGGTACGGTAGTAGCTTCACACGTCTCCTAGTTCAGCCTAAGCTGCTCTGCTAAGCTACCATTATCTATCAGCCTATGCTGCTAGACACCCTATACACTAATAAGGGATAACTGGGCCTGGTGCAAGGTGCAAGTACCCCTTGGTACTCACTACAAGCCAGTCCAGCCTCCTACACAGATGCTTTATCAAAATGGGACTCTTATTTGTCCAATTTCCAACATTTAAACATTAGTTAGTGACTTTTTTAATTAGTATTAGTAAAATTATTTTTTATTTCTTTTTAAATATAGAGAGTGAACAGCGATCTCTGCATGCACAGTTCCAGTCCAGTTTAACCAAAATGTAATAAACCTTTCCTTTCTAGACAAGAAAATGGTGATGTCGACGATAGGCATGTGACTCTTAAGTGAAGAAGCTGGGATTAGGCATTCTTTTGACATGAAGTCTGCTGCATTGTGCACAAATAGGATTAGTCTGTCATATTTTGCAAATAGAGTCTTCTGTTGTAATAGATTCAAACTTATGATTTCCCCTACGAATGTGCAACTTTTATTTATTTCAATCACAAGCAAATTCTGGAATTGAGACATAGTTTTGAAGTGACACTGTGCCACATGAAGGAATTTCTTTCTTCAAAATCCTTTGAATGCTTTTGACATCTAATAACTGCAAATCCCACTTCACTCGCATATTACAAAGTGGCACTACTGCATTAAAATTCTAAGACTGAAGTCTGTTCTTTCTGTATCCATCTGAAACAAGTGATGTGATAGTGGAACTGAGTTATGAAACAACACCTTTAATTTGAGAAATGCTTGTAATGTGTAGCTCAAATTAAACCTCAAACCTAAACAAAATCTGAAAGATGATCAATTTTTGAGTCTCAGTTTCTTGATACTTTGCACAGAAAAGACTCTTTGAAGAAGAAAACAAGGATGTCTGATAACAAACCAACAAGCACAGAGAACACTACCTTGCTATGGACAGCCAAGTCTTGAAAATGGAGGCTTCTATCTGAAAACTGAAATGATGACGTGGTGTGATGATCATGGTCCAATTTTGGCTCCAGGGAATGAAACGAAGGTAGACTGATTTCAATATTTTCAAAGTGAGAAAAGTCCAATCTAAGAGCAGGAGCTTAAAAATAGATAAAAACATACAAGATCTTAGAATACAAAATATGCATGTCCATCATTCATTAATAAATTATGAATTTAACTACATGGCCCACTAGCACAAAGTGTCAAGTAAGTGGCATTATATGAGCTGAGATAAAGAGCAAGAATATTAGCTGGTTCTAGAAAGGAACCTGCCAAGCATTTTTTGGGTATTTGTCTTGCGGCAATTAGGTGACATTAAGGTGGGATACTACAGTAGATGAAAATTCGAAACAGTTTACTTTCTACCATTTATAGAGAAAGAAAACAAAAGTAATTGACCATGCACTTGCCATCCTCATATTTTGACTACAGTGTTAACCTTTTTTTAACAGCTGAAGCACAGCAGGTTTCAATATAATTGTTATTTTGCCAAGACAGTACTGAAGCAGAAAGCAAGAACAACTTGACCCATGCGTAAATACATCAACACAGATGTCAAACTGTCTTTTCCCCCACAAATTAAGTGAAATAAACACTGCCCTAGAGTTTGCTATATATAAAGTACTTTTAGGAGTTTTGAGGATATTTGATTAGCATACGTATTACCATTTTGCGTGCAACTCCTAGAACAGCAATATCTTACACTGAATAACTATCAAACATACAAATGGGAGGATGATTAAATAAAACCATGAACAGGTAAAAGGGATACAAAAAATATTTATAGACTGTGAAGCATAATGTTCAGTGGTCCACCCATCAGTGTTAAGAATTAAAACTGAAAAGTATCCAGCAGTGCATTGCATATTCAGTCTCTATCCTCTGAGAAAGTGCTGCTGTCTAAAAGTGCAGTGTCGTTTGAGCTTAGTGACGCCGGTTTACAAGTACAGTTGAACAACCATGCAATAAAATTAAGTCTTTTATCGTCAATTACTGTTCACAAGTGGTATATGCTCCTCTTTCCAACTTCGCAACACATAAGAATCTGGGATGATTACTATACTAGAGAAAATTATCAATTGCCTCACTTCAACTGTGTGTTCCATGAAAATGTGAAGGTCTTATTATGTTGTGTAATAAGCTATTTTTATGATGATGCTAGGAATTCAGGAAGGCTACATTGGTAGAGAATACAATTTCATTTTTTCTCCCACACACCACATACCTTCATCAATAAGTGGTCATTCAGGTAGATGCGATGAATGATGTTCTATTCTACAATTTGGAGTGGAGGAAAAGGGTTCCTCTCAAAACTGGAAGCCATTGGCTGTTCCCATAAATCCACAATACCAACAAAATATCAGAGACTCTGCTGTCCTAATACTGAAATAGGACATGCACACATAGATCTGTCTTCATAGTCTTCACTCAATATGCTCTCATTAGTGCTTTTATTGGTTTTGAAATGCAAAGGTGAATGATGGTGAAACAGAGTGCCCATAAACTCCCTCCTACCCAGGGTGGAGAGCCCTGTTGCATAGATGTTAAGGACACGGGGTGCCAAAGGAAAGACTTCAATGCTTGCTATTGCAATACAAGTAGAGATCTCCAGATACAGCAAAGGAGCAAAGGACTTTCTGTTTGAAATTCAACAAGAAAGGAAGTTCCTTAAGAATGCAGGATGTCACTAGCTGGGAGCCTTTTTGAACCACCAGGCCTGGTTCACAGTCATGAACTGGAAGTGAGGCCTGGTACCTAAAAAGACCGGATCTTCTTCATAAGAAAGAAGGGATCACAGGATGTTAAGCGCTACGAAAATTAGTTGCCTGAGATCCTCTGTCTTTCTGTAAGACAGACTACCTTTCAGTTTCCACAGCTACAGATAAAAAGAACTCTGCAACGTATGAAAGTTCATTAAAGACTGAGAAGACATTTCCCTGGAGGCACTGCCTCCTTTTTGACACAGTTCCAGAATGGATGTCTTTCATCAAAGAGAAGGGAATAACTAATTAATGTCTTCTTTTTCTAGGATGGAATACTGCTCCACTTGGTAAAATATTTTCGATTTTGTCCTCTTTTTCAGCGAATCTCTAAAGTCTGGCATGGGAACATGGCGAGTATAAATTATTGACCCCTTAGGGACCCTTCCTAAGTAAAATGATAGTTTATTAACCTTGGAACTTTTACTATATCCGTGGAACATTTCTTCTAAGAAAAAGGAGTGTGTGTTGTGAGATCAAGATAACCTGGTTATTTACGATTTACCTGGGCCCAATTAAATAAATACTACTAAACATTATGGAATCTGGTTAAAAGAAAAGTCTTCACATTTTGCTTAATGTATTAGTTGTGATTTTATATGCATGATGGAGAGTACTGGTTAACAAGGATACATTGAAAACTTGCATGAAACAGGTGTAGTAAAAAGAAAGGTGGCCTTTGGTATGAGTACAATGCTAAGCACACCAATATGATCGAAAAACAAATCTGAAAATACTGCCACTGATATATTACAACAAATAAATACATTGACAATTGTGTGATCCTTTGGGCACAATGTACCTAAATATTGGTAATCTTAAGCTAAAGAACACCTACCATGAACATCGTTGTCACTATCAGATGTTCCCACTGGTGATGCATTGATGTGTAGTTCATTAGTGCCGCCAGAAGATAACATGCTGCTGCTGTTCAACTGAGTGTCGAAAGTTGGACTATGACGTTGTGCAAGTCGTTCATGACTCTCAGTGATTAAATATGAATGCTAAAACAAAAAAGATCTAAGATGTCACTACAACTCTGAAAGAATACTTATAACACAGTTCAGTTTAAATCGGAACCAGCCAAACTAAATGTAATTTTACATTAGCATATAATGTAGGTAAATGCATAATCACCTCCAATTATGTCTGAATGGTACCTGAAAGGAACAAATGTAAGGTTTCTAGGGGTACAGAAGTTTGGTATGTGGCTACAGTGTGCGCTGATACTGGCTGGGGTGCCAGGAAAGGCAATTCTGGGCTCAATGGTGCTGCGATTACTTTATAGCAGGGCTATAGGCAGAGCTCCGGGTGGGGGGGGAATGCAATGGGAAACTTAACAAAAAAAATATATACATATATGATTTTAAATAAATAGGAATGACAGTAGAAACCCTAGGTTTTCCTCAGAAAATATGACACAAATAGAGACCAGCACATTTCCAAGCAGCACAGGAGTCTACAAGACCACATGGATAACTTAAGATAAACACACACATCATAGTTTCAAACAACGTTAGTAGCCCAGCTTAGAATAGCAAATACACCTGTCAAATGAGGAAAGAAAAGGTGGTGGTGTTATTAAATGCAGACTTGCTAAATTAAGTGCACAATATAAATTGCATGTGTACCTAGAAAGCAAATATCCCCACATACACCGCCTGTATGAGACCATCTCAGCAGGACAGCGTTGGCACCTTAATGCTCGCTTACAGAAAGTTACAACTTGTATATTCCTTACGAAACCATATATAAAATACCTTTATAAAAAAAAAAAAAAAAAGTTTCATGCCGGAAGAAATCTCCCAGGCTGTTTGGTAAGACAGAGCATTTTTCACAACCCTAAGTCAATCACTGGTACCCAAGGCAACCCCTCTCCACCACAAATACACCCAAACACAGTGTATAATCACACATGCAGTCACTTTTACATTCAAGGTTAAGTAGATGGTCTGGGTGGGATGCAAAGCTCAACAGAAGGAAGTGATGGAAAGCAACGGAAACATTCTGTCAGGCAACACTTGGTCAAGGAAAACCTAGCCCATATCCTTTGAACTTATATAAAAGTACTTTAAAGCTTGGCAGAGCCAAATGGTCACTTTCATAAGATATCTGGAATTCTCTGCAGCTCAGAAGGTGTATTTAACTCCTGGTTGTAAAAGATAAGATATTAAATCTCCCAAATCTCAAGAGCTATATTGAATTGGATTCCATTTATGAGACTGAAGCACTTCAGGCTAAATTACATGAACACTCAGTATATAAAAAAAAAAACGCAGGCATAACCAAGGCTATTTTATTAATAAAAGGTAACCTTATGAATTTAGGACAGATTGAACTGGTTGGTCTGCCTGCCAGTCATTTATGTGGGCAAGCCTTCCATTTCTGGCTCTGGGCAAAATAGAAAACTTCAAAACAACACATAGATAGAGGTCTGTGATGGCCCAGAGGGTCTAGAGTCAGTGTAATTGTGGCAACTCTTATTTCAGAATTAGATGAGGTGAGGCCAGTCACATTTTAACATGGGCTGCACTCAGAATCTAACGCCACTTTAGGTCATAATGTATGTAAACAAAACCTATTCTACAGGCCTCTCACCACTGTTGATGTCAGAAACCAGTGGTCCAAAATAAAAAAGAAACTGGGGAGTAACTCCAGAAGATGAACTTTCTCAATGGGTTTGCTTCTACACAACTTGGGAGGTATGTTGCAATTAGAAAGGAGTTTTGAAAAACCAGAACAGTGAGAATCTCCGCTAAAAGGTTTTCAAGCTCAAGCAGCCTTATATCTGGATCCAAAAAGTTGTTAATTGCATTGATGTAGACATGTTAATTTGGATGAAAATAAATAATGCAGCATGTCAGGATACAGTAATGTGAAAAAGTTAAGCACACTCTTAAGTTCTAATAGTTTTTCATATTAAGACATTAATGACCTTGACCTAGATCTCATCAAGTCTTAAGTGTAGATAAAACTATCCTCATATAAGAAATATAACACAAACAAAATGAGCCTTCAAAGTCTTTGAGGGAAAAAGCACAACCCATGATTCAGTAAAGTGTAGACCTTTTCCTGCAACAAATACTGAATATTTTCTTTAAGAGTGTTAGTCTAGCATCTCCTGGGAGCACGTGTGTCCCATAGCACCTAACAAAACAGCTTAAACTCAGATGTTTAATGCCATTTGTTTATTTAAAGCATCTCAATGGGAATGGACTTGGTCATGGTTCATTCCAACATACAAATTCCTTCCTTTTTCAGCCATCCAGTCCTAGGTTTACCAGTGTATTTTAGGTTATTACCCTGTTGCACAATGCATTTTTATGCAAGATGTAGCTACTGGGCACATGTTCTCACTTTGTCTACTTGCGTGCACTGGAATAGAGGAATACCTGATGGGTTTGATATTTCTGATGCAACCAGGTCCACTTCACCGCTTTACTTGATGGTTGGTATGATGTTTTTGTGGAGATTAAAGGGTTCTTTACATTCAAGTAAAAAACATTAAGCTGGATATTCTACCCAAAAGATTCTGCACTTATTTTAAATTCCCACCCACCGCAATTTGACACCCATCCCTATCCAGAACCAAAAAACACAGTGTTTATAATATGACAGATTCCTGAATGTAGCTTTGGGGTTCTTTGCAATCTATAGGCGCTGTTGCAGTGTATTTAGCACGGATACCCACTCAGAATAACGGGCAACCCTCTTGAACTAAAGCGATTGCATAAGCAAATTATTCTTCTTACTATAGTTGACTTCATATTGTATGGAAATGGCTTCCTACCCCTTCCCAGATTCTTTCCTTGAAACAGCTGCATGCCTTAAGACTTAGGCATGACCACGAACCTGAATGCTCCGGAACAAACTAACAAAATTTATCATTTTATATTCAGGTGCTACCCCTTCCTGATCAAGTAATCATGTGGACTAGTTCAGCAATGGATTCTAATTAATCTTTCTGATATTGAAGCAGGGAGGGTGCACTGGCTTCTGATGGTCCTGGTTGGTTAATAAATGATGACAAAGTGACATATGTGAGTGTTTTACTTGCTATGAGGTAACATTTATCTGTGACGACAAAATTAAGATATATTAATATGTAAAACCATACAATGTTAAAAGGTTTCCTTTTTTTGCATCTCTACTAAGTAGGGAATTCCTGACTGGTTAAAGAGACTGTTTATATTTTAGAGAGGATCTGAAACAGCTTTCATGTAATATGTTTATTTTGGCAGACAGAGAAATTACTTTGTATTTTGTATATAGAATCTCAGCTTTTTTACGAAATTCACAGTGGTCTACACAGCCCCATAAGGCAACCTGAATTCTCTCTGTGCAGATATGAGCTGTTTCAAAAGACATGCATTTGGAAAAGAAGGTCAAAGCAGGCTACAAACGATAAGTTGGTAAGCCAGGAATCCTATTGCTAAGGGGAAGAACAACTTCTCTCTGAAAGAGCAGGACAATATGTTGACATACTGTAGCTATTTAGATAAAATGTGCTACATCATTTGTAAAGGCCATACCTGAATGTGCCCATCAATCAAGTCATCTGGCATCACCTTTGATGTTCAACACAATTTCCTATATTTACTGCAGTTTGTACTTCTACTCCGAGTGTAATTTTCAGTTTTACCTCTGCATGAGGACAACAATTATTCAATTATGGAACTCCTGCAGTCTCTGCTGATTTAAGGAATTATCTAATAGGTCTGAAGGTTCTGCTCTGGAATCGGACTTTGGGCCCCAGGCTTGTTATGCTCACATAACACTAGATTTGTACACTATGGACCTCAGAGTGTTGGTAGTTATTGGGATGCAGCGCTTGTTATGTTACACAGAATCATGAAGAGCTGGTTTGCTATCCAGGGAGACCTATGCGATAAGAAAACAAGTTGATCACCAACCTACTAGATTCAGATTTCCAGCCCATCCCACACGGAAAATTCTGACAACATCTCAAGAGAGACCTGGATAGATGCACATCAGCATTGAGAATCTTTTTTTTTTTTTTTACAAATGTGTTGTCTAGTTCTTGAGTTAATCTTAAGCCTGCAGCAGCATCTATACGACTAACACAATAGAGCACACAAAGAAAACTTTTATGTTCCCCTTTAGGCATGCTACAATGCTCTATGTGTTTTCCCATCAATGCCTTTTAAAAGGAAGAGAATATTATCTTTTTTTTATCTGCCTATCAAGTGCATAACAAACAAATGGGCGGAGCAGGTCATTGGTTTTCTTGCTCACATTGGCAGTACATATTAACAGAGAAGTAACCATCAATACAATATATGAAAATAGAATGTAAATACTTAATTATTCCACCAGCAGTAATTGCAGTAGTTTCTAAAGAACATTAGCATTTTTGTAACCTACGTCTATAGTTAGTAAAGACGTTCATTAATCTTCAAGTTAGAAAAGAGATGGCTACCATTAAGCAGGTAAATCTTGAGGATTTCTCAGCTTAAGCCATGCAGCTGAATCTCTTCTGTGATCCTCTTAACCCACCCAGCAAAAAGTATTTTCATGAACTATGAGAAAGTGTCACTTAATAGAGAAATTATTAAACATTTGGTATACCTTGCTAACGTTGAGTTCTTCAAAATGTGGGGTTCTTTCAGACTGCTGAATAGACAAACTGGAGGAATCGTAATCAGGCTTAGCTTCCAGAAAATGGAATGACTGAAGAGTTGAGCTCTCTTTGCTTAGGTGAGAGAAGTGGAGATCAACAACAGGAGCTAAAATACAAGTCAAAACATAAACAACTATTTGTTAGAAAAATAAGTATTCTGGAGTGCAATAATTAGCAATATCAATACACAAAGCTTCTATGAATAAAGTTTAAACAGAGTACATTATTTACCTGTAATAATGGGTACTGAGGTTTACATTTATATAGATGGTTCCCTCTGGGGAAAAAAACATTATTAAAATACATTATATTCTTTTATCTGAAATGGAGGGATTCTGACTGGCGGTTGTGGTGACAAAAGGTCACAGTTCTAATGAGGACGGTGATTGACCTCCCACCTCTTTATTTAAATGACTTTTGTTTTCAATGTAGAAGGTGTGGAAGAATCTCTCTTATATTATTGGTGATGGCTTATCTTTGTTGAAGGAAAGGTTAGGAGAGATCACTGTTGATCCACACCACACGTTTTACTGGAGTTGTGGTTGTTAGCAGTTCCAAAAGTCTCACTTATAAACACACACAAATTCTTTATCCACTGGTGTTAGAAACCCCACTTTTTGTGTGGTCACCCTTATTTTTTGCTGACTGGCACTGCTGATTTTCAAACTCTGTACACTTGGGCACTACTGCCCATTCCCCAGTAGTTTTGTGGTCTGACCCTAAACATTATAAAATGATTAAATTAGTTAATCCCCAAATTACATATTTACCTTTCCAGCAAAGTCATAGTATTTGGTGCAGAAAAATACAACAATGGCAGGGGATGTAAAAGTCACCTGTGGACTGCAGCGTTTCCACTAGGCTTTAAAGGAAAAAATGGCTTCAGGCATGTCCTATGTAGCCTGTCAAAACAGTTGCGTTTGGCAGGAGGAAACCTACTTTCAAATATTAGGTCACCCTTCCATAGTCCTTACAGTTCACACAGTGAAGAATTTAAGACAACACTGACCTCTGGAAGATTGGAAATTTGATTGTAGTGCAAAATTCTGACTCCATTGCAGAGAGAGGGGCAGCTGGTCACAGAACCAGTTGTGTTTAAGCATGACAAGGTCTTTACAGAGCCTCCAATTTAGATTGTACATTTTTCCTTCTTTCTGACGACTTTTTACTCTACTTTCTAATCATGCGATCATGTACTGGGATGTACTGTATGTGCAGCATGTTTCTTGTAAGCGTTGCTGCCATTCAGTATGTCCACTCCATCCAAAGCTAGACACACACATTGCAATGCCCTATGTATTATGATTGTCCGTGAACACACCTCATCATTTGCAGACAAATCATTGGCTCTGCACTTAACACAGTGTGGTACGAACAGCGCTTGTATTATAAAATTGCCTCTGTGTAACATTCAGCAGAGGAGTGTAGGAAAGTGCCCCTTTTTGACATGGTCACCCCCACTTTTTGCCTGGTAACTGAAGCAATTTTGACTGAAAGTACACTGCGTTCCTGCTGTACAGGTCCCCAGTACAAGATCTCTTTGCCAAGAACTGAGCCAATTTCCTAATTGGCAACTCCTTTGGCAATCCTGGAAGTGCCTAGTAAATGTCACCCCTGGTATCTAGGGCATGGGTAACAAAGATGGTCCAAAAGTGCTGCAGCATGTATTGTGCCACCCTCAGGGACCCCTCACCTAGAACATGCAGACAGCCATTGCAGGCTGTGAGTCTTGGGGCAGCTAAAAGTGAAAACACAACATGGCACACGTTCTGTGTGCCATGTCCCCAAACAGTGCAGGAAATATATGTAAGTCAACCCTACAGCAGGCCTTACAGCCCTAACACAGGGTGCATTATATTACCTATGTGGACACATCTTCAAGAGCAGGTATGCCCCTGCTATGTCTTTGTCGATTCTTAGACATGGCAAGTGATCAGGCAAGCCATTTTAAGTGCATGTGCTGAACACTGGTCAATACGAATTCCTCACCTCCAAAATGGCTTCACTGAAAATAGAGATTTGGTATCAAACATCTCGTATTAATAAACCCTCACTGATTCCAGTGATGGAATTATTAATACATGCACCCAGAGGCCACCTTAGAAGTGCCCCCTGAAAAACCAACCAACTACCGGTGGGCTGACTGACTAGTTTTAGCCAGCCTGCCACCAACAGATGGGTTTCTTACCCCCTCTCGTGGACAGGAACAAAGCCTGCTCTGGCACGGGTGTTAGCACACCTCTCTCTACAGGATAACCTGCAAATCTGCATTACAAGGCAGGGGGCTTCAAAGAAGCTCACTGCCTTTGGTATGCAGATCTGGCTCCCGTCAGAAGGAAGATGCAGACCGCCCTGTCCCCAAGGCCCATTTGGCACATGGGCAGGTGGGAAAATTAGCGTTCAGGAAGGTGTGTATTTTCTGAGGTCAGTCCTACCCCCAAGGTGAGCTTCCTGATGTGGACACAAATCTTGAAAGTCTGCAATCTTGGTGACGGCAGAACTAGGAACTCTGGGACAGGGTTATACACACTTCCCACAGGAAGTTGTCATATAGGTGGCTAAGAGACCCCTGGTGTAAGGAAATGCCTCCTTGGCATGGTTACCCCCTGACCTTTTGCCTTTGCTGATGCTATGTTTTGAATTGAAAGTGTGCTGAGGCCTGCTAACCAGGCCCCAGCACCAGTGTTCTTTCCCTAACCTGTACTTTTGATTCCACAATTGGCACACCCTGGCATCCAGATAAGCCCCTTGTAACTGGTACCACTGGTACCAAGGGCCCCGATGCCAGGGAAGGTCTCTAAGGGCTGCAGCATGTCTTATGCCACCCTGGAGACCCCTCACTCAGCACAGACACACTGCTTGCCAGCTTGTGTGTGCTGGTGAGAACAAAACGAGTAAGTCGACATGGCACTCCCCTCAGGGTGCCATGCCAGCCTCTCACTGCCTATGCAAGTATAGATGAGTCACCCCTCTAGTAGGCCTTACAGCCCTAAGGCAGGGTGCACTATACCATAGGTGAGGGCACCAGTGCATGAGCACTGTGCCCCTACAGTGTCTAAGCAATACCTTAGACATTCTAAGTGCAGGGTAGCCATAAGAGTATATGGTCTGGGAGTCTGTTTTAAACGAACTCCACAGCACCATAATGGCTACACTAAAAACTGGGAAGTTTGGTATCAAACTTCTCAGTACAATAAATGCACACTGATGCCAGTGTACATTTTATTGTAAAATACACCACAGAGGGCACCTTAGAGGTGCCCCCTGAAACCTAACCGACTATCTGTGTAGGCTGACTGGTTCCAGCAGCCTGCCACACTAGAGACATGTTGCTGGCCCCATGGGGAGAGTGCCTTTGTCACTCTGAGGCCAGTAACAAAGCCTGCACTGGGTGGAGATGCTAACACCTCCCCCAGGCAGGAGCTGTAACACCTGGCGGTGAGCCTCAAAGGCTCACCCCTTTGTCACAGCACAGCAGGACACTCCAGCTTAGTGGAGTTGCCCGCCCCCTCCGGCCACGGCCCCCACTTTTGGCGGCAAGGCTGGAGGAAACAAAGAAAACAACAAGGAGGAGTCACTGACCAGTCAGGACAGCCCCTAAGGTGTCCTGAGCTGAAGTGACTCTAACTTTTAGAAATCCTCCATCTTGCAGATGGAGGATTCCCCCAATAAGATTAGGGATGTGACCCCCTCCCCTTGGGAGGAGGCACAAAGAGGGTGTACTCACCCTCAGGGCTAGTAGCCATTGGCTACTAATCCCCAGACCTAAACACGCCCTTAAATTTAGTATTTAAGGGCTCCCCTGAACCTAAGAATTGAAATTCCTGCAACTAACAAGAAGAAGGACTGCTGAGCTGAAAAACCCCTGCAGAGGAAAAACAGAAGACACCAACTGCCTTGGCCCCAGACTTACCGGTCTGTCTCCTGCCTTCCAAAGAAACCTGCTCCAGCGACGCTTTCCAAGGGACCAGCGACCTCTGAATCCTCTGAGGACCGCCCTGCTTCGAAAAAGACAAGAAACTCCTGAGGACAGCGGCACTGCTCCAAAAGAACTGCAACTTTGTTACAAGGAGCAGATTTAAAGACCCCTGCAACTCCCCGCAAGAAGCGTGAGACTTGCAACACTGCACCCGGCGACCCCGACTCGACTGGTGGAGAACAACCAACTCAGGGAGGACCCTCCGGCAACTCTACGACTGTGAGTAACCAAAGTTGTCCCCCCTGAGCCCCCACAGCGATGCCTGCAGAGGGAATCCCCAGGCTCCCCCTGACCGCGACTGTCTGAACTCCATTTCCCGACGGCTGGAAAAGACCCTGCACCCGCAGCCCCCAGCCCCTAAAGAAACGGAACTTCTGTGCAGGAGTGACCCCCAGGAGGCCCTCTCCCTTGCCCAGGTGGTGGCTACCCCGAGGAGCCCCCCCCTTGCCTGCCTGCATCGCTGAAGAGACCCCTTGGTCTCCCATTGAAAACTGAAGGAAACCCGACGCGTGTTTGCACACTGCACCCGGCCGCCCCCGCGCTGCTGAGGGTGTACTTTCTGTGCTAGCTTGTGTCCCCCCCCCCGGTGCCCTACAAAACCCCCCTGGTCTGCCCTCCGAAGACGCGGGTACTTACCTGCTGGCAGACCGGAACCGGGGCACCCCCTTCTCTCCATTGAAGCCTGTGTGTTTTGGGCACCTCTTTGACCTTTGCACCTGACCGGCCCTGAGCTGCTGGTGTGATAACTTTGGGGTTGCTCTGAACCCCCAACGGTCGGCTACCTTGGACCAAAAACTGAAACCTGTAAGTGACTTACCTGTTAAAACGAACAATAACTTACCTCCCCCAGGAACTGTGAAAATTGCACTAAGTGTCCACTTTTAAAACAGCTTATTGTGTTTTATGTGAAAAGTATACATGCTAAAGTAATGATTCAAAGTTCCTAGAGTACTTACCTGCAATACCTTTCAAATGAGATATTACATGTAAAATTTGAACCTGTGGTTCTTAAAATAAACTAAGAAAAGATATTTTTCTATAACAAAACCTATTGGCTGGATTTGTCTCTGAGTGTGTGTACCTCATTTATTGTCTATGTGTATGTACAACAAATGCTTAACACTACTCCTTGGATAAGCCTACTGCTCGACCACACTACCACAAAATAGAGCATTAGTATTATCTCTTTTTACCACTATTTTACCTCTAAGGGGAACCCTTGGACTCTGTGCATGCTATTCCTTACTTTGAAATAGCACATACAGAGCCAACTTCCTACACCTGGGGTAAGTAGCCGATTGGCTACTACCCTACACTCCCATAAACACTCCTAAATTCAGTATTTAGGGGAGTCCCTGGCACCAGGAAATCAGATCCTGCTGACCTGAAGAAGAAGACACAGTCCAGAGACACAAAAGGCAAGAACTGAAGACCAGTGATTGACTCAGTGCCAATCCTGTCAGCCTGCCTAATGACTTCTACAATTACGAGAAAGATCCCTTGTTCTCCAGCTATTAAAACTTCTAAAAGCCTATGAAGACTGCCAGCTTTCACCCCAGCACAAGGAATTCCTGTGGAGTAACGGAGATACCTCCCTGCATCCTGCATGCAGCCACAAGAAGAATTGAGAAGACTCCGGACCACCAAAACCTGACACCGGAAAGCACCACTGCACCACTGCACCACTGCACCCCTCCCCCCTAGCCTGAGTCAAAGTGGGATAATAGTGCCAGCGTGGTTCGCAGACAATCTAGAGATAAAGCCCACCTTGGTATCCCCAGCTGAGGACTTTGACAACGCCTGCAGCCTCTTTGTGCAGGCCCCCCCTCTCCCGCGAGTGACCTGAAAACAAAGGCCTGTGCCTCAGGACATCTCTGCACCCGTCCGCACCAGGCCGAGGAGAAGAGACCGAAGGGTGTCCCCGTGTCTTCCAGACTCCTGAGACCTAAGCCCACCTGTTGGATTGGTCAGACTTGACCCCACCAATCCATGCCTGCAGGCTCTTTCTGCAGACCCTCTCTACCGCGACCGCTCTAGTGACAAAAACCCAACACCTAAGGGCACCAGGCCATCCTAGACCCAGGAGAAGAGGACCAAAGGTGTCCCCAAGCATCTAAAGATGTGAACCCTTTTGTTGGTTCACCCCAATTGGACCCCCAGTCTCTGCCTTTCTGACAAGACCAATCCTCATTGACATAAACGGTGCACCAGACACTGAACTACACCTCTGTACCCCGCTGCCCCAGTGCCGCCTGAGGTGACCTATTGGTGTGGCCTAAGACCCTGCCCCATACTCACCTGAAGACAAGAAAGGGGGTGGGTACTGGTGGTAGAAAGGGGTGCACTTCCCACACGTTGAGCAAGTATAGTCAACAGTAGTTCATGTCTAAAATCATGCAAACAATGGGTGGGTTATGGTGCTATATGGTAAGATGCCCCACTACCCAAAAACATACAGTAGTGCTTCAAAGAAACACTAAACATGTAATTTAGCACAGAAGCCCAGCACTCATAACCATGTTCAAAATAAAGATGTCCTCCAGTTGAGTTGGTTGTAGGGGATTCCTTTAATTAATAGCCAAGGGCATCAAAAGAGATTGGTTGAACATTGATCCATAAATACAGCCAAGTAGTCAGTTCAGCATAGTTCCATATACACAGCTAACACGTGTTTCGTCACAACAGGTGACTTTTTCAACGCTGCAAAATATGCATAGAGATGTAGTTGCCCAGTCCAATAAATCAAAATAGAGGATGATAGCAAAGTGGTTGCACGTGTGAATTCACTTAAGGCATGCGTCCATAATCAAGTGAAGGAGGGGTGTTGACATGCCTGTGCAAATCTGTACAAAGTAGCTTTGAAATAAGGCAATCTAACCAGATCAACCTGTGTAAGTTAGCAAGAGCCACCTCATAGATTGTGCCCACCACATAGCAGTTTCCTAGTATCTGTCACAAAGTGAGTAAACCATAACACCATCATCGGTGAATTGGGAATTACATGCTTAGAAAGCCCAAATCTGATTAGACCCTTTAGTGGGAGACCATGTATTAAAATCAAAACAAAATGAAGGTGTATGAGGGGGCAGTAGAAGGACGGTAGTACCTCCTTGTGTAGATATGCTCGTCAGAAATTAAACTTCGGTTAAAAGAAGGGAATTGACAAAAAGTCCAAAGCCCCACATAATAAGAGGTAAATTGAGTGTTTTTATTGTGTTGAGTTTTGACTTGAATTGTTGTGATACTGTTAAATACATCATACATTTTCCTTAAGTTAAACCCGTCTGCGCTGTGCCAAAATTCGCAGGGGTTGAGCCCAGGTTTATTTTATAGAACTTGTATATTGACCTGACAAGTATGGCCTTATTAACCCACCCCCGTAAGACCTCCTGATAGTAATCTCAACCGATGTGTTGTCCCGCACTACAGTTCGTGCTACATTCCACTCTGTTGAGCACGGCTTCAGCTTCGGCTCCAATCGCATTGCTTTGCGGGCTGGCCATCTGGTTGCTCTTCTTATGACCCCCAGATGCAGATTCAACCACAGAGCATGACTGGATCTCTATGTGGATGTGTGTGGCACAACATTTACTGACCTGGGGAGGGAGCGGGGCCAATGGCTATAATTATTGCTCACAGCTCATAACGCCCGACATTGATGAGCACTGGATGAAAGCAGAGCCACAGAAACAAAATACCTTAAGTACTGTCACGTTTAAAAGGGCAAGTAGCAAACCTGACTAGAAGGGTCCAGCTACTACAAAATTAGCACGACATATTAGATATTGGGAATCCTGCATGGAAGAGAAGTACTGTGGCTAGTACACAAATAAAATTTGTGATCAAATCTGTGGGGTAAAGAAAATAATAATAATTTCAAGATCTACTGACATAAGGCATCTCCTGAGACAGTTCGAAGATCTATTGGAAGATCCTGGGACATAACAAGATTCCTATAATTCGAAGCCACAATTTATTGTCATCAGGGTTGGAAAGTACAAATCAACTGACTGCTAATGCATACTAACCGGATCACGGATAGAGTCAAGGGGTAGAAGCAGACTGAGGAGGGGACACTAGGCCCGCCACACGAGGAAAAGGATTGAGAGGTGTGGCAAAAGCTGTCTGTGCAGCACAGATGCGGCTTGCAGCCCTCTTGTGAAAATCTGTGGCGTCCCCCAACCAATTCATAAGCTTAAGTGAGAAAAGGACGGATTATCAATGAAATGTGTTTCCAGAGACGTGTCTATGTAATTGTGTGCAACAAGTAAACGCAATAAGGGCCGGAATCTGTTGGCAGCAAACTAATGGCACAAGGCTTGATTACATAAGGACACACAACAGGCCATTTCACCAGACAGACTCTGGTAGGCAATGTCTCACCAGGAATTATCGACAGTGGATCCCCACGTAAAGTAGGAAGGTATAGACTTCTACCACATAAGACCAGTCTCCGATTCAGCCCATTTCTGGGCAGGCAGGAGGGGCTCTTCCCCCAAGACGTAATCCCAAGCCTCTGGTGAATGGTGAGAATTCTTTGCCTAACTACTCACACCACTCTAAAGATAAGCCGGCATGCCCCCTATTCACATTGGGAAGTCTAAAGGGGATTCTAAAAGAGAGCGAATAGTAGACCAGGCACAAGCTTAGGGGGTGTAAGTTTTGGCCAGCAATTATACTACTTCGGGTTCCCAAACCCCTCAGTCGATAAATTGAATTACAAACTTGATGAGGGCTTCCCCTATGACAGCCATGACAACAGGCTATGTTCCGCCCCAGGAGGGAGTATCATCACTGTCCCCACCAGTACACCCTTTACTAATGCCATCAATTGAAGTAACACTGAATCAAATATTAAGGGAGCTTTGAGAGATGAAACTATCACAAGAAAATGCCCATGGAAAAACTAATGAACAACTAGGTCGAATTAATATCAGCATTCAACAGCTATCTTTGTCTCAGGTTGAGCAAACTATAATGGACTTGTAAGATTCAAGTGATTAACACGAAACTGAAACCACCAAAATTCAAGCCAGACTTGAGGAACTTCAACTAAGGCTCAAATTTAAGATTCACAGGAATAACAGAGGACCACGATGTAGGATTGACAGTAGTGAAGCTGATTACAGGCCTCAATAATAAATAAGTACTCCCGGACTAGGCATTAGAGGGCTCGGATTTGACAATTACTCAGGCGCACAGGGTTCTAGCAGTACGAGCTTCAGGTGCAAAGTACCCAAGAACCATCTTGGTTAACTTTGGTGACTTTAGGATTAAAGAACAAAACTTGACACATGCTATTTAAAGCAGAACTTACAAAACTACGGATAATTTCATGTTTCGAATATTCTCTGATATGTCAAATTTGCCAGCACAATGTCATAGAGAGCTCATAAGACTGATCGATGACATGAAGCACAAAGGGGCACCAGTTGGCATCATTCAACATTCAAAACTCAAAGTTCTCCTTAAGGGCCAAGCACACATTTCATTAGGTGGATAAGGCCAAGATGGTTCTATAGATGATCAAGACAGAGGGAGATGGGAGGGGGCGGGGGGAATGCAAACTAATACCTCTTGAGGCTTTGTCAGAGGCACTATGGGGTACAGTGGGCATATTGCTTGTATGACGTCAGGATAAGTTGTAACTTGATCAAGAATTTATAAGGCTCCACAATGTACATAAGAAGTTGAAAAGGTTACAGCTGCTTATCTTTAGCTAGGATCGAAGGGTTAAAAACAGAGAGTAATGTAAATACAACAAGATCCAAGCTAACTGGATAACACACAGAAGGTGGACTGCCCATATAATAGGGTATTTTTCAATAAAAAGGTGCAGGTACCTCATACGAGCAGGCTTGTCTTCTAAAATAAACAGTCAAGCAGCAGGACCATGTCAACAGATAGCACAGTATGATAGATAAACAAACATTTTAAGTAGCTTTGTGTAATGTTAACAGCATGAATCATCAATTAAAGTTCAGGTCTATACTACAGTGGTTAAGGACATCACAAGCGCAGATAATTCTGCTTCAAGAAACTCACCTCAAGATGCAAGATAAAATGTCTAAAACGCTGAGCTTCATTCACCCAGGCATTTCATCCATCAGCTAATGCTGACAAAATTGACATATCAGAGAATATTCGAAACATGAAATTATCTGCAGTTTTGTAAGTTCTGGGGGGGTGGCAGTATTGATCACGTGGAGTTTTAGGGGGGAGGTGTATCAGGTCTTTAGGGATCTGTAAACCAGGTGGATTGTAGTCAGCTTGAAAGTCGAGAGCCAAACCCTTCACCTGGTTAGCTTTTATGACCCGATGGATGACAAGATCATTTCCCTTAGAGAATTATACAACCTTTTGCTCCCACTTCCAGGTCTCTTCGTGACAAGGTGAGATTTCAACATCATACAAGATATAAGGTTAGATAGATCGCAAAAGCATAAGTTCCAAAATAAACCAAGAGCTTCTCGTTTCTTAGTCAAAGTATTTCGAGATTTTCCCCTAATAGATCCCTGGAGGTTGGAACATCCACAGAATCAAGAATTCACATGATTTTCCCAGAGGTTTAATTCAGCCTTCAGGATATATATATTTTTTTATTTCGTATCAATGGGCTAGGAGGAACTCCTATATATGGGTGAATCCTCTTTAAGACTGCTAGGTGCCAGTAATCGCATTAAGGATGAATACCAAATAGGCAGAACGACTGCAACAGGCATTAGGTTAAACATTGTTAACAGATATAGGGTGGACAACACTCGTGGTCAGCAATCACAGAGTTTCTAACTAGAAATAAAGAGTTGGACTCCACATTGGTAGTTTGGGAGGCATTAGGAGGGAAGCTATCTCCAACAAGTCACAAATATCTAATCTGAGAAGGAGAAAAACCCTAGCACTGCAAAAGGAATTAGACTTAGCGACGCAAGTCCATCTGATGTCTTATACTCAAGGCCTCAGGGGCTAATATGTTGAAAGCCAGATGGAAGTTGAGGGAGTATTATATGTCTCAGGAAATTATTAATCAGAGTACATGCTTCCAGCAATACTATGAAGAGAGTGAACATGCCGGGAGGTTCCTGGCCTGGTCAGTCAAGAAAAGACAAAATTGTATCTATAAAATCAATCTATGATGAGGCCAGGGATCAGGTGGTTGATCAACTGGCGGATATCAACAGGGTATTCTCAACATACTACAATAATTGGTACGCCTCCATGTCTACAATCATCCCAGAACAAATAAACAATTATCTCGGGGCAACTGAATTGCCTATTCTCAGTAGAGAACTCAAGACACTTGCCGTGACACCAATTACATTGATTACGTTGAATAAAGTCAAAGAGGCCATTACAATCTTACCCCAATGGGAAGGCTTGTGGGAGCGACGGGCTGCCAGCCAAGTTATTTGTAGTTCTATTGTTTAATTAAATACTTAATGGGTGCAAGGTTTCCAGCTCCTTTACTGTGGTGGTAATTGTTAGCGTTTTGAAAAAGGAAAAACCAACCGATTGGCAGGGCTCATATCATCCTATTAGTCTTTTAAATATTGACTACTGGAAGCCACAATTCTTAAAAGTTACTTTCAAGAATTGTGGCTTCCAGAATAACCTCACTAGCACAAGCAGTAGTTCATAGAGACCATTGTGGATTCCTACCGGGGAGAACAATCTCTACCAATACCAATTTGTTTTTCACAGGCCACAGATTACTTTACGAATAACGTGGGCAAAACTGCCATCATTATGTTAGACGTCAAATTTCGATTTAGTTCAATGGAAAGTCTCATTTGTCATTTTATATTGATTTAATTCTCCCCCGAAATTGACAAGGTTGCTTCAAAATCTATACAAGGCAGAAGCAAAAGTAGTAGTAAATTTGCATACAGCAAGAACTTTGCCAATTAGATGAGGGACAAATCTGGGATACCTACACCTCATATGTTATTCACACTATTTATTAAATCTCTAGCTACTGCAGTAGGCAAAGATCCACAGATTAAGGCACTCCTACAGGGCACACCCAAGCTTAAACTGTTGCGGACTATATCATTTTGTATTTAGCTGTAGAAGAGCAAAACATTTCCAGAGCATTCTCCAAAATTAAAACATTTACTGGTCTAGGGGATTATAGAATCAATCTCATGAGGTCGGAAGCTCTTCTGTGTAACCGATCCGAATCAGTTTTGCCTATGGATATGAGGCCTTTTTTTCAGGCTTCACACACTATTAGATATTTTGGGTTATATATATGCCATGAATTTGCTGATCCTGATCAAAAGAATTACTTGCCAACTCTCGAACAAGCATTTCCAATGCAATGGGTCTCACGTTTGCTCGCGTTGTAAATTACTAACTGGACTTTTTTTGCCACATAAATTGAAAATGAAAAGTAAAACAGTTGACATAAGCAAGTCAATTCAAAGTGCCACAGTCGGCATGAGCGTGAGAGTTATTGGCTCCCAGCATGATTGTCTAGTAAAGATCGTGGCTGAGATGAAAGGCAAACCGAAACCGGAGGAGGGGCCATCAAACGCTTTAACAGGAGGAAGCGTGATGTAGTGTGATAGCCAACAAAAATGTTCACTTAGTGAAAATGCCTGGGATGGAACTCAGCACACAAAGGAGGGACATTTCACAAAATGCACCAATATAAATGAAGCATTTATGACAAGCACAACAAAGAATGAATAGCAAGAGTGGGCGTGGTTAAAAGCCCACAGAGAGATTACAACAGGCCGGAGCACTTGTGCGCTCGACCCTAAAAACTTCAAAATCTATTACAGCATTGGCAGTCCCTTTTCCTAACAATTATTGGATGCACAGCATTAACTAAAATGATGATTCTTTTGTTGTTTCTTTTTATTTTTTCTAATGTTATCATCAAGGTCCCCCCACATTTTATTTAGGGAAATAGAGAAGATGCTGAACCATTTTGTATGGTAGCGGAAGAAACCTTGCACTAAGTTGAAAACACTTCATATAAATATGGAGGACAGGGAATTAGCAGTACCCCATTTTAAAAAATACTATCAGGCCACATTCCTACACTGGGCTATTCAGCCAGTTGCACCACGCAACCTTCACAATTATTTTTATCTAAAGCAAATGCTCCTAGAAGAACGTATTCGACTCCCATATCTCAAAATTCCAAGGCTCCCGAAATGTGTTAGATATAAGCTCCCTCATCTACTGCTTTTTAGGCATACCCAACTTAAAGAAGAATATAATTTCTCCCAATTTATTCCCTCCATGTCGATAAGCACATGTGACTTTTTGGATTTATATGTAGACATAGGGACTATTAAAAGTTGGAAAAAGGTGGGGATTTTTCGCTTGAATGATTTTTTTATTGGCTGGGACAATGAAATCCTGGGACCAGCCAGTAATAAGAAACCCGGCAATTCCTTCCTCATTTTTTTCATTTTATCAAATTCACCACTTTATGCAAAGTATCCAGCCATTAACGGATGCATTAGTCTCCAACTTCACCCAAACATATTATATAAGGGGCTTAGTAGGAGTGGGAAATTGGTATAGCATACTGCAGCAGCATCTTTATGGAAAAATAGTTTGAAACACCTAGGATAAGATTAAAAGTAATACTGGGTGTAAAATCGACTTGTGGATCTGGAAGAAGTATAATGTATGGGCCCATAAAGCCATAAGAGGGGCTATTGTTTTTAAAAAAAAGGCATTTGTTTCCAAAATTGATGCTGTATTTTACACCATTATGGGGAAATGTGTTACATGTAGACAAAGTATGGGAGATTGACTGCATGTATGTTTGACCTGTACCGCTCTAGTCAACTTTTTCCAGTGGCTTAGTACCATTTTGCAGGTGTTCACAGTCCCAGATTATCTGGGAGCACTATTTGGAATTTCTACTCTGCCCAGCTTGTCTGTGAGGCAAAAACAGCTATTCTTAAATGCATCTCTCACAGCCAAATAATTAATTAATATTACAAAAGTGGAGAACCACAGAAGCCCCATCATATAAATATTTGTTGCAAAAGATGAAACAAGATAAGTTGAAGGAAAAGGAGTGGGGGCATTATCGAAATGTCAAATTATTTGGGAGAGTGGACGGAATTTATAAAGTTTCGATGAGAGATTATAAATGATTTGGAATATTATCAGAAGAGTATGATCTCATTAGTCTAGGAGGATCTGACCTTTCAACTGCATACTCATTTTCTTACAGCTACTACATACAACTCGGGCAGATAGAAATGTTCTTGTTGGATTTTATATTTTTTAGCCAAATGAGAATCTGTGTGTCATTGGCAAACATCTGAAACTGTAGTTGGTGTAGCAAGGTCATCTCCATCACAAAAAGATTGGGCAAGAGAAATAATTCTTGAGGGCCACCATATGATTTGGGTTTGGATGCCACCCTTTCTAATTTGTTTACCTTCACTCATAGAAATAACAGAAATGCCAGTTGTGGCAGATAGTCTAGCAGATTCACATGGTTGGCTGCTGAAAGATTAAACAGGATCACAACTTCAGATCAAAAGAAGCTCCTTGCTAATGTCAGAGCTAGGAAGCTGGTTCTTTATATAGAATACCAAAATGAGGTATACTGTGCAAAGAGTCCAGGTATACTCTTATGAGTTGACAGGGGCTTGCTCTAGCAATCCCTGGGTGCTCTTTTAGGAGGTAGTGTGGTCAAACAGCTTTAGGCTTATCAGAGAGGAGTGTTAGACATTTTCTGCATGCACAATGTCAATAAGAAATATCCATGACTCAATGAGGAGATCCATGTCAATTTATAAAAATAACACTTATAGTTATATCATTTTAAGCACCAAGATAATGACGATCAGGTAAGCATGTTTCCAGTTATGAATTTTTACAGGTTCGAAAAATCAACAGTGCAATTTCTGAAGCGTCAATCTGCAAACAGGTACTTTACAGCGACTTACAGGACCGATTTTCTGGAGTTAAGGTAAGTATAGGGCAAGATCCAAAGCAGCCCCAACAGGTCACGTTGGGAAACACTGGGCCGCCCGGGTGCAGAAGTGCTTTTCAGCGCCAGGTGCCCTAATGCTATCCTATGGGAAAAGTTATATATACTGCAGTGGTTCCCAACCTGTGGTCCGGGGACCCCTGGGGGGCCGCGAATCCTTCTCAGGGGGTCCGCGACTGCTTAGAAAATTAAAAACTACTAACAAATATTGACAAATTAGGTCCTCAGCTTCCAGTAATTACTCAGGTGGGGGTTCCCAGATTCCAATGATGATTCAGTTGGGGTTCCCTGGGTTCCATTAATGTTAAAATGGGGGTCCACATAAATCAAAAAGTTGGGAACCACTGATATACTGCATTTGGGCACTTAGCAACGAATTACAGGACTGTTCTGGAGCTAAGCTAAGTATGGGACAACATCCAAAGCAGCACCAACAGGTCACTTCGGGAGGCACCGGGGCGTCCGGTTGCAGAGGTGCTTTTCAGCTTCGTTTGTCCTAATGTTATCCTATGGGGAAGAAACAGATATTGCATACTGGCACATGACAGCGATTTACAGGACTGTTCTTCTGAAAGTGAGGTATGGGGCAAGCTCCAAGGCCACACCAACAGGTCACCACCTCTAGGGGATCACGGTCGTCCAGGAGCAGAGGTCTGTTACAGCGTCGGGTGTCCCATTCACTTCAATGGAAATCGGTCCGGTCAGAAAGAGGCCGCAAGCAGGGAGGGCCTATCCGAGGGAACTCGGGGGTCCAGGGGCTCGACCCTTGAGGTCGTAGGGAACATTAGGACACTGTTGGCCCACTTCTCCTCAGGCTGAGGGGCTCTGGGGCAGTGATGTCTTTTGGCATCGGGTTCTGGTGCAGGATATACTCTGGGTTGGAGGGGGCCTGCAGAAAGAGAAGTCCACAGTTCGCAAACCCAAGGTGGGTTTCATCTCTGGAGGGTCAGGGGACCATGCTGGCACGACTGACCCACTTCAACACGAGCTAGGGGGCAAAGGTGCAGTGGTGCTTTCCAGTGTCAGTTTTTGGTGGTCTGGAGTCCTCGCAGTTCTTCTGCGGGATGCAGGGGAGCAGCTCTGCTACACCTCTCAAGTTCCTAGGTCTTGGTTAAAGGGTGGCAGTCCTTCCAGGCTTTAGGAGGCCCAGGCAGTTGAAGACAAGTCATCTTTGGTGCAGTAGTCGAGGAGAGCAGGCAAACCGGCGGTGCTGGGGCCAAGTCAGCTGCTGGTCTTCTGTTCTTGCTTTTGCGACTCTTCAGGGTCGGTCTTCTTTAAGGTTGGCAGGATCTGATTTTCTATCACCAAGGGGTCCCCTAAATGCCGATCTAGGGGCATTAGGGGACTGTAGGGTAGTAGCCAATGGGCTACTCACCCCTGGGGTCACTACTCCCCTCCCCTGTCCCAGAGTTCCAAGTTCTGCCACCACCAATATGGCAGAATTTCAAATTCTGTGTCAACATCGGGTAGTTCACCTCAGGGGTTGAACTGCCCTCAAGGTGGACACGTCTCTCTAACTACTAATTTTCCCACCTTATCCTGGAAAGCTGATACAGCAATAGAAAAAGTAGGAAAGAGCTTCCAAAAACTATTTAGTGGCAATTTGTCATAAAAACTGAAGTTCAGCTTAAGAAAGCTGAGATATATAACTTTCTGTGTGCCAAATATCAACCATTTTGATCGTGGAAGTCTAAAAAGGCTTGAATAGAATTTAGCAGCAGAATCAAGCTTTATTGGAAAAATACCACATTTTCAGCAGGGAACAATGATACCAACAATCACTGGATGAGTTTTTAGTTGCTATTCAAACCCTAGCAGTGTGATGTGAATCTGAGATGCTTATAGATCAATAATTACAAAATCAAATTGTTGTGAATAGCAAATGAAAAAGGTGCAGGAAAGGTTAGTGGGATGCAGAGTACGGAGGGAAGGGGAGGAGGGATCATATAAATTGGAAAACGGCATCACACATAAGGTATATGATAGTAATAATACATGGAAGGTCCATGTAAGAGGCAGCTATGGTTCTGGGGTCCCGGTGGGCCCCGGTGGGTGGGGGTGGGGGATGGTTGGAGGGGCAATTCATCGATGGTCTAGAATAGGAGCAAAGAGAATTAGCAGGAGAGAGGGGATGGAAGACCATTGAAGGGAACTGGAGGGTACAAGAAAAGAGCGTCCAGGTACGCTGTAGTCTTGGGGCGGACAGCCCTAAGAGAGGGGACAATCATTGAAATGGGAGGGTTGATGGGGGGGTACAGAGATGGGACAGATGCTGGACAGGATAGATAGCACCCAGGCAAGATCAGTAGAGGGGGGGGGGATTGGTGGGCGTGAGGGAGACAACATTCTTTTTTAAGCTTTAGCACACTGCAATAGCTCATTTACTCCCGTCTCCTTGGATTGTAATCTTGTACCCAATTTAGGGGTTTATAGATATCTTAGGTTACCATCTGGCTGGCCTCTTGTGTACATTTTGTTTCAATGTCATTTCGAGATGATACTCTGAGATATGGTACTATAAGGGAAGAATATAACTGCATTTTGATAAATGTAGTGGATATTGTGAGAGATAAAATTCTGACAGTAAGAAAAGACATGAAACACAAAAGGTAATGGGAGGCTGCTTCAATAATTCTAATCACTGGTAATCCCTCAGGCTACAACTCCAACCCATCGTACCTTTGCTCACCATGCCATATGCAAATCAGTCATGACCCTGTTCCTCAGTGGGAACAGTCCAGCCTGAACTGTCAAACCAGGTCCTCCAGGCCCTCCCTGAACTGGAACACAAGCAACCCAAGACCAGTTTGGCCTAGGTATGAGCTCATCAGCTGGGTACAGCTAGGTTCAAGTGACACAGTGAGCAAGGGGCCCACATCTGGGCATACCCATGCCACTTAGGGCTGTACATGAAACACACAAAAGGTGATGAGAGGCTGCTTGCAATAAGTCTAACCACTGGCAATCCCTCTATCTAGGGATCCAGTTGCATTATGTGATCAGTGGCAGGCGGGTCCTAGATGCCGGTCCAAATAGTTGCAACCACAGAACACCATTTGTCTTTTGTATTAAACCAGTGAAAGAAGTTATATGTGCACTTATTTCATTTAATAGGGGGCACCATTTAAGGCATGGTGTTAGTTGTAAATAACAAAGGTTTGTTTTGCACTTTAAGTAACTGATATATTACTTGAAATTTTGCATTTAAGCTATACACATCTACTCAGCGTATATCTCTGTATGTTGCAACCAAAAAGCTAACATGGTCTTGGAGCCATGTTTGAGTATATAGCTGCAGACTTCCAAAAAGTGTCACTTTCAGCTTAATAACTACTTTCAGTAGCACCAGTTAGTAAATTACTGTAGATTTAATTTGTGAGTCATTAAAGATGAAGGCATATAAAAACCAGTAGTCATTCTGTTTTTGTTTTTTATTTTATGCACTACAAAGGTGACTTATATCTGTCTGTTTACTGTTTTAAGTAAGTAGTGTGCAGTAGTACCCTTCACACCCCTTTCCTGCATTTAAAGCCCCCTGGGCTCACAATTAACTGGAGACAAAAACGTACTTCTCCAGGAAGGGAGATAACCTCCTGCAGCTCTTTAAATCATTCCCTGGATGTTTGCAGTCACATCTGCTTTGCCATGGAGACACACAAAACTAGCCTTTTTTCAAGGGATCAGTACTTCAGATGAAGTGAAACCTTTCACTAGTAGGAGGTTGGATAAGATGTGTCCAGGTGGGGGTGGATGGAATTAAGCTTTTGATATTCTGATGATGAAATGAAACAGTCATGGAGGAGAGCTGGGATGGCAGAGAGGATTTTCAGAAAGGCTCATATCTAACATTTTGAATTTCTGAAGCATTTTTTGCCATCCGGTGCTTAGCTGAGGCAGGATATGTGTCTCAGTGTGGTAAACAGGAGGTGAATGTCTCTTGACTGTCTTACGAAGGGTTAACAAGTCACAGTTGGAGTCACATTTAGGACTAATGCAACCACTCTCTACGCAGAGAGCTGATAGGAACAGGAGAAGATTGCACACTATCTGCTAGATGAATTCTCATCTGAAGGAGAAGGAGTGAGAGTGAGAAGAGGTGTCTCCTATTTTTCTATTGTCACCAAGGCTTTTCTGATGGCTATGGGAATTTACCTTTGTGGAGTCAGCAAAAGTACAAGGAGATCAGGAACTTATCAGAAGAAGCCCGTCTAATGTTTGGACAAGCATTCTTTGAGGCAGTGTAAAGTTTGTGAAGCAGAGTACTTGCACAAAAAAGGCAATATCATGGATTTATAATAAATCATTCCAGGATGGATGATGAACACACATTGTTATGGAACAAGCTCTAAGCAGGCAATTAGACATAAAAGTGTGAGTGGATTTGTTGAAGTGACAATGCAGGACTAGGAGTATTCAACAAAGAACAATGTGGTACTAAAAACCACAAAAATGAAAAGCTACATACCCATGTCATCGGGCATTTGCTAGTGAGATGTGGGGCTGATACCGAGACAACCCTACATAGATGGTGGGAATGTTCGACATTAAAGATATTCTGGAAGGAGGTCCTTTGTCTAATGAAGAGCATTGTGGGGGTTCTGGATATTAGCCATGTGATCCTGCAGATCAGGGAAACAAAGGTGATAGAATCCTACAGGACACCGATTGTAGGCAGAAAAGCTTTTAGTATCTGCAGCATGGAAATAAACTGAACCATGAGTTTTAATGAAAGGCAGTACAAAATTTGGACTATCGTTGAGATGGAGATATCCCATTACTTAAATGGGCAAAGGACAACCTTTACTGAGCCTTGGCAGTCTCTGAATGATAGTGTGGCCATTTAGGCTTTTGCTTCTTGTAACATGTGGGGCGTATATATCTTTGTGTGAAATGAGATGCAAAGGAGGTCAATTGTGTTGGGTGTAGTTCAAGGGATGTGCAGAATCAACTACTGTTCTCAAGGGTGTGTAAGGTGAACCTAGGTTGTTATGAGGTATGGGGTTGCGCTCTGGGGTAGTACTGAAGAGTCATGATAGATATGCATGGATGAATCCACAATATATATGTCTCAAGTCAAACAAGACAAGATATGCTGTGAGTACTAGGCTTGTGTAATGTTTGGAAACTCAGCTTTATATTTAATTAAGTAAAAATGTTTAAAAAATACTTAAACCAAAAAATGAAATTACTTTTAAGGTGATTTCTTTGCTGTCTCTCTTTTTCAAAGGGCTGGGAATAGTCTGTGTGGCTGGTCGTGTGGGAACTAGCTTCAATCATTGACATCATTTAGGGGTCAGAGCTGGAACCCCACGCTTGCCCCTTGCAAACCCTGGCACTGCCTCTGCGACCCCTGGCCTCAGAGATGGCAAAATCAGAGTCAGGAACACAGGGACAGCTCGTCCTATGGACGTTGCTTGGGGATTCGCTTCCTTGTTTTCCATTAGTTTTTTTTTATAACACTAATAGTGAATAGTATATTCACTATCTGTGTAATAAAAAATGGCGTAGTTAGCTTGAATATGACCCTCCTTGGTAGCTGAGGTAAATAAAAACACATTTTTTAGTGTATGTTGTGTGCATGCTTGCGTGAGAGTTTGCTTATGTAAAAGAGTGTGTGTGTGTGTGTATGTGTGTTTGTGTAAGCATGTGTGTGAAAGTAAAGATGAAATGGCATGTGGTGTCACTTCCGCTACCCCTGGCATTTTGGTGAATTGACAGTCTATGGCTTCAATAAAAGAACACTGTCATTTCAAATATTATGGAGCCCGAGTCAGAGTCAGAATCACTCAGCATGACTGAGCTCCTCCCTTATGTATGTGCATCATAAACTGCCACGCCGAAGTTGCTATGTTCTTCCAACATGGAAGGTAGAGCAAAATATATGCTGTTTGACAGGATGAATGAGTGGGTGTTGTGAAGGAGGGTGAGAAAGTAATGAATATGACTCCACCCCTATACCCCATGCACACCCCAACCCTAAATTACCCGACCCCCACCCACCCTCCTCCATCCTCACTGGTAGTAAGACTGACAGGAGATTAACTCCTTCCCATTAAATGTCATAGTAATCATGGTTAAGTCATGTTCTATTCATAAAAGACCATTCATAATGCTTTTTAAAACAACTTCGCATCTTACCTTGGAAAGGAATATTTCTTTCAAATGACTCCTCCAAATCCTTTGTGTATTTGTCAATTATCTGCTGAATTTGGCTTCGGTGCTTCTGTGTAGGAGGTTGTGACTCCTGGTTTTCTGGTATTAATTTGTGCCTTCGAGGTGGATGTAAAGGTAGAGAAACTGGAAGGCTCTTTGGGCTGCTTGTCAACCCTTGGGCAAATGAAGCAGTGCACTGATCAGCAGTGCAGGGAGAACAATCTGCCAATGAAGAAAATGCATAAATGTGTCAGCGAGTGTTCCACACAGGCCCATTGGTATAAAGAAATAGGAAGATGAGAACCATTTGCTAAATAAGAAGGCAATCTAGGAAGCAAAGGTTCATCAAAGTGTTAGCCGTTGTTTCAAGAACAATGTTGAGGAGTGAAAAATAGCTTACATCTGAAAAATGAAACCTAATCTGTGAGAAAACATGCATAACTAACAAAACGTGTAACTTGTTTCAAACAGTTACATTGATTTTTTCGGTGGAAAAGCATATAGACTGCTGCTGTTCACAACAGAGAAATCTCAAATGAAACAAAGTATAAACTAAAACCAAGTACACCTTAGCTTTTGTATTGGGCACACGCTTTCTTCGACCTCTCTCATTTGTGAAACGGTTAGACATTCCAAATACTATTTAGGATTTGCTCCTCTTGGTCCTTATCTTACCTCTGTACAATCAAAGTGGTTCCTATTTCTGAAAGCAGGTACAATTGTGAGGCTACGCAATCCATATGGAACATAGTTTTAATTACTTACATTGTTCCTTTCCTTTCACATACCAGTACCTCTTCTTCAGATCTAGCAGTCCTGATCTCCAGCACCAAGGAGCGATGCGGGACAGGTGAGTGGCAGGAAATCACCTCTTTTAGCAAAAGCAAGTCTATGGGAACTAAAGGTCTAGGGAAGTAGCGGATGTAATGTTTTAACCTAATCTGATGCAAGTATCATGGAAAGATGTGCTATCACTTATTATGATGCATCTCAGGAAGTATTACTGATAAGAAAGGTTTCTAAGATAAAGAAAGTGTTTCCCTCTACTGACTTGACATGAGCAACATTCAAACCAACTACAGTCCTTTCGCTAAGAACCCACATGTGGGGCAGCATTCATAGGAGTTGAACGGACATAACATTATTTTACTTTATAAACCAGCCATTGGGGCACAAACTTACATAAAAAATGTTGTCACCTATGTAGTAAGCTGGGTTCTGGGTTGTCGTACCTCTCCATTTTTTATACCTGGTGTAACTATAGTGCGCTGGGATCCTGCTAATCAGGACCCCAGTGTCTGTGCTCTCTCTTCTAAATGTGGTTGCTGGTAAACTTACCACCTACAATTGGCATACTGGGGCAGCCATTCCAGTCCCTAAAATATGGTACTTAGGTACGCAGGGCATTGGTACACCACGGGACCTCCATGGGCTGCAGCATGTATTGTGCAGGGCACATGTCCGTAAGTGTGAGGGTACCCCTGCACGAGCAGGGTATCCCTACAAACCCCAGCCTCCATTCTCTGGGCTTTGTAAGTGCAGGGAAGCAATCTTACAGTATGTAGTGGACACTGGTCAACACGAGTGGTCCAACTACATAATGGCTGCTCCAAACTTAGGCATATTTGGTATCAAACATGTTGGAATCATGCAACTATAATGATTCCAGTGGTAGATGTTTGAGCCCCTTCACACTGGGGATTACTTAGAGAATCCCCAAGTTCTGGCTGTCCAGCCTTACGTCTTCTGGCTGTCAACCCTCGCTGCTACCAACCACAAACACTGTTTTGCCCTCCTGCTGATGAACACAGCTTATGTAGAGGAAGGCAGAACAAAGGAGTTCCTACAAGGGAGAGGTGCAATCACCTCTCCCTTTGAAACAGGTGTCTTTGGGCTGGGGTGGGTTGGCCTCTGAGCACCACCAGACTGCTTTGAAGGGCACATTTGGTGTCCTCCTTGCATAATCGGGTTTGCACCAGTTCAGGAACTCCCGGTTCCTGCTCGGGCGCAAAACCACACAATGACAGGGGAGTGACCACCCTCCTGTCCAGCTCCTCCCCTAAGGAGGGGCACAGAGCACTGTCAGGTGGCCAGTTATTTTTCCAATCTTGAAAATAACACGTGCAGAGGCCCCTGGAAGCATCTGACTGGTTAGCCAAGGGAAATAACGTCCCTGACACCCTGTGATAGGTGGGTCACTTCAGAGAGTGACCAACCCTCTTTTAGGGTTATTTAAGGGCGACCCCACAGGTGGATCCCCAGATTCGCCGAGCAAGACTTTTCAAGAAACTCTCTGCACCACACCTTCTGCTCCTGGCCTCCGGAACCACTACTGGTCTGCTTTTGGAACTGAAACAAGACTATCCGTTTGAGAAAGCTCCCACTGCAATTTTGTTTCTCCAGCTCCTGCAAGATTTCTGCAGCATCTATGGCTGTGCATCCTCCAGGGTCACAAGGATTCTGCCTGCATCCAAGAAGCAATAAGGAATCTCCCTTGAAGAGAAGGAGTCACTCTCCTGCATCTGCAGGCACCTCAAGAAAATGATGACCGGCTGGTGGATCCTGCTGTCCCACAGACAACATAAAGGCTCTGCTCACAGGAGTTGGTTCTGTGGTCCTCTCTGGGTCCAACTTGCCTTCTGACCAACTTGGGTGCTGGTGGACCCTTGCTGCTGCCACTGGACCGAAACCCTGAGCACCGCGACTGCTGCTCTTGCCAAGGCTTGTTGGCTCTTCAACCAAGAAGATCTTTGAGCTCCAAAAAGCCCCAGCCTCCAGTACTCTGCAACTCTAGATTCAGCTCCCCCTTTGCAGTTCCTGCGACGGTGGGCATTGCCTACCTGCACCTCCTGGACATCTCCTAGTGGTCTGGATACTGTCCCCTTCTTTTTAAGGTTCCTCTTGTCTGGAATCCACCTTTGAGTTCCAATGAATTGGTCCACAGGTTGCAACAGCAGTGTACAACCGAGGTGTCCACTGACTCCAACAAGGGTTTCCAATGCCACTCCACCCCTATGCACCTGGGCTCCATGTTGTAGGTACTCCGGTCTTCTGGGTATCCACAGGTGGGGGCACTCTCCAATGTTCTTTGTGGTGACTGGTTTCCTTGGGTTCTACTGGGATGGGCCCTGAATCCATAAAAATCCAAACAGTATGGTCCTGTGTTAGCCCCTGGGACACCCGGCTCAATAACAGTTTTGCACCCGGGCACCTGTGGGATTCTAATACTTGCCTCTGGTAATTTCCTACTACCCCACCCCCTGGGACCCTAACACACTTACCTTGGTTGGGCACCTCCATTCTTATACCACTTTCATAGTATATGGTTTGCTCCCCCATAGGGCCCCATGTAGTTGTATGCTTTTCCTGATTATTACTAAGTGTATATTTTTGTGTGTTGATATCTCCAGGTTTAGATAAACCAATTTTAGAGTAACTTTAGCATTGTAATAACGAAACCTTTATTTTTTCAACAAATAGGGTGGTTCCTTCTTGTGATTAGTCACTGACTGACTATCGTGGTATTGGAGATGCTTTACACTCCTCCTAGATAAGCTTTAGCTTCTCACCACAGCTACCCCTAGAGAGCTTTTGCTATCTGGACACCCAAACACTATCACTAAGGATTGCCCGGACTCAGTATAGGGTGCCACACCATAGGTGTACACCATAAACTGAGCTAGCCTCCTGCAATCTATTACTATTTTTTCGATTTTTTTTATTTCGTTAATTAGTTTCCTCGACAAAACCATGACTGATCTACACAATTTAACCCTTGATGAATTACAAATTTTGGCAAATTTTTCGGAATGCATAGCTTTCTGGGTGGACGTTTGCTTCAACTGTAAAACTGCAAGTAAAAATACACCACAAAAAAAGGAATACATCACATACAGCTTAAAAAAAGGAAAAGATTGTGGTAAAGCCTGAAAGCTGGAAAGAGTAGGATCAAAGCAAAGCATATCTTTTGATGATGCCATTTTTAGAAGCAAAATAAAAAGCGTACACTTTCTTGCACAGAGCTTATTTTTCAAAATATATTTTTCTCAAACATGCAACCTTTTGTCTATTTTCCTGGTTCTGTCCAGGGGAAACCATACCCTGGCTACCTTTAGAATTTTCAATCTATGGGACACAAGCATTAAGAAAACCAAAAGGGTCATGCACATGGGAGCTTTATTGGCTTTGTCAATATTTGTTTTAGCCATATTCTACAGCTACGTGGCTGCTGTGGAGCCTCAAAGTAGAAAAAAGCAATGGCATGGCCACTAAGTCATAGGATTTTTTTTTACAGTTTCAGCCATTTGGCACAGTAGGTGGGCAGCTGTACAACATGACTAAAAACACACTGACAAAGCTAATAGAGATCGCATTGGTGAGACCTGATCTATTGTCTTTGACAATACCTGTTTCCTAACCTGATGCACTCCTAAGAAGCCAAATGAAGAAGGAATGGGTGGGAGGGGGGAAAGAAGGATGTGGTGCTACAGCCAGAGGTGCCAACTCCTGAACGTGGGAACAAGGTTCGAGTCTTGGCATCAGATAATCCTATGATACTGGCCAAATCACTTACTCTTCTCTGCATAAAAAAAAACTGATTTTGAACTTGTGTAATGTCATTGGTCCTCATGTAAAGTGCTCCAATACCTCCGAATCAGGTAGAGTTTGAGCTAAATAAAGATGCCAAAAAAGAAGAAATAGTACTTCAACCACAGTGTGAGAGGCAGATGGACCACAAGATAAATCAATCTGTATTTGGTCTATGCTCCACATAAAGAAAAAGAAATGATGCAAGAAGTGACGCCTTGTACACGCTGCCTGATTAGAAGGCAGAAAAATGAAGTGATAAAGATGTCAACGAGTGGTAAGTAATGGGTGAGCAAAAAGCCCCTATTTAGAGTTTTTTTCCTTTTTTTTTTCTTTAGGCATAATGGATTGTTGCCAAGCGACAATGCATGTGCACTGCCTGCAGGCAAGTCCTGAAAAGGATGCAAATAAATAAGTAAGTGCAAGTGGCTCCAAACACCAAAAGACTAGTTATGGAAGTATGGTTGGGGGTGGTCATAAGAAGGTTCCGGAATTTGGGAGGAGTCACATATCACAATTACTGAAAGCACACAAAGGTTAAAAAAATGTGAGTACTTTAAAAATAGAGCTATTTTTTAATGCTCACATACTTAAAATAAGCCTAACATTTGGGATGCATGTTTAAAAAAAATATAGAAATCAACAAGAATGATTGCTTTTAATTAAGCTAGAAGTCTGGGGAAATACTTTAAAAAAATATTTTTTTTTAAAAAGTGCCACAGCTCAAGTACACTTTCCAAAGTAATGTTAGCTACATATTTTCTAAAGAACAATTTACTCATCTTTGGTAACTCCTTATCTGGTAGAGACATATTATAGTTGTAGAGTCATAACTAAGGCACTTAAGGGAGAGCCCCTGGCCCAAAAATCAGTTAGCAGACAGGGGAGGTTGGGTGTGTCGGTAAGGAATCTGCAACTAGAATATGTCTCCACCAGATAAGGTGTTACCAAAAGGTAAGTAGCTAGTTCATCTGATAGACACCTAGTGACAGATTCCTTACCTGTGAATAGATACCAAAGCAATACCATCCCTGGAGGTGAGTCTGTGAACCAAGATCATTCTAGAGAGTTGTGCAGGACTAAATGGACCTGTCAAGCCAGTAGTGTTTGGTAAATGTATGGCCACTGTGTAGCAGATTTCAATGCAGAGCACAACCCATCAGGAGATGGTCCACTTCTGCACTGCCCAACCTTTCTTCACACCCACATAACCAACAAAGAGTTGCTCATCCACCTAGGATTCTTTTGTACGATCAAGGTAGAACACCAACGCTCTTTTTGGGTCCAGGTGGTAGAGTTTCTCCTCTTCCTTAGAAGGACGTGGGACTGCATAAGAAGTAGGCAAGGTGAGGGATGGGCCTACATGAAATGGGCCAACCACTTTTGGCAGAAAGGAGTCCCTAGTGTGAAGCACCACTTTGTCAGGATTGATGGAAAGGTATGGTGGCTTAGATGGCAATGCCTACAGCTCACTCACCCTGTGGGCAGATGTAACGGCCACAAGGAAGACTGTTTTCAAAGTGATAACCCTGAGAGGACAATTGTGGAGAGGCTCAAAAGGAGCGCACATCAGAAGGGACAAAACCAAATTCACATCCTATTGGGGCACAATGAATGGGGATGGAGGAAAGAGATGTGTAGGGCCTTTAAGAAACCTATTAACAATAGGAAAGTTAAACAAAGAAGGTTGATCAGGCAACCTCCAAAAAGCAAAAATAGCAGACAAATAACCTTTGAGAGTGCTAATAGCAGAGCCCTGCTGGGCCAAAGAAAGGTTAAACGCTGCCTGTGTTATCACTGAATCAGGTTTTGGATGGCCAGTTAAACAAGCTAGGGCAACTTCCATGGCTTTATGTTTCTTGTCTAATAGCGGGAGAACAGCTGTTACCGTAGCTGGATTTTTCAATTATTTTTAAGCCCTCTTCCCAGATGTAATTCACAATGGGCATGGCCTGTACACTCTTTTGAAACGGTTCCTTGAAATCTTATAAAAATCAGTCCATCTGTTTAGTTGGCATGGGGAGTGTGGACCTATTAGCTGCCCTTTCCAGTAAATTGTGGAATCCCCCAATGCCTTCTGGTGGGGAGTCTATAGGGGTGGGTGATGGAGATGATGGAGTGGGGGTGAGGTACTTATCCAAATCCGAATGGGTGTCTTAGCTCTCTCCTTCCTTTCTTCGTAAGAGGTATCTGGTTTGTGCAAAAGATCTGTCTGTGGTGTACGTCTTGCCGAAGTAGGCAATGACCTAGGCCTTTGTGCTGGTGTGGACGGCTGAGTTATGGAAGGTGGAGAGACTGTAGGAGCAGTTGTAGGAGGAAACCGCTTCCAGGAGTCCGAGATCATAAGTTGTAGGTCTGTAATTAAAGAGGCAGGAAGACTAACCATGACCTCCTGTTGCTGATAATATTAAGAATAATATTCTTGCGGCTCATATTCCTGCTCATAGCCTTCGTCGTAATCCTGATGCTTAACTTGTAGTTCTGGGGGACCATGAGCAATCCCAAATGGTCCCTCATCGTCTGATTCATGTCCCTCTAATAGTTTTGATTGGAATCAGGGGAGTCACTTTACTAAGCAAAGTGTGTCCTGGTGTTAATAGCATGAACCTATGGTGTTCTTGATATTTTTCTGTCAGAAATGATGTTGATGTGGGAGGGGGTAGCTTTTTCCTAATGGCTGTCGACCAAGAAGTAGACAACTGTTGCTGTCGTTGGAGAAGTAACTAGTGTCGATGGTGGAGCTGCTGATGGTACTGTTGACAACAGCTTGATGGAGATTTTCAGCGTCAAAGATGAAGAGGAGGAGGAGGAGGAGGAGGAGGTGGTTGTGACTGTTGACAACACTGAAGCCGCCGTATATGTGGTCTTCGCCGCTGCCGATGTTCTTGTCAACGGTGGAATACCCATCGACGATGGATCTGTTGACAGAGCTGAAGAAGTTTTTTTGAAATAATGGCTTATCTGAGAAGGTGGTGTAGCCTGCTGAGAAGATGATTTCCTGGATTTTTTCGAGGAGGTAGAAGGTTGTTTTCTCTCCTTTTTAGTAGAGGATGTCTTTTTGAGGAGATTGAGCAGATGGACCATGAGATAAATCAATCTGTATTTGGTCTATGCTCCACATAAAGAAAAAGAAATGGTGCAGGAAGTGACGCCTTGCACACGCTGCCTGATTAGAAGGCAGAAAAATGAAGTGATAAAGATGTCAACGAGTGGTAAGTAATGGGTGAGCAAAAAGCCCCTATTTAAAGTTTTTTCCCTTTTTTTTTGTTTAGGTATAATGGATTGTTGCCAAGCGACAATGCATGTGCACTGCCTGCAGGCAAGTCCTGAAAAGGATGCAAATAAATAAGTAAGTGCAAGTGGCTCCAAACACCAAAAGACTAGTTATGGAAGTGGGGTTGGGGGTGGTCATAAGAAGGTTCCGGAATTAGGAAGGAATCACATATCACAATTACTGAAAGCACACAAAGGTTAAAAAATGTGAGTACTTTAAAAACAGAGCTATTTTTTAATGCTCACATACTTAAAATAAGCCTAACATTTGGGATGCATGTTTAAAAAAAATATAGAAATCAACAAGAATGATTGTTTTTATTTGAGCTAGAAGTCTGGAGAAATACTATAAAAAAAAAAAAAAAAAAGGGGCCACAGCTCAAGTACACTTTCCAAAGTAATGTTAGCTACACATTTTCTAAAGAACAATTTACTCATCTTTGGTAACTCCTTATCTGGTAGAGACATATTATAGTTGTAGAGTCATAACTAAGGCACTTAAGGGAGAGTCCCTGGCCCAAAAATCAGTTAGACAGGGGAGGTTGGGTGTGTCGGTAAGGAATCTGCAACTAGAATATGTCTCCACCAGATAAGGTGTTACTAAAGGTAATTAGCTAGTTCAGAATTGGAATCAGGGGAGTCACTTTACTAAGCAAAGTGTGCCCTGGTGTTAATAGCATGAACCTATGGTGTTCTTGATATTTTTCTGTCAGAAATTATGTTGATGGGGGAGGGGGTAGCTTTTTCCTAATGGCTGTCGACCAAGAAGTAGACGACTGTTGCTGTCGTTGGAGAAGTAACTAGTGTTGATGGTGGGGCTGCTGATGGTACTGTTGACAACAGCTTGATGGAGATTTTCAGCGTCAAAGATGAGGAGGAGGAGGAGGAGGTGGTGGACACTGCTGTGTCTGTCGACAACACTGAAGCCGCCTTATATGTGGTCTTCGCCGCCGCCGATGTTCTTGTCAACGGTGGAATACCCATCGACGATGGATCTGTTGACAGAGCTGAAGAAGTTTTTTTGAAATAATGGCTTATCTGAGGAGGTGGTGTAGCCTGCTGAGAAGATGATTTCCTGGCTTTTTTCGAGGAGGTAGAAGGTTGTTTTCTCTCCTTTTTAGTAGAGGATGTCTTTTTGAGGAGATTTAAAAGGGCTACCGCCCTTGTAAGGTCCATGGGAGTTCTTTTTTAAGGCTTTCTTTGGCTGCTCTGAGGAAGATCTAGAATGGGATGACCTTTCCCTCTTATAGGACCTTGCTGAGGTAACAGAGGAGTCCTCAATGTCTGAATTAGAAACTGTCTCTTTCCTGTTCTTGAGCTTCTGAAGCCAGATTAGCAGCCTTCCTTTCCTGTCCTTTAAGGTCTTAGTCGAAAAGTTACAACATACCTTACAATCTTTCACAGAATGGTGCAAATAAAGGCAATAAATGCAGTCTTTCTGCGGGTCTTCTAAGTGAAGTCATTTTTACTACAGGAACTGCAAGCTCTAAAGAGGCTTTTCTTTTCCTTATCTGACATGATGAAACGAGTCAGTCTCAGCTTTACTGAAAAAAGTAATCCGTGGAACCAAGGAAAAATTCCTTCCCAGTACAACAAAACAGAAATTCTTTCTTGAAATTATCCAAGAAGGAAAAAACAGAGCAAAGCTCAGTGGAGACTTTCTAGCACAACACGCAGTGGAAAATCTAAGGGGACTTGGGCTTCTCTCAGTAAGGTTCTACAGGGTGGTGTCTCATGATTGGTTATCTCTTAAGTTTGGTTCTTTTTTCAAATAATGACTCTGATATGGTACTAAACTGAAAGATATGAGGCCTATATTTGTTTATGTCTATGGTGACACTACTTTTCTAAGGTACTCGGGACTCCCATCTCGACAATTGGGAATGATTCAAGCATGTGAATGTATGAAAGTTCCAATATAGGAGCGAATATTAGCTATTTTCCTAAACTGGTGTGGGATACTTTTTGTGGTGTTTTAACTGTATTACTGTATAAAGAATTGCACACAAACTTTACAAATTGCCTTCCAAGTTAAGCCTACCTGCCAAGCTACCAGAGGGTGAGCACAGGATATTTAAGGCAGTGTTGTGACTTCCCCTGACTAGGATTGTGGTCCCTAGTTAAACAGGGTGCATATCTCTGCCAACTAGAGGCCCAATTTCAAACATTGGTGATCAGTGGTGAGGACTTGCGTTTCTGCAGTGCCATATAATAGCTACGTTTACACTACCTACCCGCATTTAAAGACCACTTTGCAATTTTTCTCTGCTTCACACTTTTAATTCATCCTCTACATCATGTATCTGGCTGGTTCTACAAGTGGAGCCATGGAGTTTGAGCTGACTAAGCTGGACAAATACAGTGTTAACCAGTTGAAAAGCTTCTACAAAGGGATGGGGGTACCTGCCTGAGGAGCCACCAAGAAGGTGAAGTTTCAAATGGCGTTGAGGTCCTGGGGAGACTCCTGCACTCGAGGGGGAGATGAGTTGGGGGAGCCTGTGAATGGCTCTTCCGAGGAGCTACCTGCAGCAGCTGAGAGGGGCTACTCTCGATTTTTGCTACCTGGAGGGCAGGGATCCGTGTCTCAAGTCACAGCCTGACCGTAGAGGAAAGGAGAGAAGAAATAATTCCAGCTACAGTTAGCAAAATTAAAAATAGAGGCTGACAGGGAAGTCTTTGAGAGGGAAGCAAAGCGAGCTTAATGTGAGAGAGCCTTTCAAGTATAGGCAGTAGGTCACCATTAATGGGCAACAGGTGGAGGCTCTGCATGACACAAGCGAGCCAGCATGACAAATGTCAAGTGTCAGCTGCTGTCAGCAGAGCAGGTACTACGGAACACATTCCACCAAGATGCCATCAATCGTGAGAGCTATAACCTGTGGGGGGCAGGGTGGTTAGGGATTTGGCTGTGAGCCGTGCCACACTAGTAGACTGTCTGTTAGCCAATGACCTGGAGCACACTATCTGGAAGGAGGTAGAGCTCAGATCTCACTTGGAGATGATGAGATTGCCTGAGTAGGTCTGTATGACCACATGGTCCATGGCTGCCCAGGAGGGGAGTCGAGGGTTTCTGGAGCCTTGAACAGTGGTCCACACAACTGCCAAGGAGAGGGGCAAGGGTGCAGGAAACTGGTCTCTGAAGTTTCCACTGTGGTGGTTGATAGGGTCCCTGAGGAAGAGGCCCTTGAGCCAAGCAAAGAGGACACTGCCACCTTAGGTGACATACCTGAGCTTGCAGGCTGGCAAGTTGAGGGTGGGCCCACCGGGGAGGAATTCTGCAAAGTGCAGAAAGAGTGTCCCACTCTTGAGGCCTTGAGGTGACAGACCTCAGCTGATGCAGCAGGTGAAGCATCTGGGGAACACCTAATCTACTGAGAGAATGAGCTCTTATGTAGTGATCCTAAGCCTCAGATACATTCTGCGGGTCCTGTCCCACCTGCCAGGCAAATGGGAAGTTAGGAAAAATGCTAAAAGCTTCTCTGATCCCACTCCCCATCTTTGGCATCCCCTTTAAAAGGGTGGGTATCAACATCACAGGACGCCAAGACAGCCCTAGGCAACAGGTGCATCCTGGTCTTGGTGGACCATGTCACACGCTAACCAGATGCAATCCCTTTGAGGACAGTGACTGCACCTGTGGTGAACAGAACTCTGATGGGGATCTTTACCCATGTGGGGTTACCCAAAGAGATAGCGTCTGACAGAGGTACTAACTTTATGTCTGCGTGCATGAAGTCCACGTGGGATGTGTGTGGTGTGACTTATATGTTCACCACACCCTATAACCCCCAATCCAACGGTCTAGTTGAAAGGTTCAACAAGACCTTGAAGGGCATGATTGTAGGCCTACCTGAAGTCATGAGGCGTAAGTGAGACATCCTTTTGTCATGCCTTCTCTTCACCTACTTGGGAGATGCCACAGAAAGGAGTAGGGTTCTGTCAGGGGACGTCTGAGCAGTGTCTGTCGTGGGACGTCTGAGCAGTGTCAAGAAAGGGTGGGAGAAAACTCCCAGGAACCCCCAGATGATGTGGTCAGCTACATGTTGGCCCTCTGGAACCAGATGCACTGCCTTTGGAAAAAGGTCAAGAGCAATCTCAAAGCCAGCCAAGAGGTAATGAAACACAGGTATGACCAGAAGGCCACTCAGCAGGAGTTTCAACCTGGCGACAAAGTATGGGTTATGGAGCCAGTAGAGGCCAGAGCTCTCCAGGACAGCTGAACTGGCCCATACGTGATTAAGGAGCATAAGGGGGAGGCCACTTACTTAGTGGACCTCCATACCCCTAGGAACCCCAAAGGGGTGCTCCACATCAACAATTAAAGACTGACTTTGAGAGGTCGGAAGTGAGCCTGCTCATTGTGATCGAAGAGGGTGTGGAGTAGGAGAGTGGGCCTCTCCCTGACCTCCTCTCTGCACAGGAACACAATGGGTCAATAGAGGGTGTCAACCTGTCTGCCACCCTGACCTTAGAGCAGCAAGTTAACTGTCAGTAGCTGCTGGGACAGTTTGCCTCATTGTCCCCCCTCACCCCTGAACTCACACATCTGTGTGTCCATGACACTGACACAGGAGACAGTGTCCCTGTAAAGAACACAATTTACAGGTTGTCAGATAAGGTGAGAGCTAGCATTCAGGAGGAATTCTCCAAGATGCAAGCTTTAGGGGTGAATGAATCCTCTAGCAATCCCTGGTCCAGCCCGTGGTGCTGGTACCAAAGGCCACCCAACTGGGTGCAAAACCAAAACTTTGGTTCTACGTGGACCACAGAGGTCTCAATTATGTCACCAAGACTGATGTACACCACATTCCCAAAGCTTATTAGCTAATTGACAGGCTAGGCCCTGCCAAATTCCTCAGTACCTTTGATTTAACATCAGGGTACTGGTAGATCCTCTTGACTCAGGGAGCAAAAGAGAGGTCAGCATTCTCAACCCTTGAAGACCATTACCAATTCGGGTGATGCCCTTTGGCTTAAAGAATGCCCCTGCCACCTTCCAACGGTTGGTTAATAGGGTCCTGGCAGATATTGAGGCTTTCTGTGCCACCTACTTAGAGGACATTGCTGTCTGCAGTGCCAGCTGGGGAGAACACCTGCATCACCTCAGAGGTGCTTCAGACCCTGCAACAGGCAGGCCTGACAATCAAGGCCAGCAACTGCCAGATTGGGAAGGGTTCCATGGTGTATTTGGGACACCTTGTAGGGGGTAGCAAGGTGGAGCTCCTCCAGGACACAATTGTAGCCAATGTGGCCTGGCAACCACCTAAAACCCAAACGGAAAAGAGCCTCCCTAGACTTCATGGCTGCTACCGAAGATTTGTTAAAGCATTTGGCACCATTGTTGCCCCCTTAACTCAGCTGACTTCTAAGAAGCAACCCAGGTTGGTAATCTGGACAGATGCTTCTCAGAAAGCCTTTAATTGCCTCTAGGAAGCCATGTGCACAGTACCCGTGCTCAGGGCCCCTGATTATTTCAAAGAATTCATTGTACAGGCATAAGCTTCAGAGCATGGAATGGGGGCAGTCTTAGACCAGCTAAATGAGGAGGGCCTAGACCAACCAGTAGCCTTCATTAGCAGGAGGTTACTTCCGCTAGAACAGATAAGGAGTGCCATTTAAAGTGAAGTATTTGCTGTGGTCATTTTGAATCCACAAGGCAGCAAGGACTGAGTTTCTCTGATCTGATATTTTGAGGTCCCACCAGGTTCTGCATGTCCAAAGTTAGCGACCCCACCTCTCCCTGCTTTTTGCAGTACCACAAGCCACCTGAACCAGCCTTCCCTTGATGGATGGGAGAAAGGCCAAGCAAATAGCTCGCAGCTCCAGAAGGTTATTTGGAGCATCTTTTTTGTCGGAGGCCAGAGTCCTCTAGTCTTCAACTCCTCCAGTTGGCCAACACATCCCAGTAGTGATCCACCATCAATTGTAGGTGGGGAAGGGAGAGGAGTCTGCAGTTGACCCAATCACAGTTCAACAACCACAACTGAAGATCTTATGCAGTCTCCAGCAAAATTTGGATCAGACAGGAAATATTTCCCTGGTGCTGAGCCCATTGGGACTTTAGATCCCTCTGCGGAGCCCGCATATGCCACCTGGCATGCTTCACCAGCAAGATGCAGGAGGTCATCTATCCAGGAGTCACTCTCACCGGAGCCCAGAACCGAAGTTGAAACTTGGGAATCATGTCCTGGACTCTATTGTGAAGTGTAGGTATGAAACTGCACTGTGTCCACTAAGACTCCAATGAAAGGGAGATTCTGAGAAGTAGTCAGATGTTAATTCAACATGTTGTTAGTGAACCATTGCAAATGCAGAAAATGTGCTGTAGCCTAGAGGTGCGTAACAACTGCCTGGCGTGAGCCCACCTTCAACAGGGAGTTGTTGAGGTAGGGGAAGACTTGAACCCCTGACCCTCAAGGATGAGCCATAACTAGCCCTATCACTTTTGTGAACACCCGAAGGGCACTGGTGAGGCCAAAGTGGATCACAGTTAAATGAAAATGCTCCTGACCTACCGCGAACCGCAGGTAATGGCTGTGGGATTGCAGGACAAGGAAATGGAAATACATGTCCTGGATGTCCAATGCTACTATCCAGTCTATGAGACCCAAAGAACACTGGACCTGAGGCAAAGTGAGCATCTTGAATTTCTCTTTCCATATAAAGACATTGAAAGAGCGGATATCTCAGATAGGACAGAAGCCTTTGTCTTTTTACAGTACCATAAAGTAGCTGGAATAACAATCATGTCCTACTTCTGATGTTGGCACCCTCTCAATGGCTGCTTTCCCCAGTAGAGCCTTCAATTCCTGACCGAACAATAAGAGATGACCCTCCATCAGCTGTACGGTGTATAGTGGCAAGGTTGGCGGGGTTTCCAGGAACAGAAGGGCATAACCTCCCCTGCGCAATGTGGAATGCCCACTTGTCAGAGCTTATTGCTTGCCATTCGGGCAGATCGTGCCCAATTCTGACACCAACATAATGGGTGTGCTATGTTGAGGACCCAATAAGGAGGTTTTGAGGCTGCAGCTGCCGAAGGGGCGGGGATTGGACCGTATGCAATGCATGGGCCCCGCGTCCTCTGTGGAATCTGTGCCACCAGCCAAAAAAGAACTGTGAAGCTTGCTGGCCTGCAGAATAAAGTTGGCATTCCAGCCCCTCATGGGAGCCCCAGCCTTGGCCATGAAAGGGGCGAAAGTACTGTTGCCAGGAACCCATTGAAAGTCCCACAAATCTGTGGTGATCTGGCTCTTCTTAAAGCGTTTGAGCACTGTATCAGCCATATCGTCAAATAGGTAGGAACTGTCAAAAAGCTGGGCTAGGGCAATGCTGATGGGCAATCATTCTGTGCATGGGAGTCTGCATACAGAGTTTGAGCTCAGACTCCCTGGGAGAACAGAAGAGAACATTGGTGAGGGCCTCATTTAAGGGGAGCAGAGGCTCTGCAGAGCTTACCCCCTGGTTCAAGCACCTCGGTCAAGACGTTGGTCTTGACCTCGATAGAGGGTAGCTGTAGGTCAAGGACCTTAGGTGTCCTGCGCATCACCATTGCAAAAGATGCACCTTCCTCGTGGCAGGGCCCAGAGGAAAAAAAAAAAGGCCAGAGTCAATAGAGGTGCCCAAGCCACTGGTGCACCCAGCTACCCATACCAATTTTATTCTTGTTAGGAGTCCTCTTCCAAGAGACCATAACCCTCTTCATCATTGTCTCTGTCTAGAAAAGCTGGTCTGTCCAGGGGTGGTAAGTCAAAGGTGGGTTGATGTGATATGGATAGTGCCAGTGTAATTGGTGTAGAGTTGGCACCGCTTTGGAGACGGAGAGGAAAATAGGTTCCTCATCAATTATGGCTATGGCACTAGGGATGGCGTTGGTTAGACTGGGACTAGGAATGGTCTAGGGACCAGTGCCGGAGACTTGCAGATCATGGAGCTGATGCAGAGGGCTCAGCTGGCGCCATGGGCAAACCAGTCAACAGTAATCAAGTAGGGGCTCCCTCAGCTCTGTGCGTCCCAAAGGCGTTGTAAAGGGAGGCGGTAGCACAAAGATCGAATTCATGGCATCTCCTTGGAACTCTGAGTTGGGCAGGAGCTGCTCCAGCTCTGGGAAACTCTGGGAAGCATTAAGTGGACCCAGCTGCAGCTCCATGGGTGAAGTGCAGGAGTGGGATCTAGAAGCACAACGCTTGCTAAGAGAAGTCGAAGAACACTTCAACAACTTTTTCTTGTGCTTTTATGACTTACCTGACTTTGATGACTAAGACCTGGAATGGGATGACGATCGTCTGTGGGATTGGCTTCATGAAGAGGCCAGAGATCTCCCTCTGGAACTAACAGAATCTTCTTCTTCCACGTCACCAGGAGCTTCATCGCCCACTCGTGAAGAGCTTTAAGATGCATTGACTTTCAGTTGGTGCAGGCCTTGTGATCATGGCCCGACCACCGGCAAACCAAGTTTAGGTCAGAAACAGACACCTCTCCGTGACATTCTTCACACAGTTTAAACCCTGTGGGTTTGGTTGGAGAGATACCTCTAGCACATTGGAAGCACAGCTCAAGAGAAGGTTGACAAAAAGTTAATACAAAAATGATAGAGGTATCTCCCTAGATCCATGCTGTAGGTGTGGAAAGAAAGGAATGGATGTCAGTGCGCCTGTGTGGTGCCTATGTAGACACCAAGTATGTCACTTCTGGAGCAGATGCCAGTGACACAAAGCCAGCTGATGCCACCTACTGGTGAGCAGATGCACTGCTCAAGATTTTCTGGATCAAGTCTGATACTTTGGGAACTATTCTAAGGTGAGGAATGTGCATTTAGAAGTCAATGGCAGGAGGGGGGATAAACAGTTATGCAAGAATTGTAGCTATTTATGGATGCACTGGAGTGGCAAAAGCAGAGATGGATGGAAGGAGAAAGCCAAATTTAAATTCAGTTTTGGAAGTGATCAGATTTAGAGACAATGTGTACATGCACCTAAAGGAAAGATATGAGAGACCAACTGAAAGGTCACAACCAATATTTAAACAAAATGAGGTATAAGATTGCCCATTCAAAGCCTGTGTGAATGTACTCCTGTGTAGCCCATGTAAATAACCATGAATGTGCTAATATGTTTAAATAACATCTGGATGGCATTTCGTAGTAAATTGAAGTTTTAGGTGGCGTAGAATATGTTTGCAAATGTTTATGGCTCAAGTACACCCTGAAACCAGAAAGACCACAGTTGTATATTTGCACATTTCCTAAAGGCACAACCTTGCTTGCACACTTGCAAGTGAAGCAGGATTTACGAAAATAATGGCATCGTTTTGTAAGCATGAATATCTTTTCCTCAAGGATGCCCAGAAATTCCTCAAGGAGACTGTGATACCTGATTTTTAGATACGTTTTTGCTAGGAGTAACAAACTTCTATCAAGTGCTGAATCTCTAAACAATTTTATTTACAGTACTCAAGGTTATATTTGCTAGCTAATGCAGGTTATGTATCAGTGTTGTAAAAACTAAATTGAGATAGTTTTAGGACCGTAGTGTAGCCTGATTTGATTAGATGTACTTATCAATAAGACCAGTGGGACTCCTTTAAGAAATGATGCTCAGTCTCTTAAGTCAGAGAGCTGCTTAAGAAAGGTGAGTCAGCTAACTGTGAGTTGGAACACCCTGGAGTGACTAACTTCTGCTTTGCACTGAACCTGAAAAGTTTCACTGAGGGTTTATAAAAATAGTGTTTTGTTGACACCACAAGGATTAAAGATATCCAGGTCTACACAAAAGTTGGCCTACTGTGAGGCCACCTTTCTTGGGACTTGAATGCTGTACATGATCCAAGAAGCGGAAACAGAGTGTTCACCTAGAAGAAAAACAACAGAATAGGGACAAATTGACATTTTCTTCAGCCAATGGGAATCCTCTCCCCTGTATCTGAAGAGTAATAAAGCCCTGCATATTGAGGGAGCTGGTGCTATGATAAAGGAAACTCCTGTACAAGTTGTATCGGGACATGCTGCTTTGGACCTGAAGTTGTGTGGAGCCCTGTAACTTGAAACTGTGACTATCACTTGAAGAACTAGTCTGACGGTATGGCCATTTTTTTATTAGATACTTTTTAAGGATAAAGGCACCACGGCAAGCATTTAATCGTAAAGAAATGTATGTAACATCTGTACCATTTCCTGGAGTGGTTGAAGCCCAATCTCAAAATACCCAAATGGTACCCAGCTTAGAAAATAAAGAATAGTAAAAATCTATCAAGTTGATGTTATGGTTTTAAAGGGGGAGCCACCCTCAAAAGGGAGTGCAGTGATGTAAACTGATTTCTAGCAAAGGAACCAGGTAAAATGCTGAAGCATACACACTCCATGTTTATGTTTGACTCAAAGAATAAACTAAAATGAACCGAATGTGGTTAATGACTGCTTTTTGGATCACAGAGCAGATAACCTATTAACAGTAGACCACAATTTAGAACACTGCTTTAAGGGTTCACTTATCGGTAGTGGCAGAAATGGTAAGATGTGAAATTGCGAGTTAAGCTGAATTCCATCCAAGGCACGTGAGGTGGGCAGCGCACATGAAATAAGTTGACCAGATGTAGGTTGTGGCACATGAGGAAAGTTTTTATTTTCCAGGTTTGAAACTAATTTTCAAAAGTGAGAGGTAGGCAGAGGAGAGTGGCATTAATTCAGGAGTGGCTTTTGCCACAAAGGAGAGGAACTCAATTTTCCAGGCGGAGAATTGCATGACAAAGAGAAAATGTTCTCTCTACAAAAGTCATACATTTACGTTTCCAGCCAGAACACATGTTAAGAGAATATGAGGCTAGACTGTTAAATGACTGTAGAATTAAAAGAAATGTTGTATATATATAAATATATCTTTATCGCTACATCTTTCTTTCTCTCAATATCTTGACAGCTATGAGCCAGGAAAATGGCTCAAATGATTTGCCACAATTTTCATACATACATACATACTTGAGGTGGTAAGGATGGCAACAACCACAACTGCAGGTTCTCAGTTCACAATGGATCACTAATAGTGGTATGTTGCTGCCCAACGAGTGGAAACACATTCAAATTGCATCACAGGTGGATCAAAAAGTGTTTTAACCTGCACCGCTGCCCCACTGAGTCACTTTAGTAAAACATTAACATTTTATATTAAGGATCGCAGCATATTGTAAAATATATATATATATATATATATATATATATATATATATATATATATATATATATATATATATATCTACACACACACACACATGTGATCAAGGCTGCTTGCCAGCCGAAACGCGTTATGTGTTAAATAAACACATTTTTACTTCTGATTTCCCGAGTGCGCGGCTGTTATGAAACGTTTTGGATAGATATGTTTAAAAGAAATAAAGACACAAACCTGTATCACCAGGACTTGAATCTGCCTTTTCACTGGTTACAATGCTTCCAGTGGAAATCGTTGTGGAAAAAATACAGTCACTGGATGCATCCACTGAGTGAGATGATTCATTAAATTCAGGCAATGGAAGACAAGGCATTTCCTGCAACAAGGATAAAACAATTTGATTTAGATTGACTACATTAGCACATTAAGCGATGAAACAGAGAACGCAATGAGCTCAGTTCAAGTGTAGAAACCATCATTGTTCGAAAACTCTGCTTCAAAGTAACCTCATCACTGCTCAGTTTGCAAATAAAAGGAAAAGGTTCATACATCTAAACAAGCACGCATGCTGGCAGCCTTACCCACAAGGCCAACCAGATTAACACATGTTGAGACAAGACTCGGGCCTGATTACGACCTTGGCGGAGGGGAATACTCCGTCCCAAATCTGACAGATATCCCCACCCACTGTATTACAAGTTACATTATATCCTATGGAACTTCTAACACGGCGGACTGGACGGAGTAATCACCTCCACCCAGGTCGTAATCAGGCCCTCAGTGTAAACCAAACATTAATAGCTCAGCGTTGACAATTAAATCTTATAACACCCATGAATGTTCAAGCAAGTCTCAGTGTTCCATCACATAGGCACAAATGCTGACAAAGATAGCACTGCTTCCTAATCTACAATTAAAAACTAAACTACAATGATTACAGGTTCTACATGTGCTCCTATGTGACGTTATTTGCTTACCAGTCAATTAGAAGAAATTCGTACAAGAGTAAAGCAGTTTCCATCTAAATGTTTTTGACATACAATATGTTTAAACATACAAATATTTTTTCCAGTTTTGATTTTTACAAACCTTATTAGGTCTAGAATTTGTATTGTGGTTCAAGATTCCCACTCCTACAGCAGCAGAATAACTGGGCGCGCACTGAACCGGTTCAGACTCTTCAGATGGGGCTAAAGTGAAAATCACATTAAAATCCAATAAGAACGATTGTAAAGAAGAGCAACACATATTTATAGATCCACAAACGTTAACAGCTGCCTTTATTGATATATTCAACCATGGAAGGCCGCTGCTACTCAGTTTTAGAAAGTCAACTCAATGGAAAAAGGCAACTCTGCTTCAAAACTGCACTCAAACATTAGTCTAGCTTTCAAGTCATACTTACAACAGCCCATGACCACTATTACCTGCAAAGTGTGCATGCCAATGCTTTAAGTTTCTTATGCAAGTGCAAACTGCTCTGAAACACCCTGCGGAGACTCATGGATTACAAATTATGCTTGATTTCGGGCTAGAGAAGATTCATATTGCTGGTTACATTTTTGCCTCAATATCAAATGAAAGTGCAACAAAACAAAGCAAAAAAAATGTGCAAGGGCTTAGCTTTGTTACAAGCTTATCAGGGAGATAGAAACAGATGCGTAACGTTTTCTTTTGGTTAGAGCAAGTTACACATCCCTATTGAGCATAGCAACACCAATGAAGTCAAAGAGCACGGCATTGCTGGTAGACACCTGGTTAGTGAGATCTGTGACCTTGTGGAGTTACTGTTCACTGTCTACGTGAACATGGGGAATTTTCAATACTGTTCTGGTATTACCATAAAATCTTGTTTAAAGAAGAATGATGTCAGTAATACAGTTAGTCAACCAGCTCTTAACGTCATGCCAATGCAAAAAAAACAAAGGCATAACTTCCCAGAGACCACCTCATACTGATTCGAAAACTACAAGTGTTTGGGCAGGAGATAAAGTATGTCTACTGCAGAAAACAGAGCACAGACTGCTGCAGATTATGCAACTCACTTTCCATGCCTTTCCATGGGTCAAGGTGAAATGCGTTAACTGTAGCCATATGAGACAGGACAATAAAGGTCATCCTAGAACACAGGAATGTCTTTTGTCCTGACAGTTTCTAACCCAATCACATGTCTACTGGAAAGGACAACTGAAAGAGATAAGAGTTCCTCTACTCGTACTTCTGAGTTAATAAAGATTTTATTTTTTAAATCACAAAACAATAAAGTAAATAAGTAAGATGCTAAGAAAGCTACTGAAAACCTCAGTAAACGTTTTATCCATGTCATTATTTTAACAAATATTGGCAGAACAAATATTATTCACCTTTTAGATTTGCCAATGCTGGTTAGTAAAGCAAAGTTTTAAAAAAAGTAGAAGATGAGAACTCAAAAAAATAATAAATAAATAAATAAATAAATAAATACATCGTCCAGTTTCGCACCAGAGGAGGGGCTGGGGTCCCTGAACCGGTGTGGACTGGTTTATGCATGGAAGGCACCAAATGTGCCTTTCAAAGCAAAACTAGTGGCTGGCGGAGGCTACCCCTCCCAAGCCAGTCACACCTATTTCCAAAGGGAGAGGGTGTTACCTCCCTCTCCCAAAGGAAATCCTTTGTTCAGCCTTCCTGGGCTTGATCAGATCAAGAGCAGGAGGGCAGAAACCTGTCTGAGTGGTGGCAGCAGCTGGGCTGCCTGGAAAACCATGTAAGACTGGTGGTAGCAATGCTGGGGGTCCTCTAAGGAGCCCCCAGAGTGCATGGAATCGTATTGCCAATACTTGCAACAGTATTGGGGTAGGATTCCGACATGTTTGATACCAAACCTGCCCAGGTTTGGCGTTACCTCTATGTAGCTGGACATAGGCAGTGACCTACGTCCAGTACACATATAAAATGGCGTCCCCGCACCCACAAAGTCCAGTAAAATCGGGCTGGAGTTTGTGTGGGCACCTTTGCTAGTGCAGGGGTGCCCTCACAAACAGGTACATGCACCCTGCCCTCTGGGCTGAGAGGGCCTACCATAGGGGTGACTTATAGTGACCTGGTGAAGTGACCTGTAGTGAAACCGGGTGCGTGCACCCAGTTCACACAGACTGCAATGGCAGGCCTGCAGAACCCTTTGCACGGGCTCCTCATGGGTGGCAGAATCCATAGGGATCTCCTGGAACCCCAGTGCCCTGGGTACCTAAGTACCATATAATAGGGACTTACATTGGGGCACCAGTATGCCAATTGGGGGGAGAAAAAGTTACCAGCAACCAAACTTAGAGGAGAGAGCACAGTCACTGGGGTCCTGATTAGCAGGATCCCAGTGAACAGAGTCAAACACACTGATAAAACAGGTAAAAAGTGGGGGTAACCAAGCTAGAAAGAGGCTACTTTCCTACACAGATAGTGAAAAACTCTTTGTTTTTCACTATTGCAAGGCCTATCATCCTTTTCATAGGCTAGTTTTGGGGTTGCCTTAAAACATCTTTTAAGCATATTTTCCAATTGCGGGTCTGAATAGGACACTTTTGGAAAAGTGAAATTTTCTTACTTTAACCATTCTGTGCCTTAGCCTGTCTCGGAATACATGTCTGAGTTTAGGTGACTCCTACAATTGTGCATACTCTCTAGACAGCCACAACACAGGAGGGGCTAGGTGTGACAGTCTTACTGGGCAGGGAGAGGGAGAAGCAGTTCACACATCTGAATAGGTTGTGGCTTGCTCGCACACAAAGGGCTGATTACCCTTTACTGGTAGTCTGGAGCTGGGACTGGGTTGAAAGGGAACCTTGTGTGCTTCAGAGAACTCCTTTGTAGTTACCCCTACATCAAAGGCCTTTTTGGGAATAAGTACTGGGCTTCTGACACCATCTACTCAGAACACTTCTGGACTGAGGACACTCTACCAAGAAGAAGGACTGCTGTGCTGTCAGGAAAGACTGCCCCTTTGCTGTTTGCTCTGATGTGTTGGTCTGCTGCATGCTGGTTCTTGCCAGGGAGTGAGAGGACTAGACTTAACTCTCTACATCTTGCCATCTAAAGTTTCTCCAAGGGCTTGACTAAGCTTGCCTCCTGTTTCTGAAGTCTAAGGGATATCAAAGACTTCACCTGCATCTTGCTACCAGCACATGGGCTCTTCTGCTGTGAGTTACGCTCTGCCAAGTGGTGCCAAATAAAGTTCTAGTCTCCCGGAGGTGAGTGTGGTGCTGCAAAACAAGAACTGACGCATTGACATTGGTGCGTCATTTGGAATGGATGCATTCTGCTGCAGAAGCAACACTTTGCCTCTGCCTGCACCAAAGCCGAGGACATCGCTCGCTGAATGCACGACGCAGCGACCTGACTTTCAAACACAGCCCCGACGAGGCTGATGCAGCACTGATGCATCGAGACCGGCACACATTACTTCTGGACATCGATGCATCAGCAACATTGCCCGATCAGGAAACGATGCATCGACTTTAGTGCATCGCATCCCCTCCTTGGATCAAAGCATTGGCACCAATGCAACCAAGGTACTGTCAGTGGGTCTGCGTGACTCCTGCATTCGGATCGGGCGCCATTGCAGTCAGACTGAATTTTGGGATTTGCACCCATCCAGCACAACCAGATAGCCCCAGTTGGAGCTATTGTCTTCTAAGAACTGCATTTTGATTTAATCTTTTTAAAAAAATCATAATTTGACTCGTGTATGTTGGATCTTTGTTGTTTTGGTCTTGTTTACTCAGATAGATACGGGCTTTTTTTCTACACTGGTGTGGAGTCCTTTTGTGGTGATTTCATTGTGTTACTGTGTGTGTGTCCAAATACTTTACACATTGTCTCTTTAGTTTAGCCTGACTGCTATGTGCCGAGCTACCAAAGCAAGGTAAACTTTTAGTGTGTATCTTACTTGCCCTGACTAGGATTGTGGTCCCGACTTGAACAGAGTGCAGACCTCTGCCAACTACAGCCACAATTTCTAACAATGCACAACAAGAATGTTTAAATATGGTGTAAGCTTTCAAGTTGAACTATTTTGAAAAATAAACAGATTTAACGATATCTCTGAACCACAATGGCCGGAACCATTACCAGACTTAAAGAATATCTACAGGAGAAATGGACATAAAAGCAATCTTTGAAACAATGACATACTTAGTCAGTGGCAATCCTAAATCTGGCTACTGGGACCAGTATTGGGCTATCTCCATACCAACCGGTACAGCAATTATAATCTTTCTCACTAAGTACCCTTCAACACAGTCTCTTCATCTCCCCTTTTTCTAGTCTCTTGCCCATCCCTGAATACTTTCTTCACACTGTTGGTATTTTAAGTATGTACTACCCTTATATATTGAAGTTACCAGCTCACTGCTCTGTCACCTTTGAAACCCTGTCTTAAATCCAACCTTTTGCCTGTTTCATTGCCCTAGTCACTCTTCCAAACATGAATGTATACTCAGAATATCCCAACTGCAGAAATGTTGTTAATTATCATGTGTAATTTTGTAACCCCATGAACACTTCTGTATAAGAGTGTAAAGCAGAACTCCAAGTCTACTTAGGAAAGCTATGACATTTTCCTGGCCACAACATGTTAATGAATATAACCTCAAACAGCACAGAACGTGTTTGAACAACCTGTACCATGTAATACAACATATTTTTGACATGCTATGCTACCTGGAGCCCAGTAAATGTTGAATTTGAAGATTCAGTTTGACAGTGCATGCACTCAACATATGAAATGCAATTGGACTGAAAACAACACAGCTATGTAATACATAAAAAATATTGAACTTCTGTGTATCAGCAATTTCACACCTGTATTGTGAGACGAGGCAGATTCACGAGTCAGCATCTCTCTCCAGGAAAGACTACTATTCTTGCTACTACTAGTGCTATCCCTGGAACTGTGATCTTTGGTGTTCGTTGAGACCCTGGAAAGGTTTATGTCACTGTGAGATGCATCACTGCTGCTCTCGCTGTAACTTGGGTCACAAACCAAGGACAGAAAGGAAGCCTTGTCAGAACTGCTGGTCAAATCTTTTCTACCTGTGTGAGGAAACAATTGGTACATCTTAAATGTGAAAATGACTGACAGTAATACTCAGTTCTTCAAAAGCCATGATTACTGCTATTATGCAAATCATACACTAGAAACCCATAGTTAACTACTGGAGATCTGACAATTACAATAATTCATCAGCTAGAAAACAAAAACAACAATTTCACAAGCAAAACCTGCTGTGAAAGATTTGTGCAGAATGTAGCAAATGGTTAAGTAAATGTGTGAAGAGCGTTCAAATGTAGATGAGTATTGAGAAGACGCACAGCATTTACTAAGCAAGTTAATGCAGAAGATTAGTGTTTTTTTTACTTTCAAGATTTAACTGTGTAAAATGTGCATGTGCTTCAGACATCAATAGTGGTTAGTACTCTCAATAGCAATCTGGTCAGTTGGAAATTTCATTTTTTTGGTATTTTACCTTTGAATTAACAGAAAACAAATTAATTTCATAATGACTGGCAACCTCCTATAACACTGGAAGTGTATATGGGATAGTTGAGTGCCATGTAAGGGCAGATATAAAGAACAAACAACAACACTAATGCATATGGGTTGTCATAAAACATTGATTTTAAACTTTCTGTTGAAAATCATCCTTCCATTGGATCCTAAAATATGATGCAAGGTGTGGCGAATGAGCCAACCAACCCATCTTCCTAAAGAAGGAACATTAACACCTGAAATGTCTATTGAAGTATTGACATTTGCTCAGAGTACATGAGTAGTGTTCTATACTGGGCAAGTGATAAAATGATTGTCACCTAAAATGCTCTGTAAAAATTACATACTTGCTGTAAAATTTAGAATGAGGAAAAGTGTTCCATAGTTTCTGCAGAATGCAAGAGCCCTCATGCTGTAACAGCAAATTAAAAGAAAATTAGAATTACAGAAGGCACTTATAAGAAGTCCTTTTCATCATCCAAGAGAGCTTTAGAACAAGAAGGACTTGGAGCAGTGAAGGAACAGATTATTTCGCATGGTTGAAAAATGGTGCATCTAAAGACATATTATACGGCTTAACACAGCACTACCTGTAGCTGTACTATTTCACTATTTTGTTATTTTAACAACTATTAATGTTTTCTGAGCACAATATCATGTCTTTAGCACTGGGTTAACACCCTAAAACGAAATCAGTAACTGAAAGGTGACCCATTAACCTTGGCAGTGGACCTGGCACTGCCTAAAACTTGGTAAAACGTGGTGCCTATTGATTAGTATCTTTGATCTGTGTCAGCTAGAAAGGATTCTTTTTGTTGAAGAAATCTACATATTAGGCTGCAGATGCTGGGTTATATGGAAAATCGATGATTATGTGCCAAATTACGCTGTCACATAATTCCAGTGATCTTGAATATGGCAACCCAGGTCCTTAATGTGGCACCATTAAAAAATCCATGACTAATACATTACATAAAAAAAGAATGGCATTTTGTGCTCACTGTCCAGTGATCACTTGGCGGATTCTGAATAATGAAACTCTGCCCCCAGGCAAAGTCACTCTATTCTGTTATGTTCCACTGAAGTCTTTTGAGGAAAGGCACAGAACATAATACCGTTTTTAAAACTGTTGGTTTCATCACATCAAAAATTCAATTGGATTTTATTATGTAAAAAAACATGAAACATTTAATAGAGAGTTACATTTTTACTTGCTCTAACAATATTTTCTTTTTTTAACAAGTCCCAAAACTATTGGGGTAATTCAAGTAGCAAAAATTATGTCAAACACTTACCTGTGATCGACAGCCTGCCACTTTTAGGCGATTCGATTTCTTGGATAGCACTTAGTTCGTGTTGCTCTAAGACAGGCCCCAGTTTTATTTTTGTGACTGGTGGTTTTGAAGGCCTCCATTTATGCTCTTTTCCAAGAAGTATATGTTCTTTGTTTGAGCAAGAAACAGCAAACATACATGAGTAAATATTTCAAATGAATTCCTTTTAAAGCAATTTGGTACATTAATTTGCACAACACAGTTCTGAGGTGGACTTTAAAGAATTCACCACTAAAAGAAATGAACATTAAATTAAAACATGAACCTATTACTACTTTCTAATGTTTATTTAAATGGAAGAAAGGGTTTGTTAAAATGGAATGGAAATAATTTATTAACTAAGAAACGAGTCCTGGTACGACTGAGCTAGTAAAGATGGGCAGATCATGCAAAAGAAATTCATAGGATCAAGTGCATAAGGACTACAAAAGATGGAGAGCAATGGTACACCAGAATGTCTCAAACTTTCAGGAGCCACCTAACCATCAATTTAATAAAACATCTAGTGGAAACATTTAGTTGAATTTAAATGCAGAAAGAGGGAGTGCCTTGACAAAATGCTCATTATAGTAAAGATCTACAAAGTTTAGTAACATACAGCAGTCTTAATATTGCAGTCACCAAAGGGTTCAGGGTGCCTGTTACAGGAGTAGGACGATGTATGCACTACAAATTAACAAAACATGCACAAATACACAAAAATACAACATTAATATCTTTAAAACTGTTGCCGGGTTTTTGCTGGAAAATAAATCTGTAGAGCAGCGTGTCTGTACCAAAAGCAGGGGTAAATACAGAGACCATGTCTCTCTTGGTTGCTCAAGCATTTTTTCTCATATCAATTTACTGTGTTTGACCCCCACCACATATGCTGAAAAGGTGCTAACTGCATTTACTACTGCTGATAAACAGACTGGCATAGAGAGTTCTCCAAAGAAATGTAGATATTTATCATATTCCCACTCTTTCCATAAAGTATATAAATGTTTAGAATCTGAACTCTAGAATCTGGTGGTCACCATTTTGGTAGTCGATCTCTGTTGCATCTCCAGTAGGATTCTCACTTTTTTAACAATGTCCCTCGAAGATGACAACATTTCAACCAATAAATCACTATTGATTTTTGAAGGAAATAACTTCCGTTTTCCCAGCAAAAATAAGTTGTATTAATCATAAGAAGTTGACCAATGGGAGTGAACCCTTTGGAGCAAGCAATATTCAACCTAGTCTCACATTTCACATGATGCATGTCGAATTAGTATTTTAAAAATATTTGTACAAAAAGATAGGAAAATATGTGGCATATCTTTCAACGTTTATTTTTAAACATTATGTTGTAGCTGGCTTACAGGGGGACTCATATTCTTCCAGGGTCAGGAAAATAAACTAATCTCAAACAAATTGGTTGATAAAAAAAACTAAAGTACGCAAGAAAGTCCAATACTCACTTTGCTCTTTGAAAGGGGTGACTTCCTCATTATTGTGTTCCACAGCTCTTAAGATGGAGGAGATTAAACTCATTTGCTGATCGTTTGGATTTTGAGACAGACCAATGGGCTCTGCAATCTGAGAGAGGGAACAGACATTCTTTATGATTAACCCTACCATTAAACACCAAATCATACCATTGAAAATCTGACTGAGACAGTAACAGAAGCAATATTTTATGTTTCTTAGAGTGATAATTGATTCTAATTCAAAATGCAATATGAAAATCTGAGATGTTAATGAGCTCACCTGACAGCAAAGGTGATCACTATTCCCATGCCATTTGAGAAAGCACCATCATTATATCAGCAGGATCACAAGGTCCTTGAGAAACGGTACAGGAAGAATGCGATGTCGCAGTGAAAAGTTATGTACCTGTGATAATGTTGCTAGTGGATACTTTATTTCTTTTATAGGTTCTTTATCTTAGACAATACGCGGCAGCCATTCAAAGAATAAATGAAGACTAATACACATGCCTGATTAAATATCACATTTTCATATGAAAGCTGAGATAGTCAAAGAAATGTTACTTACCCAGTAAGCATCTGTTTGTGGGAAGTAGTGCTGTAAAGTCACATGCTTACCATAATCCTGCCATCTAGTGTTGGGCTCAGATGTGCGCAAGTTGTTGTTCTTCTAAGAAAGTGTTTTGAGTCACAAGGTATGGTGACACCTTCTCTTGCTGGTAATGTGCACGTTAATCACCTCTACTGTTAGATTGTTTTCCGGAAAGGAGGATGAGGATGGAATGTGGTGCAGAGAGTAGTATAGTGAGATGCCCATGCAGAAGAAAGTTGTGATAATGTATAAGATTACCTATAACCAGCACAGGTGCCTGGGGAGGAGGGTGTTCACATGTGAATCTACAGCACTGCATGCCATAAACAGATGCTTACTGGGTAAGCAACATTTTCTGTTCAAGGCATGTGTGGCTGTAGTTACACATTCTCAGCATAAACTGTAAAAGCAGTCCTACTCCATAAGAGGTGAGTAGCTTGTGGGGATTACAGTTGTTTGAAATAATGTACACAGAACTGCTTGGCCCACATTGGCTTGTTGACTGGCCAGCACATCTACACAGTAATGTTTGGTAAATGTATGCTGTGTAGCCCATGTAGCTACTTTACATATGTCACCATAGGTATATGTAAGGAAATGCCTCCTTGGCATGGTTACCCCCTGACGTTTTGCCTTTGCTGATGCTAAGTTTTGATTTGAAAGTGTGCTGAGGCCTGCTAACCAGGCCCCAGCACCAGTGTTCTTTCCCTAACCTGTAATTTTGTTTTCACAATTGGCACACCCTGGCATCCAGATAAGTCCCTTGTAACTGGTACCCCTGGTACCAAGGGCCCTGATGCCAGGGAAGGTCTCTAAGGGCTGCAGCATATCTTATGCCACCCTGGGGACCCCTCACTCAGCATAGACACACTCCTTGCCAGCTTGTGTGTGCTGGTGAGGACAAAACGAGTAAGTCGACATGGCACTCACCTCAGGGTGCCATGCCAACCTCACACTGCCTATGCAGTATAGATAAGTCACCCCTCTAGCAGGCCTTACAGCCCTAAGGCAGGGTGCACTATACCATAGGTGAGGGCACCAGTGCATGAGCACTGTGCCCCTACAGTGTCTAAGCAAAATCTTAGACATTGTAAGTGCAGGGTAGCCATAAGAGTATATGGTCTGGGAGTCTGTCATACAAGAACTCCACAGCACCATAATGGCTACACTGAAAACTGGGAAGTTTGGTATCAAACTTCTCAGCACAATAAATGCACACTGATGCCAGTGTTCATTTTATTGTAACATACACACCAGAGGGCACCTTAGAGGTGTCCCCTGAAACCTTAACCAACTACCCATGTAGGATGACTGGTTTTAGGAGCCTGCCACACTCGAGACATGTTGCTGGCCACATGGGGAGAGTGCCTTTGTCACTCTGTGGCTAGTAACAAAGCCTGTACTGGGTGGAGATGCTTATCACCTCCCCCTTGCAGGAACTGTAACACCTGGCGGTGAGCCTCAAAGGCTCACCCCCTTTGTTACAGCACCCCAGGGCATTCCAGCTAGTGGAGTTGCCCGCCCCCTCCGGCCACGGCCCCACTTTTGGTGGCAAGGCCGGAGGAGATAATGAGAAAAACAAGGAGGAGTCACTGGCCAGTCAGGACAGCCCCTAAGGCAACCTGAGCTGAGGTGACTCTGACTTTTAGAAATCCTCCATCTTGCAGATGGAGGATTCCCCCAATAGGGATAGGAATGTGACCCATCCCCTTGGGAGGAGGCACAAAGAGGGTGTAGCCACCCTCAGGGATAGTAGCCATTGGCTACTGCCCTCCCAGACCTAAACGCACCCCTAAATTCTGTATTTAGGGGCTCCCATGAACCTAGTAACTCAGATTCCAGCAACCTAAGAAGAAGAGGACTGCTAAGCTGAAAAACCCTGCAGAGAAGACGGAGACACCAACTGCTTTGGCCCCAGCTCTACCGGCCTGTCTCCCCCCTTCTAAAGACACTGCTCCAGCGACGCTCTCCCCAGGGACCAGCGACCTCTGAATCCTCAGAGGACTACCCTGCTCTAGAAGGACCAAGAAACTCCTGAGGACAGCGGCTCTGTTCATCCAAGATTGCAACTTTGTTTCAAAGGAGCAACTTTAAAACAACTGCGTTTCCCGCCGGAAGCGTGAGACTTGCTACTCTGCACCAGACGCCCCCGGCTCGACTTGTGGAGAAACAACACTTCAGGGAGGACTCCCCGGCGACTGCGAGACCGTGAGTAGCCAGAGTTGTCCCCCCTGAGCCCCCACAGCGACGCCTGCAGAGGGAATCCCGAGGCTCCCCCTGACCGCAACTGCCTGACTCCCAGATCCCGACGCCTGGTAAAGACTCTGCACCCGCAGCCCCCAAGACCTGAAAGATCGGAACTTCAGTGCAGGAGTGACCCCCAGGAGGCCCTCTCCCTTGCCCAGGTGGTGGCTACCCCGAGGAGTCCCCCCCTTGCCTACCTGCATCGCTGAAGAGACCCCTTGGTCTCTCATTGAAACCTATTGGAAACCCGACACGTGTTTGCACATTGCACCCGGCCGCCCCCGTGCTGCTGAGGGTGTACTTTCTGTGCTGACTTGTGTTCCCCCCGGTGCCCTACAAAACCCCCCTGGTCTGCCCTCCGAAGACGCGGGTACTTACCTGCGGGCAGACTGGAACCGGGGCACCCCCTTCTCCATTGGAGCCTATGCGTTTTGGGCACCTCTTTGACCTCTGCACCTGACCGGCCCTGAGCTGCTGGTGTGGTAACTTTGGGGTGGCTCTGAACCCCAAACGGTGGGCTACCTTGGACCCAAACGTGAACCCCGTAGGTGGTTTACTTACCTGCAAAAACTAACTAACTCTTACTCCCTCCAGGAACTGTTGAAAATTGCACAGTGTCTAGTTTTAAAATAGCTATATGTGATTTATTTGAAAACTGTGTGTGCTATTTTGATTATTCAAAGTTCCTAAAGTACCTACCTGCAATACCTTTCATTTGAAGTATTACATGTAAATTTTGAACCTGTTGTTCTTAAAATAAACTAAGAAAAGATATTTTTCTATACAAAAACCTATTGACCTGGAATGGTCTCCGAGTGTGTGTTCCTCATTTATCGCCTGTGTGTGTTCAACAAATGCTTAACACTACTCCTTTGATAAGCCTACTGCTCGACCACACTACCACAAAATAGAGCATTAGTATTATCTCTTTTTGCCACTATCTTACCTCAAAGGGGAACCCTTGGACTCTGTGCATACTATTCCTTACTTTGAAATAGTGCATACAGAGCCAACTCCCTACATTGGTGGAGCAGCAGTGGGGTACAAGACTTTGCATTTGCTGGACTACTCAGCCAATACCTGATCACACGACAAATTCCAAAAATTGTCATTAGAAACTGATTTTTGCAATTTGAGCTATTTTTCTAATTTTTTAAAAGTCCTGCTAGGGCCTTGTGTTAGTCCCTGTTAGCATTTCTATTAGAGTTTAAAAGTTTTTGTAAAGGTTTGAATTAAGTTCTAGAGATAGTTTTAGATTCTTAAAAAGTATTCCAACTTTTAGAAACATAATGTCTAATGCAGAAGAGAATGTGATGGAACTCGACCTCACCCCTTACCTCCATCTTAGGATGAGGGAGTGTGTGTTCCTCATTTATTGCCTGTGTGTGTACAACAAATGCTTAACACTACTCCTTTGATAAGCCTAATGCTCGACCACACTACCACAAAATAGAGCATTAGAATTATCTCTTTTTGCCACTATCTTACCTCTAAGGGGACCCCCTGGGACTCTGTGCATACTATTCCTTACTTTGAAATAGTGCATACAGAGCCAACTTCCTACAGGAAGCATTCAAGCCTAACTGCTAGAGTCCTCGTAAGGAACACAGGAGCTGTGTGCTATCAGAGTGCAACAATGATAGTGGAAGTAAAGGTTAATGCCCTATCCACCCCAGTGATGTGGCATGACTCTTCTAAGATGGGAGGCCAGAGGATGACCGGGACCACATGGACAGTAGAGGTCTTGCCCCTAAAGCCCCTGCTCTTGGACAGCAAGGTTGAGGTACTGGAGGATGAGACACTGGTGGAAGGATTGAATTAAAAATAAGCTCTTGTCTTGAACACCTACAAACGCTTGAAGGGTTGGAAAGACATTTGGGAACCGGCCTGTACCACCTGACTGTTATGCCACACCACTTTGTAAAAAAACAATCACATTAAAAATACTGAAAAGTTCAAAGCAGTTGCTCATCATTCCAGAGTGTGCTATTAGAATTGAACGGGAGAGACATACAAAAACAGAATTTATGCACAAGTTCATCAGTGCTTGGGACCTTTGGTCTTCTAGTACAGTGGTTTTGCCCTTTTTTGAGGGGTGGGCAGCCAAGGAAATGTATATGATTTGCACTTTTGCATATATGGGCATGCAGCACTTAAGAAAAAGTGAGAACAACTGATAAAGGGGAAAGTTCATGTACAGTACTAAAAGGGAAGGCATGCTTGAGGTTTCAAAAATACTAAGAGGCTAAGAGAGGTATGGTCTTCTGAAAATAGAATACTTCAAATATTCTGCGGTGCCTATGTCAACCAAAAATTAAATTTGTGTAAGCGTTTTATCAAAAGACATTAAAAGCTTCAATTAACGTTTAAATACCTGCTTGTCTTGAAGAAAATCAAACAAAGCCTCCTGCTGCCTTTGCATCTGTGATTTCAACTCATTCTGTTTTTGGATCAGAGCTTGCTCCTGCAGTTTCTGCCTAGAGAGCAGCAACTCTCTCTGCTGATCCAGCTGCAATTGTAGTTCTTTGAGGTGGTTTTGGTGAGCCTCAATTTCCCTTGAAGAAGCCAGCAACTGTTGCTGATACTGTACAGGGTCAGAAAAGGGAGGCGAAGGGTAATGGCCATTCAGTGTCTGTGGTTCATGAACTGCTCTTTTCTCAATGTGCTGCCCACAAAGCAAAGAACCAGCCTGTGCGTTGGACAGAGATGGTGGTGTAGTGGATTGTACCTCTTGGTGCTGTAATGCGGCAATATGTTCAGGTAAAATCAACATAGTCCTAGGAGCTTCTTGTAAATCTGGAACTAACTCCTCTGCAGAGTTCTCAGCAGTAGGTGGTTTTGGAAGATACTGGCCCTGGCAGAAATCTACAACCGGCTTTTGATCTTGCTCGAAATATTCTTTATGCACACTTGGATGCATCCACTGCAATCTAGTCTGCGACTGTGGCCCAAATGAGCTACTTGGCTCAGGCAATGCAACAGATTCAAGATGGCTGCACAAAGAAGCTGGTTGTTTGGTTTCAGAGACTGGCTGTTTACTCAATGCACCAAAAACTGCCATTGATTCCAAATAAAGCCTCTGATTAACCTGCTGAAAGTCATTCTTACAAATCTGGTACTGCTCTGCTAGCTCACTAGGGCACACTTGTGGCCTTGTAAAATGGGGACTCTGCTCAGAGTCCCTTGGTATAACTGCAGTATTTAAGAGACATGGAGCCAAAGATTCTGCATTTTCTTTGAAGGAAACGAGTTCAAATTGGGATTTTTTTCCTGGAGATAACTTATGAAGCCCAGTTCCAGAGGTTCCAGGTAACTGTCCAACAGAAGGATCCCCCTTTAGCTGGCCAGTAGAGAGGTCCACCAAAGATGTAGATAAAGAAGGATATCTTTTCCTCAGTATATTCTGATAATCCTGAAGTCGTTTCCGTGCCTCTTCAACGGATTGCTGATGCTGCCTAAAAGGAAAACAAATTGCAACAAAGAATAAAAACAATGTTGCAATGTGAAAAACAGAATGCTTCTATGAAACTTTAGTTTAAGAAGTTTACTAGAAATGAACACATACTTGCTTTGCTGGAGAAGACGGTGCTGATAATTACGAATTATCTCCAGATGTTGATCCTCTTTGAGCCTTTCACTTTCCGGACTTCCAACAGCTTTGCTCTGAACGGACAGTTACATGTTAGTCTTGATTTAAAACCGTAATTTTTTTTAAAAACAGTACAATTTCAGAAAGAAAATAAAACAAATAACCTCATATTCACAATACAGTCCCTTAAGTGTACTTTTAATGATTCCTAACATTTTTTAAATACTTCTAGGCCGAAACTGAATAAATAAATATATATATATATATATATATATATATATATATATATATATATATATGGAAAATGTCACTTACCCAGTGTACATCTGTTCGTGGCATGTCGTGCTGCAGATTCACATGCTATGCATATCGATTCCGACATCTTGTGTTGGGCTCAGTGTTACAAGTTGTTTTTCTTCAAAGAAGTTTTTTAGAGTCACGGGATCGAGTGACTCCTCCTCTTGTGTTCCATTGCGCATGGGCATCGACTCCATTGTTAGATTGTTTTCCTGCAGAGGGTAAAGGAAGGAGTGATAGAGTATATAAGTGTAAAAAGAGATGTCCATGCAAATGTAAATGTATATACATATGTACAAATGTGTTCACTTAAATGACTAAAGGCTTCCGGGGAGAAAGGGAGGGTGCATGTGAATCTGCAGCACAACATGCCACAAACAGATGTACACTGGGTAAGTGGCATTTTCCGTTTGATGGCATGTGTAGCTGCAGATACATATGTTATGCATAGTCTACAAAGCAGTCTGTCCTCCCAAAATAGCGGTGGCTAGCCTGTAGGAGTTAAAGTTGTTTGAAATAATGTTCTTAAAACAGCTTGTCATACTGTGGCTTGTTGTTGTGATAATACGTCCACACAGTAGTGTTTAGTAAATTTATGAGGTGTTAACCATGTAGCTGCTTTACATATTTCAGCCATTGGTATATTCCCTAAAAAAAAAAAAAAAAGCCATTGTTGCTCCTTTCTTTCGTGTAGAATGTGCTTTTGGGGTGTTGACTAGTTGTCTTTTTGCATTGATATAGCATGTTTGTATGCACCTTACAATCCATCTTGCTAAACCTTGTTTTGATATAAGATTGCCTGTATGTGGTTGTTGGAAAGCCACAAAAAGTTGTTTTGTTTTTCTAAATTGTTTAGTTCTGTCTATATAGTACATTAGAGCTCTTTTTAGGTCTAATATATGTAGAGCTCTTTCTGCCACAGAATCTGGCTGTGGGAAGATTGATATGAAATAGTGAGACTACTTTTGGCAGAAATGTTGGATTTCTTAGTACAACTTTGTGTTTTTGTACTTGGAAAAAATGTCCCTCAAGAGTAAAAGCTTGTATTTCACTTACTCTTCTTAAAGAAGTAATGGCTACTGTAGGAAGTTGGCTCTGTATGTGCTATTTCAAAGTAAGGAATAGCATGCACAGAGTCCAAGGGTTCCCCTTAGAGGTAAAATAGTGGTAAAAATAGATAATACTAATGCTCTATTTTGTGGTAGTGTGGTCGAGCAGTAGGCTTATCCAAGGAGTAGTGTTAAGCATTTGTTGTACATACACAAGACAATAAATGAGGTACACACACTCAGAGACAAATCCAGCCAATAGGTTTTTATATAGAAAAATATCTTTTCTTAGTTTATTTTAAGAACCACAGGTTCAAATTCTACATGTAATATCTCATTCGAAAGGTATTGCAGGTAAGTACTTTAGGAACTTCAAATCATCAAAATTGCATGTATACTTTTCAAGTTATGGACAAATAGCTGTTTTGAAAGTGGACACTTAGTGCAATTTTCACAGTTCCTAGGGGAGGTAAGTATTCGTTAGATTAACCAGGTAAGTAAGACACTTACAGGGCTCAGTTCTTGGTCCAAGGTAGCCCACCGTTGGGGGTTCAGAGCAACCCCAAAGTCACCACCCCAGCAGCTCAGGGCCGGTCAGGTGCAGAGTCCAAAGTGGTGCCCAAAACACATAGGCTAGAATGGAGAGAAGGGGGTGCCCCGGTTCCGGTCTGCTTGCAGGTAAGTACCCGCGTCTTCGGAGGGCAGACCAGGGGGGTTTTGTAGGGCACCGGGGGGGACACAAGTCCACACAGAAATTTCACCCTCAGCGGCGCGGGGGCGGCCGGGTGCAGTGTAGAAACAAGCGTCGGGTTCGCAATGTTAGTCTATGAGAGATCTCGGGATCTCTTCAGCGCTGCAGGCAGGCAAGGGGGGGATTCCTCGGGGAAACCTCCTCTTGGGCAAGGGAGAGGGACTCCTGGGGGTCACTCCTCCAGTGAAAGTTCGGTCCTTCAGGTCCTGGGGGCTGCGGGTGCAGGGTCTCTCCCAGGTGTCGGGACTTTGGATTCAAGGAGTCGCGGTCAGGGGAAGCCTCGGGATTCCCTCTGCAGGCGGCGCTGTGGGGGCTCAGGGGGGACAGGTTTTTGTACTCACAGTCTTAGAGTAGTCCTGGGGTCCCTCCTGAGGCGTCGGATCTCCACCAGCCGAGTCGGGGTCGCCGGGTGCAGTGTTGCAAGTCTCACGCTTCTTGCGGGGAGCTTGCAGGGTTCTTTAAAGCTGCTGGAAACAAAGTTGCAGCTTTTCTTGGAGCAGGTCCGCTGTCCTCGGGAGTTTCTTGTCTTTTCGAAGCAGGGGCAGTCCTCAGAGGATGTCGAGGTCGCTGGTCCCTTCGGAAGGCGTCGCTGGAGCAGGATCTTTGGAAGGCAGGAGACAGGCCGGTGAGTTTCTGGAGCCAAGGCAGTTGTCGTCTTCTGGTCTTCCTCTGCAGGGGTTTTTCAGCTAGGCAGTCCTTCTTCTTGTAGTTGCAGGAATCTGATTTTCTAGGGTTCAGGGTAGCCCTTAAATACTAAATTTAAGGGCGTGTTTAGGTCTGGGGGGTTAGTAGCCAATGGCTACTAGCCCTGAGGGTGGGTACACCCTCTTTGTGCCTCCTCCCAAGGGGAGGGGGTCACAATCCTAACCCTATTGGGGGAATCCTCCATCTGCAAGATGGAGGATTTCTAAAAGTTAGAGTCACCTCAGCTCAGGACACCTTAGGGGCTGTCCTGACTGGCCAGTGACTCCTCCTTGTTATTCTCATTATTTTCTCCGGCCTTGCCGCCAAAAGTGGGGCCTGGCCGGAGGGGGCGGGCAACTCCACTAGCTGGAGTGTCCTGCTGGGTTGGCACAAAGGAGGTGAGCCTTTGAGGCTCACCGCCAGGTGTGACAATTCCTGCCTGGGAGAGGTGTTAGCATCTCCACCCAGTGCAGGCTTTGTTACTGGCCTCAGAGTGACAAAGGCACTCTCCCCATGGGGCCAGCAACATGTCTCGGTTTGTGGCAGGCTGCTAAAACTAGTCAGCCTACACAGATAGTCGGTTAAGTTTCAGGGGGCACCTCTAAGGTGCCCTCTGGGGTGTATTTTACAATAAAATGTACACTGGCATCAGTGTGCATTTATTGTGCTGAGAAGTTTGATACCAAACTTCCCAGTTTTCAGTGTAGCCACTATGGTGCTGTGGAGTTCGTGTTTGACAGACTCCCAGACCATATACTCTTATGGCTACCCTGCACTTACAATGTCCAAGGTTTTGTTTAGACACTGTAGGGGTACCATGCTCATGCACTGGTACCCTCACCTATGGTATAGTGCACCCTGCCTTAGGGCTGTAAGGCCTGCTAGAGGGGTGTCTTACCTATACTGCATAGGCAGTGAGAGGCTGGCATGGCACCCTGAGGGGAGTGCCATGTCGACTTACTCGTTTTGTCCTCACTAGCACACACAAGCTGGTAAGCAGTGTGTCTGTGCTGAGTGAGAGGTCTCCAGGGTGGCATAAGACATGCTGCAGCCCTTAGAGACCTTCCCTGGCATCAGGGCCCTTGGTACTAGAAGTACCAGTTACAAGGGACTTATCTGGATGCCAGGGTCTGCCAATTGTGGATACAAAAGTACAGGTTAGGGAAAGAACACTGGTGCTGGGGCCTGGTTAGCAGGCCTCAGCACACTTTCAATTGTAAACATAGCATCAGCAAAGGCAAAAAAGTCAGGGGGCAACCATGCCAAGGAGGCATTTCCTTACACAACCCCCCCCCAAACGAAAGAGGATGAGACTAACCTTTCCCAAGAGAGTCTTCATTTTCTAAGTGGAAGAACCTGGAAAGGCCATCTGCATTGGCATGGGCAGTCCCAGGTCTGTGTTCCACTATAAAGTCCATTCCCTGTAGGGAGATGGACCACCTCAACAGTTTAGGATTTTCACCTTTCATTTGCATCAGCCATTTGAAGGGTCTGTGGTCAGTTTGAACTAGGAAGTGAGTCCCAAAGAGGTATGGTCTCAGCTTCTTCAGGGACCAGACCACAGCAAAGGCCTCCCTCTCAATGGCACTCCAACGCTGCTCCCTGGGGAGTAACCTCCTGCTAATGAAAGCAACAGGCTGGTCAAGGCCATCATCATTTGTTTGGGACAAAACTGCCCCTATCCCATGTTCAGAGGCATCAGTCTGCACAATGAACTGCTTAGAATAATCTGGAGCTTTGAGAACTGGTGCTGAGCACATTGCCTGTTTCAGGGTGTCAAAGGCCTGTTGGCAGTCCACAGTCCAGTTCACTTTCTTGGGCATTTTCTTGGAGGTGAGCTCAGTGAGGGCTGTCACAATGGATCCATATCCCTTCACAAACCTCCTGTAGTACCCAGTCAAGCCAAGGAATGCCCTGACTTGAGTCTGGGTTTTTGGAGCTACCCAGTCCAGAATAGTCTGGATCTTGGGTTGGAGTGGCTGAACTTGGCCTCCACCTACAAGGTGTCCCAAGTAAACCACAGTTCCCTGCCCTATCTGGCATTTGGATGCCTTGATAGAGAGGCCTGCAGATTGCAGAGCCTTTAAAACCTTCCTCAGGTGGACCAGGTGATCCTGCCAGGTGGAGCTAAAGACAGCAATATCATCAAGATAAGCTGTGCTAAAGGACTCCAAGCCAGCAAGGACTTGATTCACCAACCTTTGGAAGGTGGCAGGGGCATTCTTTAAACCAAAGGGCATAACAGTAAACTGATAATGCCCATCAGGTGTGGAGAATGCTGTCTTTTCTTTTGCTCCAGGTGCCATTTTTATTTGCCAGTACCCTGCTGTCAAGTCAAAGGTACTTAGAAATTTGGCAGCACCTAATTTATCAATGAGCTCATCAGCTCTTGGAATTGGATGAGCATCTGTCTTGGTGACAGAATTGAGCCCTCTGTAGTCCACACAAAACCTCATCTCTTTCTTTCCATCTGTGGTGTGAGGTTTGGGGACTAAGACCACTGGGCTAGCCCAGGGGCTGTCAGAGCGCTCAATGACTCCCAATTCCAGCATCTTGTGGACTTCCACCTTGATGCTTTCCTTAACATGGTCAGACTGTCTAAAGATTTTGTTCTTGACAGGCATGCTGTCTCCTGTGTCCACATCATGGGTACACAGGTGTGTCTGACCAGGGGTTAAGGAGAAGAGTTCAGGAAACTGTTGTAGGACTCTCCTACAATCAGCTTGCTGTTGGCCAGAGAGGGTGTCTGAGTAGATCACTCCATCCACTGTACCATCTTTTGGGTCTGATGACAGAAGATCAGGGAGAGGTTCACTCTCTGCCTCCTGATCCTCATCTGTTACCATCAACAGATTGACATCAGCCCTGTCGTGGAAGAGCTTAAGGCGGTTTACATGGATCACCCTTTTGGGGCTCCTGCTTGTGCCCAGGTCCACCAAGTAGGTGACCTGACTCTTCCTCTCTAGTACTGGGTAAGGGCCACTCCATTTGTCCTGGAGTGCCCTGGGAGCCACAGGCTCCAGAACCCAGACTTTCTGCCCTGGTTGGAACTCAACCAGTGCAGCCTTTTGGTCATACCAAAACTTCTGGAGCTGTTGGCTGGCCTCAAGGTTTTTGGTTGCCTTTTCCATGTACTCTGCTATTCTAGAGCGAAGGCCAAGTACATAGTCCACTATGTCCTGTTTAGGCTCATGGAGAGGTCTCTCCCAGCCTTCTTTAACAAGGGCAAGTGGTCCCCTTACAGGATGACCAAACAGAAGTTCAAAGGGTGAGAACCCTACTCCCTTCTGTGGTACCTCCCTGTAAGCGAAAAGCAGACATGGCAGGAGGACATCCCATCTCCTTTTGAGTTTTTCTGGGAGCCCCATGATCATGCCTTTTAATGTCTTGTTGAATCTCTCAACTAAGCCATTAGTTTGTGGATGGTAAGGTGTAGTGAATTTATAAGTCACTCCACACTCATTCCACATGTGCTTTAGGTATGCTGACATGAAGTTGGTACCTCTGTCAGACACCACCTCCTTAGGGAAACCCACCCTGGTAAAGATACCAATGAGGGCCTTGGCTACTGCAGGGGCAGTAGTCGACCTAAGGGGAATAGCTTCAGGATACCTGGTAGCATGATCCACTACTACCAGGATATACATATTTCCTGAGGCTGTGGGAGGTTCCAGTGGACCAACTATGTCCACACCCACTCTTTCAAAGGGCACCCCCACCACTGGAAGTGGAATGAGGGGGGCCTTTGGGTGCCCACCTGTCTTACCACTGGCTTGACAGGTGGGGCAGGAGAGGCAAAACTCCTTAACCATGTTGGACATATTGGGCCAGTAGAAGTGGTTGACTAACCTCTCCCACGTCTTGGTTTGTCCCAAATGTCCAGCAAGGGGAATGTCATGGGCCAATGTTAGGATGAACTCTCTGAACAGCTGAGGCACTACCACTCTCCTAGTGGCACCAGGTTTGGGGTCTCTGGCCTCAGTGTACAGGAGCCCATCTTCCCAATAGACCCTATGTGTTCCATTTTTCTTGCCTTTGGACTCTTCAGCAGCTTGCTGCCTAAGGCCTTCAAGAGAGGGACAGGTTTCTTGTCCCTTACACAGCTCTTCCCTTGAGGGTCCCCCTGGGCCTAAGAGCTCAACCTGATAAGGTTCAAGTTCCAAAGGCTCAGTTCCCTCAGAGGGCAGAACTTCTTCCTGAGAAGAGAGGTTCCCTTTCTTTTGCTGTGTTGCAGTGGGTTTCCCAACTGACTTTCCTGTTCTCTTGGTAGGCTGGGCCATTTTTCCAGACTCCAGCTCTACTTTTTCACCCTGTGCCTTGCATTGTGCTCTTGTTTTCACACACACCAGTTCAGGGATACCCAGCATGGCTGCATGGGTTTTTAGCTCTACCTCAGCCCATGCTGAGGACTCCAGGTCATTTCCAAGCAGACAGTCCACTGGGATATTTGAGGAGACCACCACCTGTTTCAGGCCATTGACCCCTCCCCATTCTAAAGTAACCATTGCCATGGGATGTACTTTTCTCTGATTGTCAGCGTTGGTGACTGTGTAAGTTTTTCCAGTCAGGTATTGGCCAGGGGAAACCAGTTTCTCTGTCACCATGGTGACACTGGCACCTGTATCCCTCAGGCCCTCTATTCTAGTCCCATTAATTAAGAGTTGCTGTCTGTATTTTTGCATGTTAGGCGGCCAGACAGCTAGTGTGGCTAAATCCACCCCACCCTCAGAAACTAGAGTAGCTTCAGTGTGGACCCTGATTTGCTCTGGGCACACTGTTGATCCCACTTGGAGACTAGCCATACCAGTGTTACCTGGATGGGAGTTTGGAGTGGAACCTTTCTTGGGACAGGCCTTGTCTCCAGTTTGGTGTCCATGCTGTTTACAGCTATGACACCAGGCCTTTTTGGGATCAAAGTTTTTACCCTTGTACCCATTGTTTTGTGAAGAGGCTCTGGGCCCACCCTCCTGTGCAGGTTTTTGGGGGCCTGTAGAAGACTCTTTACTATTTTTAGTTTTGGTTGTCTCATCACCCTTCTGCTGGGGAGTCTTTGTGACCCCTTTCTTTTGGTCACCCCCTGTTGAAGTCTTGGACACCCTTGTCTTGACCCAATGGTCCGCCTTCTTTCCCAATTCTTGGGGAGAAATTGGTCCTAGGTCTACCAGATGCTGATGCAGTTTATCATTGAAACAATTACTTAACAGGTGTTCTTTCACAAATAAATTGTACAGCCCATCATAATTACTTACACCACTGCCTTGAATCCAACCATCTAGTGTTTTCACTGAGTAGTCAACAAAGTCAACCCAGGTCTGGCTCGAGGATTTTTGAGCCCCCCTGAACCTAATCCTGTACTCCTCAGTGGAGAATCCAAAGCCCTCAATCAGGGTACCCTTCATGAGGTCATAAGATTCTGCATCTTGTCCAGAGAGTGTGAGGAGTCTATCCCTACACTTTCCTGTGAACATTTCCCAAAGGAGAGCACCCCAGTGAGATCTGTTCACTTTTCTGGTTACACAAGCCCTCTCAAAAGCTGTGAACCATTTGGTGATGTCATCACCATCTTCATATTTAGTTACAATCCCTTTGGGGATTTTCAACATGTCAGGAGAATCTCTGACCCTATTTATGTTGCTGCCACCATTGATGGGTCCTAGGCCCATCTCTTGTCTTTCCCTCTCTATGGCTAGGATCTGTCTTTCCAAAGCCAATCTTTTGGCCATCCTGGCTAACTGGATGTCCTCTTCACTGGAGTTATCCTCAGTGATTTCAGAGTTGTTGGTCCCTCCTGTGAGGGAACCAGCATCTCTGACTATTATTTGTGGAGTCAGGGCTTGAGAAGCCCTGCTCTCCCTAAGTAGGACTGGAGGGGGGGAATTTCCCTCCAAGTCACTATCTTCATCCTCTGAGTTGCCATCCTCAGAGGGGTTGGCCTTTTCAAACTCTGCCAAAAGCTCCTGGAGCTGTACTTTGGTAGGTTTGGGGCCCATTGCTATTTTCTTTAGTTTACAGAGTGACCTTAGCTCTCTCATCTGTAGATGGAGGTAAGGTGTGGTGTCGAGTTCCACCACATTCACATCTGTGCTAGACATTATGCTTCTAAAAGTTGGAATACTTTTTAAGAAACTAAAACTGGTTCCAGAATCTAATTCAAACTTTTAACAAACTTTTAAGCTTTAAAAGAAATGCTAAACAGGATCTAACACAAGGCCCTAGCAGGTCTTTTAAGAATTTAGAAAACTTTTCAAATTGCAAAAATCAATTTCTAATGACAATTTTGGAATTTGTCGTGTGATCAGGTATTGGCTGAGTAGTCCAGCAAATGCAAAGTCTTGTACCCCACCGCTGATCCACCAATGTAGGAAGTTGGCTCTGTATGTGCTATTTCAAAGTAAGGAATAGCATGCACAGAGTCCAAGGGTTCCCCTTAGAGGTAAAATAGTGGTAAAAATAGATAATACTAATGCTCTATTTTGTGGTAGTGTGGTCGAGCAGTAGGCTTATCCAAGGAGTAGTGTTAAGCATTTGTTGTACATACACAAGACAATAAATGAGGTACACACACTCAGAGACAAATCCAGCCAATAGGTTTTTATATAGAAAAATATCTTTTCTTAGTTTATTTTAAGAACCACAGGTTCAAATTCTACATGTAATATCTCATTCGAAAGGTATTGCAGGTAAGTACTTTAGGAACTTCAAATCATCAAAATTGCATGTATACTTTTCAAGTTATGGACAAATAGCTGTTTTGAAAGTGGACACTTAGTGCAATTTTCACAGTTCCTAGGGGAGGTAAGTATTCGTTAGATTAACCAGGTAAGTAAGACACTTACAGGGCTCAGTTCTTGGTCCAAGGTAGCCCACCGTTGGGGGTTCAGAGCAACCCCAAAGTCACCACCCCAGCAGCTCAGGGCCGGTCAGGTGCAGAGTCCAAAGTGGTGCCCAAAACACATAGGCTAGAATGGAGAGAAGGGGGTGCCCCGGTTCCGGTCTGCTTGCAGGTAAGTACCCGCGTCTTCGGAGGGCAGACCAGGGGGGTTTTGTAGGGCACCGGGGGGGACACAAGTCCACACAGAAATTTCACCCTCAGCGGCGCGGGGGCGGCCGGGTGCAGTGTAGAAACAAGCGTCGGGTTCGCAATGTTAGTCTATGAGAGATCTCGGGATCTCTTCAGCGCTGCAGGCAGGCAAGGGGGGGATTCCTCGGGGAAACCTCCTCTTGGGCAAGGGAGAGGGACTCCTGGGGGTCACTCCTCCAGTGAAAGTTCGGTCCTTCAGGTCCTGGGGGCTGCGGGTGCAGGGTCTCTCCCAGGTGTCGGGACTTTGGATTCAAGGAGTCGCGGTCAGGGGAAGCCTCGGGATTCCCTCTGCAGGCGGCGCTGTGGGGGCTCAGGGGGGACAGGTTTTTGTACTCACAGTCTTAGAGTAGTCCTGGGGTCCCTCCTGAGGCGTCGGATCTCCACCAGCCGAGTCGGGGTCGCCGGGTGCAGTGTTGCAAGTCTCACGCTTCTTGCGGGGAGCTTGCAGGGTTCTTTAAAGCTGCTGGAAACAAAGTTGCAGCTTTTCTTGGAGCAGGTCCGCTGTCCTCGGGAGTTTCTTGTCTTTTCGAAGCAGGGGCAGTCCTCAGAGGATGTCGAGGTCGCTGGTCCCTTCGGAAGGCGTCGCTGGAGCAGGATCTTTGGAAGGCAGGAGACAGGCCGGTGAGTTTCTGGAGCCAAGGCAGTTGTCGTCTTCTGGTCTTCCTCTGCAGGGGTTTTTCAGCTAGGCAGTCCTTCTTCTTGTAGTTGCAGGAATCTGATTTTCTAGGGTTCAGGGTAGCCCTTAAATACTAAATTTAAGGGCGTGTTTAGGTCTGGGGGGTTAGTAGCCAATGGCTACTAGCCCTGAGGGTGGGTACACCCTCTTTGTGCCTCCTCCCAAGGGGAGGGGGTCACAATCCTAACCCTATTGGGGGAATCCTCCATCTGCAAGATGGAGGATTTCTAAAAGTTAGAGTCACCTCAGCTCAGGACACCTTAGGGGCTGTCCTGACTGGCCAGTGACTCCTCCTTGTTATTCTCATTATTTTCTCCGGCCTTGCCGCCAAAAGTGGGGCCTGGCCGGAGGGGGCGGGCAACTCCACTAGCTGGAGTGTCCTGCTGGGTTGGCACAAAGGAGGTGAGCCTTTGAGGCTCACCGCCAGGTGTGACAATTCCTGCCTGGGAGAGGTGTTAGCATCTCCACCCAGTGCAGGCTTTGTTACTGGCCTCAGAGTGACAAAGGCACTCTCCCCATGGGGCCAGCAACATGTCTCGGTTTGTGGCAGGCTGCTAAAACTAGTCAGCCTACACAGATAGTCGGTTAAGTTTCAGGGGGCACCTCTAAGGTGCCCTCTGGGGTGTATTTTACAATAAAATGTACACTGGCATCAGTGTGCATTTATTGTGCTGAGAAGTTTGATACCAAACTTCCCAGTTTTCAGTGTAGCCACTATGGTGCTGTGGAGTTCGTGTTTGACAGACTCCCAGACCATATACTCTTATGGCTACCCTGCACTTACAATGTCCAAGGTTTTGTTTAGACACTGTAGGGGTACCATGCTCATGCACTGGTACCCTCACCTATGGTATAGTGCACCCTGCCTTAGGGCTGTAAGGCCTGCTAGAGGGGTGTCTTACCTATACTGCATAGGCAGTGAGAGGCTGGCATGGCACCCTGAGGGGAGTGCCATGTCGACTTACTCGTTTTGTCCTCACTAGCACACACAAGCTGGTAAGCAGTGTGTCTGTGCTGAGTGAGAGGTCTCCAGGGTGGCATAAGACATGCTGCAGCCCTTAGAGACCTTCCCTGGCATCAGGGCCCTTGGTACTAGAAGTACCAGTTACAAGGGACTTATCTGGATGCCAGGGTCTGCCAATTGTGGATACAAAAGTACAGGTTAGGGAAAGAACACTGGTGCTGGGGCCTGGTTAGCAGGCCTCAGCACACTTTCAATTGTAAACATAGCATCAGCAAAGGCAAAAAAGTCAGGGGGCAACCATGCCAAGGAGGCATTTCCTTACAGCTACTAGGAAGGCAACTTTCCATGTTAAAAATTGAATTTGGCACAAGTGCTTTTAATAGTCTTTGTTGACTCCTAAGTTGTCGGAGGCGTGGCCTTTTTTCGGTGCCGAACCCGAGGGTTGGTCACCGACAGCCTTTTTTCGGGCCGAGCCATGGCCTTCTTGCAGTGGCGTACCCAAGGCCTTCTGTTGTTTTTTATGTGGAGGTGCTGGGGAAGACGTACTCACATGCTGGCTGGCTGTGACGGGTCCGTCTTCCTCGGATTCCTGCTCCGACTCTGTGGCTCGGATCAAGACTGCTGTCTGCATTTGTTCTTCTGTTATGTCGAAATGTTCCCCGGTCTTCGATGCCATTTCTAACCTCCTTGCTCTTTGGTCACCCAGAGTCTTTTTCGATCGGAACAATGGTCTGGAGAAAGGCAGAGGTTGCAAACCAGATGGTGGTCTGTGTATGGGTACTTAGCATGGCACCGAGGGCAGAATCTGAATGGAGTCCGATCCATGAGGCTCTCCACGCGGTCGGGCCCAATAGGCCCAAGTTGGCCGCACGCGCGCCCCGAAGGACGAACAAAGTTGTTTTCCGGCGGTACTGCTGTTTCGATGGAAGATGAATAACACGATCAATACAATACTGACGAAAAGGAAGGTTTTAAAAAAGTTTTCCGAATCGGAATCTCTGAGCGAGAGAAAACACGTCCGAGCCCGAAGGCGGAAAGAAAGCAATCTAAAATGGAGTCTATGCCCATGCGCAATGGAACTGAAGAGGAGGAGTCACTTGATCCTGTGACTCTAAAACCCTTCTTTGAAGAAAAACAACTTGCAACACTCAGAGCCCAACACTAGATGTCGGAATCGATATGCATAGCATGTGTATCTGCAGCTACACATGCCATTGAACATTTCCCCAAGCTTGAATCATTCCCAGTCGTTGAGATGGGAGCCCCCGGTATATTTAACCAAGTAGTGTTACCATAGATTGAAACCTAAGAGCCCTTAGGCTTCTTAATTTAACACTCTATCAGTCATTTTAAGAAAAAAGGAACAAACTTCAGAATCCACAAATCTGGCAACACCACCCTTTAGAACCTTCCTGAAAGAAGCTCTAGTACCTCAGAAAAAAGAGAGGTGAAGGTGAGCTTCTCCGGGGAGGCGGGCGGGTCGCATTTGAATCTATGAAAGATTCCAATACTGGAGAACTAAAGTTACAGGTAAGTTACTCATTTTCTTATTCCAGTATTGGAACTTTCATAGATTCACATGCTTGAATCAGAGTAGTAAGCAGTACAAATGCACATTGTAATACTCCTGCAATTTGTTCAATACATACATTGAAAGCCTGTTAACCTACACCAATATATAGAAAATATATATATGTATTTTTTTAAATATTATAAGCACACTGCAATAAGGATTTCCCATGAATTTGAGACGTCTAATCATAGACAATGTGCATACCTGATGTAGGAAGTTGGCTCTGTATGTGCTATTTCAAAGTAAGGAATAGCATGCACAGAGTCCAAGGGTTCCCCTTAGAGGTAAAATAGTGGTAAAAATAGATAATACTAATGCTCTATTTTGTGGTAGTGTGGTCGAGCAGTAGGCTTATCCAAGGAGTAGTGTTAAGCACTTGTTGTACATACACATAGACAATAAATGAGGTACACACACTCAGAGACAAATCCAGCCAATAGGTTTTGTTATAGAAAAATATCTTTTCTTAGTTTATTTTAAGAACCACAGGTTCAAATTTAACATGTAATATCTTGTTTGAAAGGTATTGCAGGTAAGTACATTAGGAACTTTGAATCATTTCAATTGCATGTATACTTTTCAAGTTATTCACAAATAGCTATTTTAAAAGTGGACACTTAGTGCAATTTTCACAGTTCCTGGGGGAGGTAAGTTTTTGTTAGTTTTACCAGGTAAGTAAGACACTTACAGGGTTCAGTTCTTGGTCCAAGGTAGCCCACCGTTGGGGGTTCAGAGCAACCCCAAAGTTACCACACCAGCAGCTCAGGGCCGGTCAGGTGCAGAGTTCAAAGTGGTGCCCAAAACGCATAGGCTTCAATGGAGAGAAGGGGGTGCCCCGGTTCCAGTCTGCCAGCAGGTAAGTACCCGCGTCTTCGGAGGGCAGACCAGGGGGGTTTTGTAGGGCACCGGGGGGGACACAAGCCCACACAGAAATTTCACCCTCAGCGGCGCGGGGGCGGCCGGGTGCAGTGTTAGAACAAGCGTCGGGTTTGCAATGGAAGTCAATGAGAGATCAAGGGATCTCTTCAGCGCTGCAGGCAGGCAAGGGGGGGCTTCCTCAGGGAAACCTCCACTTGGGCAAGGGAGAGGGACTCCTGGGGGTCACTTCTGCAGTGAAAGTCCGGTCCTTCAGGTCCTGGGGGCTGCGGGTGCAGGGTCTTTTCCAGGCGTCGGGACTTAGGTTTCAGAGAGTCGCGGTCAGGGGAAGCCTCGGGATTCCTTCTGCAGGCGGCGCTGTGGGGGCTCAGGGGGGACAGGTTTTGGTACTCACAGTCGTAGAGTAGTCCGGGGGTCCTCCCTGAGGTGTTGGTTCTCCACCAGCCGAGTCGGGGTCGCCGGGTGAAGTGTTGCAAGTCTCACGCTTCTTGCGGGGAGATTGCAGGGTTCTTTAAAGCTGCTCCTTTGGATAAAGTTGCAGTCTTTTTGGAGCAGGTCCGCTGTCCTCGGGAGTTTCTTGTCGTCGTCGAAGCAGGGCAGTCCTCAGAGGATTCAGAGGTCGCTGGTCCCTTTGGAAGGCGTCGCTGGAGCAGAGTTCTTTGGAAGGCAGGAGACAGGCCGGTGAGTTTCTGGAGCCAAGGCAGTTGTTGTCTTCTGGTCTTCCTCTGCAGGGGTTTTCAGCTAGGCAGTCCTTCTTGTTGTTGCAGGAATCTAATTTTTCTAGGGTTCAGGGTAGCCCTTAAATACTAAATTTAAGGGCGTGTTTAGGTCTGGGGGGTTAGTAGCCAATGGCTACTAGCCCTGAGGGTGGGTACACCCTCTTTGTGCCTCCTCCCAAGGGGAGGGGGTCACAATCCTAACCCTATTGGGGGAATCCTCCATCTGCAAGATGGAGGATTTCTAAAAGTTAGAGTCACCTCAGCTCAGGACACCTTAGGGGCTGTCCTGACTGGCCAGTGACTCCTCCTTGTTGTTCTCATCATTTTCTCCGGCCTTGCCGCCAAAAGTCATCTACAGACCACCGGGACCACGCACACAGTTCAGCGAAGACATCACAGACTTCGTCAGCCCCCACGCCATCAATTCCACCGACTACATCCTCCTGGGGGACCTCAACTTCCACCTGGAGGACGACAAGGACCGCAACACCACTGCTCTACTGGACAACCTGGCCAACCTCGGACTCAAGCAACTGGTAACCACCCCTACACACCACGCCGGCCACACGCTTGACCCAGTCTTCTCATCCAGCAAATATGTCACCTTCAGCCACTCCACCAATCTCCAGTGGACTGACCACAGCTGCGTCCACTTCAGCTTCAGTAAAACGACGACCCACCACCACCCTCAACAAACCCCCCGCAGGAGCTGGAACAAGATCACCGGCGACCAGCTCACCACCTTCCTCAGCCAGAACCCCCCCACCAGCTCAACGGACCCCAACGAAGCCGCCAACAACCTCACACAGTGGATCGCCAACTGCGCAGACGCCCTCGCACCACTGAAGAAGAACCCCCCCAGCAGACGCAGCAGCAAGAAAGCCTCCTGGTTCACCGACGAGCTCATCACCTCCAAGAAGAACTGCCGCTCCCTCGAGAACACCTGGCGCACCAACCAGACCACAGACAACATGACGGCCCTCAAACACGCCACCCGCAAACACCACCAACTGATCCGCGCCACAAAGAAGACAGCCTTCAAGGAACGACTGGACAACAACACCCACAACAGCAAGGAACTCTTCAGCATCGTCAAAGAGCTCTCCAACCCCGACGCCGGAAACAATGACATCACTCCCTCGCAAGACCTCTGCGACTCCCTCGCAGCCTTCTTCCACGACAAGATCGCCAACATTCACAACAGCTTCGGCCCACCAACCACAAACCCCACCACCGAACCGATGCCCCCCCACCGCCACCCTCCGCACCTGGACCCCAGTCAGCACCGAAGACACAAAACGCACAATGAACACCATCCACTCCGGATCCCCTACGGACCCCTGCCCACACCACATCTTCAACACGGCTGACCACATCATCGCACCCCACCTCCGTGACATCGTCAACGCCTCCTTCAACACCGCCACCTTCCCGGAGTGCTGGAAACACGCCGAGATCAGTGCCCTGCTGAAGAAACCAACTGCAGACCCCTCCGACCTCAAGAACTACCGCCCCATCTCGCTTCTCCCGTTTCCTGCCAAAGTCATCGAGAAGACCGTCAACAGACAGCTAGCTGCCTTCCTCGAGACCAACGGATCCCTCGACCACTCGCAATCCGGCTTCCGAGCCAACCACAGCACGGAGACCGCCCTCATCGCAGCCACAGACGACATCAGATCCCTAATGGACAATGGGGAAACTGCGGCCCTCATCCTCCTGGACCTCTCCGCAGCGTTCGACACTGTCTGCCACCGCACCCTGGTACAGCGCCTGAACAACACCGGCATCCAGGGGAAGGCCCTGGAGTGGATCGCCTCATTCCTCGCCGGAAGAACCCAGAGAGTCCGCCTCCCCCCGTTCCGGTCAGCGGCCACCGAAGTCATCTGCGGAGTTCCACAAGGGTCATCGCTCAGCCCCACCCTCTTCAACGTCTATATGAGCCCCCTCGCAACCATCGCACGTCAACACAACCTCAAGATCATCACCTACGCCGACGACACCCAGCTGATCCTCTCCCTCACCAGCGACCCGGACGCCGCCAGAGCCAGCCTACACGAAGGGATGAAAGACGTCGCCGAATGGATGAAGAACAGCCGCCTGAAACTGAACTCAGACAAGACGGAGGTCCTCATCCTGGGATCATCACCATCCGCCTGGGACGACTCCTGGTGGCCCCCCGCCCTGGGAGCCACCCCCAAGCCAACGGACCACGCTCGCAACCTAGGCTTCATCCTGGACTCCTCCCTCTCGATGACCAGACAAGTCAACGCCGTCTCATCTTCATGCTTCAACACCCTGCGCATGCTTCGAAAGATCTTCCGGTGGATCCCCACCGAGACCAGGAAGACGGTCACCCAGGCCCTCGTCACCAGTCGGCTGGACTACGGGAACGCCCTCTACGCCGGCACCGCCGCCAAACTCCAGAAGAAACTCCAACGGATCCAGAACGCCTCAGCACGACTCATCCTGGACATCCCCCGACACAGCCACATCTCCGAACACCTGAGAGACCTGCACTGGCTCCCCGTCAACAAAAGAATCACGTTCCGACTCCTCACCCACGCACACAAGGCCCTCCACGACCTGGGCCCCAAGTTCCTCAACAGCAGGCTGACCTTCCACAAGCCCACCCGCCAGCTCCGCTCCGCCAGCCTCGCTCTCGCCACCGTCCCCCGCATCCGCAGAGCCACCGCCGGAGGAAGATCCTTCTCCTACCTGGCAGCCAAGACATGGAACTCCCTCCCCATCCACCTCCGGACAACGCAAGACCATCTCGCCTTCAGGAAGCAACTCAAGACCTGGCTGTTCGAGCAGTAGCGTTCCCCCCCCCCCCCCCCCAGCGCCTTGAGACCCTCCGGGTGAGCAGTGCGCTATACAAATGCCTTTGATTGATTGATTGATTGACTCCACTAGCTGGAGTGTCCTGCGGTGCTGTGACAAAGGGGTGAGCCTTTAAGGCTCACCGCCAGGTGTTACAGCTCCTGCCTGGGGGAGGTGTTAGCATCTCCACCCAGTGCAGGCTTTGTTACTGGCCTCAGAGTGACAAAGGCACTCTCCCCATGGGGCCAGCAACATGTCTCTAGTGTGGCAGGCTGCTGGAACTAGTCAGCCTACACAGACAGTCAGTTAAGTTTCAGGGGGCACCTCTAAGGTGCCCTCTGGGGTGTATTTTGCAATAAAATGTACACTGGCATCAGTGTGCATTTATTGTGCTGAGAAGTTTGATACCAAACTTCCCAGTTTTCAGTGTAGCCATTATGGTGCTGTGGAGTTCGTGTTTTGACAAACTCCCAGACCATATACTCTTATGGCTACCCTGCACTTACAATGTCTAAGGTTTTGTTTAGACACTGTAGGGGTACCATGCTCATGCACTGGTACCCTCACCTATGGTATAGTGCACCCTGCCTTAGGGCTGTAAGGCCTGCTAGAGGGGTGACTGACCTATACTTGCATAGGCAGTGAGAGGCTGGCATGGCACCCTGAGGGGAGTGTCATGTCGACTTACTCGTTTTGTTCTCACTAGCACACACAAGCTGGCAAGCAGTGTGTCTGTGCTGAGTGAGAGGTCTCCAGGGTGGCATAAGACATGCTGCAGCCCTTAGAGACCTTCCTTGGCATCAGGGCCCTTGGTACTAGAAGTACCAGTTACAAGGGACTTATCTGGATGCCAGGGTCTGCCAATTGTGGATACAAAAGTACAGGTTAGGGAAAGAACACTGGTGCTGGGGCCTGGTTAGCAGGCCTCAGCACACTTTCAATTGTAAACATAGCATCAGCAAAGGCAAAAAGTCAGGGGGCAACCATGCCAAGGAGGCATTTCCTTACACCTGACATTAGGATGATGGGATGAAAGAAGAAGCTCACCTTCACTGGAAAAGATTCCTGAGGACTGCTTGTCCTACCACTACCTCTCCTTGAGATAATGCTTCCAAGCAGTAATGTCTGGTAAACGTATAGCAGCTCTTCCAATCCAAGTTGCTGCTCTACAAATGTCTTGCAGCGGTACACCAGCAAACAGCGCTGCTGAAGACGAAACTGCCAGTGTTGAGTGTGCAAGGACAGATGATTGCAGTGGCTTGCCCGCTGCCTGATGGCAAAATTGAATTGCTTAGGCGGTCCATCTAGCTATGCTCTGTTTAGAGAGTGGTTGACCCTATTTGGGTGCACTGTAAGCCACAAATGGTTGGTTCAGCGAAATGGTTTGGCCCGGTCTAAATAGAATTTAATACATCTTTTAATGTCTAAAAAGTGCAATGTTCTCTCTGCTGGAATTGTCGGATTTGGACAGAATGCTTGTATCTCACTGACTCGTCTGGCTAATGTCAGGGCAACAAGTAAGGCAACTTTCTAGGAGAGGAATATCGTAGAAGCTCTATGAATTGGCTCGAAAGGCTGCTTCATAATTTGCGTGGGAACAATATTTAAATTCCAAGAGGGAGGAGGAGGCCTGAATGGTGGAAACACTCTGAAAAGCCCTTTCAGATATCGTTTAATCAAACTAGAGGACCATAGCGAAGGAGAAGAGTCTGAATTTACATAAGACGCAATCACCGCCAGATGAACCTTTATAGAGGAATGTGCAAGGCCTGAATGCGCTAAATGTAACAAATAAGGTAATATCTGTTCTGGAGATGAGGAAAGAGGATCAATTTGCTGTTGATGACACCACACACAAATCCTTTTTCACTTACATGAGTAAGCTTTATAGGTGCTGACTGCTCTGGCCTTGGATAAATGTCCCTGCACTCTTGCAGAATGTTTAAATGTGCAAATTCCCTGTGCTCAGGAGCCATGCTGATAAGCGCATTGATTGAGGATCCAGATGCAAGATTTGTCTGTTTCTCATTGTTAGCAGATGATTCTGGGATGTGAGGCTTCACTGACCGGAGAAGAAGCTCTGTGAATCAATGTTGACGAGGCCAGTACGGGGCTATTAATATTAGCGTGCACGGTTCTCTCTTCGTCTTCCTTGGGACTCTCGGGATCAAGGGGATTGGTGGAAAAGCATATGCAAAGATTCCTGACCAAGCTATAGAAAATGCATTTCCCCATGATCCTTTTTGGTGATGCCAACTTGCGAACTATCGGCATTTGAAGTTCAACCTGCTGGCGAAGAGGTCGAGATTGGGTGTTTCTCACGGAGAAAAAATGTGGTTAACCCTGGACTCGTCCAGTTCCCATTTGTGACACATTGATTTTTGCCTGCTGAGCGAGTCTGCCAACGTGTTCTGAACGCCTGGAAGGTGCACTGCTGTGAGTAGGATCCTGCACCGCCCAGTTCCAGATCTCTTGAGCTTCCTTGGGGAGAGGAAGAGATCTTGTGCCTCCCTGTTTGTTGAGGTAATGCATCGTAGTGGTGTTGTCTGTTCTTATTACCACTTCAGAACCGGCAATCTTTGGGAGGAAAGCCTGTAAAGCTAGATGAACCGCTTTGAGCTCTAGCAGAATGATGTGCGTTGTCTGCAACTCTAGCGGCCACTTGCCACTGATCCGTAGGTTTTGTAAAACCGCTCCCTAACCCTCCAGGGAGACATCTGGGGTGATTGTCCACAGTGCTGGGCGATGAAGAAAAGATAGACAAATGATGTTTCTGAGACCACCACATCAGAGCTTTGGTGATTGCCAGAGTAATATTCATCTGCTCTTCGAAGCTTCCTGAAACCTGGAGCCATTGTAGATTGAGCTGCTCTTGCAGGGGACGCATTTTGAGTCTGCAGAGAGGAACTAGAGGTATGCATGAGGACATCATGCTCAATAAGGACTTGAAGCATACTGAAATGTATTCTTTTCTTTGTATTGAACTTGCTAGAGATATTAGTTTCTGCTGTCTTTCCACAGTGGGACATGTCATGGTGGATTGAATGTCCAGTTTTGCACCTAGAAAAGTGATTGTGCGTGATGGTTGAGGTTTGGATTTCTCCCAGTTGATATCAGGCCTAAGCTGCTGAGCAAGGTAACGCACTTTCTTGTTGACCTGCGTGCTCCTACATAGGTGTCTGCTTTTATCAGCCAATCGTCTAGGTATGAGAATACTTGATGTTTTCTTCTCCTGAGAAAGGCTTCAATAGGAGCTAGGCACTTCGTGAATATTCTGGGAGCTGACTTTAGGCCAAATGGAAGTACTCGAAATTGAAAATGGCTTCCGGCTACCATGAATCTCAGGTTTTGACTGTGGGCTGGATATGTGGAAATATGCATCCTTTAGGTCTAGGGTAGACATAAAATCTCCCTGGTTCAACCGCAGAAGGACATCCTGTAGGCTTATCATGCAGAAAGACTGTTTTCTCAAGCAGGTGTTTAATTCTCTGAGATAGAGGATCGGTCTCCAGTCCTTCCACTTTTGCGAATGAGAAAGAATCTGGAGTAAAAACCTTTTCCTCGCTGAGATGGAGGTACTCTTTCTATTGTGCCTTTGAGGAGCATTTTGTTGATCTCTCTCTTAGCTTGTTCTGGATACTTCTCTGAAGTTCTGCGAGGAGGATTGGGAGGAGGCATTTGGACAAACTCTTGTGTGTGTCCACACTTTACGAGCTGTAAGACCCACTTGTCCAATGTTATGGTTTGCCATTGTTGGAAAAAGAGAGATATCTTTCCGCCTAGAACTGGGGGGGAGGATGGTTGGGGGTAGACGGAGCCTTGGATACATCATTCTCTGCGAGCTGAGTCTTTGACAGGACGAGCTAAGTGTCCCCTGGAGGCAGACCTGTTGTATGCCGCTTGTGGCGGCTGCCTTTGGGTGTAATATTGACGAAATTGCTGAGAAGAGGAAAGATACGACGGGTGCTCCCCTCAGGTCCCGGAACCCAGGGAGTCGCTTTGGTGGTGCAGGGGATGCTCTAGGCGGCACCAGCCGCTCACGGACGGATTATGACGGCATAGCTTCACAACAGTGCTTCTACCTCGCCGCCATCTTGGCTCCGCCCCATATCGATATAATTTTAAACAACAGGTTGTGGAAGGTGGGAATGAGGCTTACTTTACGGGAACAGATGTCTGAGAACTGCTTGACCCACTGCAGCTTCCTTGCAAGTCCAAATAGTAATGCTTTAGAAATGCATGTGTCATTTTCCACATTGCTGCTTTGAAAACATCCACCAACTATACGCCTGCAAAGTAAGCTTCTGTTTTTGCCATTGCCCTTGTGGAATGAACCCTGAGTCTGTCTCAGCAGCATTCCCATCACAATATGTGCTGTAACAATATATGACCCAATCCATGGTGAAATTGTCTGCTTGGATACTGCATTTCATCTACTTCCCAAGCCATAGGCAACAAGGAACTGATCTTTTCAGGCCTTTCCTGTGGCCGCTGCTGGCTTTTCAAAAAACATTAGCAATGTTATTTTCCGTCTTAAGTGAAAGGTAGTCAGTACTTTCGGTATCAGTTTCGGATTTGTTATCATAGTCACCCTTCCCTTTGCAAAAACTTGGTATGGTTCTGCAACTCAATGCCTGCAGCTCTCCAACCCTTCTAGCTGATGCAATGACCAACACAAAAGCTGTCCTCCATGTCCAATGCTGTAATGTTGCTTTAATAATTGGCTCAAACAGCTTACTCATCAAGGCCGTCAATACAGTATTTAATCCCCTTTCAGACGCCCCCTTCTATACTTATAAAAATGTTCAGATAATCCTTTCATAAATTCTTTAATTACTCTTTGTGAATATAACAACACCCTGTTAGGCCTTCTGAGGAACTGTGAAATTGCTGCCAGCTGTACTTTTACTGAACCGAAAGACAAACCAGACTTTGCTAAATGCAACAGATATGGTAATAATTCATACAGCTCCATACACATCGGATCCAATCTTTTCTGACGTGTCCACTGCAAAAATTTCCAACACTTCCTATTGTATATTTTGACTGTTGAGTGTGTCCTTGTAGGAAGTTGGCTCTGTATGTGCTATTTCAAAGTAAGGAATAGCATGCACAGAGTCCAAGGGTTCCCCTTAGAGGTAAAATAGTGGTAAAAATAGATAATACTAATGCTCTATTTTGTGGTAGTGTGGTCGAGCAGTAGGCTTATCCAAGGAGTAGTGTTAAGCATTTGGTGTACATACACATAGACAATACATGAGGTACACACACTCAGAGACAAATCCAGCCAATAGGTTTTTATATAGAAAAATATATTTTCTTAGTTTATTTTAAGAACCACAGGTTCAAATTCTACATGTAATATCTCATTCGAAAGGTATTGCAGGTAAGTACTTTAGGAACTTCGAATCATCACAATTGCATGTATACTTTTCAAGTTATTCACAAATAGCTGTTTTAAAAGTGGACACTTAGTGCAATTTTCACAGTTCCTAGGGGAGGTAAGTATTTGTTAGGTTAACCAGGTAAGTAAGACACTTACAGGGCTTAGTTCTTGGTCCAAGGTAGCCCACCGTTGGGGGTTCAGAGCAACCCCAAAGTCACCACACCAGCAGCTCAGGGCCGGTCAGGTGCAGAGTTCAAAGTGGTGCCCAAAACACATAGGCTAGAATGGAGAGAAGGGGGTGCCCCGGTTCCGGTCTGCTTGCAGGTAAGTACCCGCGTCTTCGGAGGGCAGACCAGGGGGGTTTTGTAGGGCACCGGGGGGGACACAAGCCCACACAGAAATTTCACCCTCAGCAGCGCGGGGGCGGCCGGGTGCAGTGTAGAAACAAGCGTCGGGTTTGTAATGGAAGTCAATGGGAGATCTAGGGATCTCTTCAGCGCTGCAGGCAGGCAAGGGGGGGGGTTCCTCGGGGAAACCTCCACTTGGGCAAGGGAGAGGGACTCCTGGGGGTCACTTCTCCAGTGAAAGTCCGGTCCTTCAGGTCCTGGGGGCTGCGGGTGCAGGGTCTCTCCCAGGCGTCGGGACTTAGGATTCAAAGAGTCGCGGTCAGGGGAAGCCTCGGGATTCCCTCTGCAGGCGGCGCTGTGGGGGCTCAGGGGGGACAGGTTTTTGTACTCACAGTCTTAGAGTAGTCCTGGGGTCCCTCCTGAGGTGTTGGATCGCCACCAGCCGAGTCGGGGTCGCCGGGTGCAGTGTTGCAAGTCTCACGCTTCTTGCGGGGAGCTTGCAGGGTTCTTTAAAGCTGCTGGAAACAAAGTTGCAGCTTTTCTTGGAGCAGGTCCGCTGTCCTCGGGAGTTTCTTGTCTTTTCGAAGCAGGGGCAGTCCTCAGAGGATGTCGAGGTCGCTGGTCCCTTTGGAAGGCGTCGCTGGAGCAGGATCTTTGGAAGGCAGGAGACAGGCCGGTGAGTTTCTGGAGCCAAGGCAGTTGTCGTCTTCTGGTCTTCCTCTGCAGGGGTTTTCAGCTAGGCAGTCCTTCTTCTTGTAGTTGCAGGAATCTAATTTTCTAGGGTTCAGGGTAGCCCTTAAATACTAAATTTAAGGGCGTGTTTAGGTCTGGGGGGTCAGTAGCCAATGGCTACTAGCCCTGAGGGTGGGTACACCCTCTTTGTGCCTCCTCCCAAGGGGAGGGGGTCACAATCCTAACCCTATTGGGGGAATCCTCCATCTGCAAGATGGAGGATTTCTAAAAGTTAGAGTCACTTCAGCTCAGGACACCTTAGGGGCTGTCCTGACTGGCCAGTGACTCCTCCTTGTTGCTTTCTTTGTTCCCTCCAGCCTTGCCGCCAAAAGTGGGGGCCGTGGCCGGAGGGGGCGGGCAACTCCACTAAGCTGGAGTGCCCTGCTGGGCTGTGACAAAGGGGTGAGCCTTTGAGGCTCACCGCCAGGTGTCACAGCTCCTGCCTGGGGGAGGTGTTAGCATCTCCACCCAGTGCAGGCTTTGTTACTGGCCTCAGAGTGACAAAGGCACTCTCCCCATGGGGCCAGCAACATGTCTCTGGTGTGGCAGGCTGCTGGAACTAGTCAGCCTACACAGACAGTCGGTTAAGTTTCAGGGGGCACCTCTAAGGTACCCTCTGTGGTGTATTTTACAATAAAATGTACACTGGCATCAGTGTGCATTTATTGTGCTGAGAAGTTTGGTACCAAACTTCCCAGTTTTCAGTGTAGCCATTATGGTGCTGTGGAGTTCGTGTTTGACAGACTCCCAGACCATATACTCTTATGGCTACCCTGCACTTACAATGTCTAAGGTTTTGTTTAGACACTGTAGGGGTACCATGCTCATGCACTGGTACCCTCACCTATGGTATAGTGCACCCTGCCTTAGGGCTGTAAGGCCTGCTAGAGGGGTGTCTTACCTATACTGCATAGGCAGTGAGAGGCTGGCATGGCACCCTGAGGGGAGTGCCATGTCGACTTACTCATTTTGTTCTCACTAGCACACACAGGCTTGTAAGCAGTGTGTCTGTGCTGAGTGAGGGGTCTCTAGGGTGGCATAAGACATGCTGCAGCCCTTAGAGACCTTCCTTGGCATCAGGGCCCTTGGTACTAGAAGTACCAGTTACAAGGGACTTATCTGAATGCCAGGGTGTGCCAATTGTGGATACAATGGTACATTTTAGGTGAAGGAACACTGGTGCTGGGGCCTGGTTAGCAGGGTCCCAGCACTCTTCTCAGTCAAGTCAGCATCAGTATCAGGCAAAAAGTGGGGGGTAACTGCAACAGGGAGCCATTTCTTTACAGTCCTCGTTTTCTCTAAAACTGCTCTACAACCCTCAGTAAGTTCATACATCCAATCTCTGAGTCCTGATGAGCCATGCCATAAGGTGAAGTGATTGCAGATTGTGGTGAAGCGTCCCTTGTCCTTCTAAGGTAATTGTACATCTGGTCTGAATCTCACTGGCCTCTCCACACACATCTCTAGCAGATCTGCATACCAATGTTGGCAAGGCCATCCTGGTGGTACTAAAACTGCCATACAACTCTCCATCCTCACCTTGCATATTACTAACGCAATCAACGGAATCAGAGGGAATGCGTATACAAAATTTCCTTCTATTGTAAAAGCATTGCCCTGTGTTTCCTGGCAAAACCATCTGCTCACAAACATTTTTCAATTGGGGTTGTGATCTGTAGCAAACATATCCCAATCGGGCTTTCCCCACTTCTTGAATTTCTTGTCTAATTACCTTGAATCTATTTCCTACTCATGGGTACATACAAATTGCCTGCACAACTGGTCTGCCTATCTGTTGTCTACTTTCTGGAATGTGCCCTGCTATCAAAGATACTTCATTGACAATGACCCAGCTCCATATTTTCTGAGCCTTCCTCGAAAGAATCAACAACCTCGCTACTTCTTGCTTTCATGTGTAATTGTGGTCATATTATCTGTCCTTATCATTACTTGACAGTTCTTTGCTAAATGTTGAAATGCCTGTAATGCGCGTCCCACAGCTTTGGGTTCCAAAACATTTATATGTAATTTCCTATTCTCCCCTGACCATATAATATGTACATTCATGTTGCCCAGAAGTGCTCCCTATCCAATCATGGAGACATCTGTATCCAAATACTTCTGAGGTGCCTGCTCCTCCAGGCTTTGACCCTTGAAAATATTCTCACTCCCCATCCACCAGTGGAAGGCTTCCCTCATTCTTTAAAATCATTAGATGGTCCCAATCTCCATTTTTTTACTGGTGCCACTTGTCTGCTCAGATCCTACTGTATTATTCACATTTGAAGTCGGCAATGAGGAACCAGAAGAATGCATGAGGACATTTTCCCTAGCACTGCCTTGAACATCCTTACAGTTATTCTCTCTTTCTCTGCCGCGAACATGACCTGGTTTATCAGCTTTTCACCTCTTTCTTTTGAAGGGAACACCATTCCTTGTGTTGTTTATATCCTTGCTCCTAGAAACACCAACGCCTGTCTAGGTTCCATATTTGACTTCTTGGTATTTACTGCAAGGCGTAAATGCAAAAGCACCTCCTTTGTCAACTTTGTTTTCTCCCTGCTCCTTTGTAATGAGCTTGCCTTTATCAACTAATCATCCACGTATGGATAGACCATACCCCACTTTCTCCTCACAAACACTGCTTTTGGAGCCAGACACCTGATGAAAGCTTTAGGAGCTGACCTCCGGCCAGTAGGCAGTGCTTTGAGCTGATAGTATTGGCCTGCCACCATAAAACATAGATATTTCCTGTACTTCTTGTTAATGGGTATATTGAAATATGCATCCTCCAAGTCCACTAAACTTTAAAAAAATCTTCTTTTTTTTTTTTTTTAAACAGAAGAATTTCCTGTAATATGACCATGCTGAAACTCTGTGTTTTTATAAACTTGTTTAGTGGCCTTTAACCTAGTATTGGGCGCTATTAAACACATTTAATTTTTTTTAGAAATAATCTTCAATAAAATCCTTTGTATACTTTCTTTAAATGCATCCTTTCAATAGCTTTCTTCAACAATTTATTTATTTCTGTTCTCAACCATCTTAAATGTCTGTGGTTTTCATTCAGTGGTGGCAGTTCTTTCACAAACTCCAGAACATGAACATGCTCTGCAATGTCCAATACCCATTTGTCTGTTGTTATGCACAGCCAACCTTGGTAGTGAAAGTGCAGCCATCCTCCGAATGGCAGCTGAATACTGGAGGTACTCCTCTTCAGAAAGTCAGGATCTTCCACCTCTGCTCTCACACCTTGAGGGGTGACTCCCTTCCCCAAATCTTCCTTGACTCTGGCAGCAGTCTTGTCCTCTTTGCCTTGCCTGATGTCCATACGGTCCATAATGGCCACAGGACGTATTTTTATCTGTCCTTTCTGAAAGTATTGTTTTTTCAATCCTCTGTACAACAGCCTGCTCTGCAGCATACCCAGTGGCAGCATACCCAGTGAACTTGCGTTCTCTGTGTCCACTTTAATAACCTGAAGGGCCTCATTTAATTTCCTTTCGAAACATTACTCCCATCAAATGGCATGTCCATCACACGTGCCTGGACCTCAGGACTCAAAGATATGCTCTACAATCAGTCATATCTCCACGGCTTACATTCCCAACCTGCCTCAATGCGCATGCTGAAGCATCCGTGGCGGCATCGGTCAATGAGGCAAATACTTGTTTGCCATCTCTTAATATTGCCTTAGCTTTCTCTTTATTTTTTCCCTTGGCAACTTTTCTAGGAATGGAGTTATGTCACATCATAATTGCCTGTCATAACGAGCTACGACCGCAGATGAATTAGCAATTTTAATCACATCATCAGCTAACACATTAACTCTCTTCCCTCTGAATCCCATTTCCTGGCTTCCTTATCTGCAGGTGCTGTGCAGAGAGATGATGAATGTCTTCGAGGTTGTGCAGCTGCTGATATCACAGAATCTGTATGCACTTGATTTAAAATACTCTCTGCTGCGTCATCAGTTGCCTTGTATTTCTTATCAATTCTGGTTAGATTTACTTGCCGGATTTTGCATCAATGCCAAACCTTACTCCGATAAATGTTCCAATATGGGAATTGATTGTCTGCCCATATGTGTTTTTTCCTTAAAGCCTTACAGAAAACAAGGAGAGAATGGTATGCTGAAACATTCTGATGCTTTCTCTATTAGAGAATGAAATCAACCCCGATGTCATTTGGAGGCGAAATCCTTTGTGCTGGTTCCGGACTAGTATCCTTTTGCACTATAAACTGATTCCATTCTTAATCTTAGGTCTGAGACCTAGGTTGACTGTGAATATTAGTTCTGTTATTGTCTGCTTCATCACTTTTGTCTTCTTTGTCACTAAATTGTGATTCCACTCAACCATCTTGTTCTCCTTCATCTAAAGCTGCTTGCACAGGAATTACATCCTCTGATCAGGTTTGTTTCTCCTGACCTTCTTGTGTATCTACTGGTTGTAGAATTGGCAATTGGGGGAGTTTTGTTTGTTCAGATTCTTGTGTTGTCTGAGGTGCTAGTCTCTTATATAGATCTGCAATCGTGTCTTGCAATGACGTTAGCATGTACATTAGTACCTGAACACACTTTTCTGATTCATGTTTCCCCTGAACTCTGTCTGCTTGTAAACGATCCTCGAACTCTACCCCATCATCAATATATTGTATATTTAAGTCTCTTGGATGATTAGCTCTACCTTCACCCTCAGAGCTATCTTCACTAAAAATATGCCTCCATTTGATCCAGATCTTGCTATGAGCATTCTTGATAAAAAAGTGATGGACCTTGACCAACAGGGGAAGTGTTTTGTAGTAAATGGGTTGGTGGTTGTAGAGATACTGGTGACACCAGCATTACCTCTAGCATTGGTTGTACTTCCTCAGCGCTCCCTTTCATTAGACTCTTAGAAGTTGTGGGTGTCACCAAGGTCTGTTTCTTGCTCATTGACTGTAATTTTTGTCGACAACAAATTTATCGTTGAAGGTGAGCACCTTTTCGACGGTACTTCCCTTGGAGATAGTATCTCTCTCAACTATGCCACGCCCCTCGTTGGCAGTCCATCTTTCAATGACTGCTTCTCACCTGTCAACAATATCTCTCATTAAAAAAAAGATTTGCTCGTCTACAGTAATACCCCCATGAACATTTCTCTCATGGGTGGGGAGCCTAACCTGGCCCCTTCCACCATTAATTTTGCCTTAACATTGGTAGCAGGAATCGTCAGTGTTTGTCAGCGACCTGTGATCTTTGCTCGTCGCCGACACTTTTTGCTTTGTCGACTTTTTCTTATCACCTTTCTAAAATGATGCCTTGACCTCCGACAGGGAGGCCAATTTAGCTTTTTTACACGGTATCGTTCTGCAGGATCACCACTCTTTACCTTATGTTTCTTTTGTTCTTTATCAAAGTGCTTTTGGCCAGCAGTTTGACTCTTAACAGCAGAGTCAAAGGGTCCTGGATCCTGCGTTCTAGATTTTTTTCCCTTTTTCATTGTCTTTCTCCAAAATGGCCAAGACCAAAAGTCTCTCTCAATCCTTTAAAGTATTTGGAAAAGGTTTTGCAAATGCTTCCATCTGCTGGTTTATGTTGAGGATGCAGGCATCCTTCCACATAAATGCAGACAGGCATCCCATAAATCATATTTCCACATGATTTACATGTTTGAAATAAAGACTTTTTAAGTGCTGCCTCAGCCATAAGTTTTCCTCTCTCTACTGAGCTATCAGATAGGATTCCTCACACCTGAACACGCAGTAGAAAATCTGACAGCTGGAAGCATCAGTTGAGGAACAGCTGGGTGAGATAGATTCTAACTGTCTGGAGTTTGGATCATTATAATGATATGGATAGGTTGAATTACAGTTTCACTGAGTGTCAATGTAGGGGAATAATTATAGGCTGGGCCATTGGAATTATGTGATGTGGCCGTGGCGTTTTTCACATAATTATAGATTTGCTGCATTTGCCATATAATCAATCATCTGCTACATAATCTGCAGATTTTAGCACAAAAATGGTTTCTAGCTCAAACAGTTCAAAAGTTTTAAAAAATGCAGCGACAAGTGTTGCCGTGCAATAGAAAGTCCTTTGCAAAGGTTGGCTGGTCCCCTTTCTGTTGCTTATTGCAATATACTGAGGTGTTAAGCTGGTACAAAAGAGGTGGCACCAACATCCAAACAGTGTAAAAGTGACAAATAATGAAGTAATACTATAGCAAAATGCACCGAATTACATCGCAAAATTCCAGTGGCCCTGATTGTATATGTACTGCTATTTATGATGTTACCAAGGGTTCCCAGTCTGATGACAGGGAAGGATTCAAGCATGTGAATTTGAAAGATCGAATGCTGGAGAAGTTCTGTTGCTCTAGCCACCCTAAGAGACACAAAATCTTTTGGCAGAAGGCCCAGTGCCCCATCCCGTCCTGCTTGTTGCAGTGTCACATAACTGTGATGTTCTTCACTAGATCCTGGACAAATCTCCTACTGTTTGACGTCAGGAACGCCTTTAAGGCCAAACAAATGGCATAAAGCACTTGAAGGCTGATGTGGAACTGGTTTTCTGCTGGAGACCAGAGGCCTCTGACCTTCACGTCCCCAAAATGATCCCACCCACCCCAGTAGAGGATCAAAGTCAGAACCAACAAGAGAATGAAACCTCTGCATCATGACGGAGGCCCTGGATTAGAGTCAGTCTGCATACTAACCAGTTGCTCTTATGTGATCTTGTAGCACAACATCAGTCAAATTCAGGACAACATCAAATAAGGTCAAATATGGGTGTCAGCACTAGGTCTTCTATCGCCACTGGCTGAATCAGTATCAGAGTCGAGGTGCATCGGGAACTCTTGTGGAAGTCTGTACCAGGATCAGCATCCAGTAATGGGTCCTAAAGGAACAGATAGTGATATTCCTTGGGACCCAACAGCACACCACAAAGAATCAGAAGCAAGCTAAAGCTTTGCAGCATGATATCAATGCACACGGGTAGTGCTTATACGTGGCAGAGCTCCATTACTCCAGGGTGGTATGAGGCCAGCACAGCTCCAATTACCGGTCCAGGTAAGAATTGCTTAAGAAAATTCTCTGAATCCAATCTCAGGTGTCTGGCGGCCCTTCTAAAGGTGAGTAATCTGAGGTTAGAAGCATCCATCAGAAGCAGATATTTTGATTACTTTTGCAATTTTCACTGGAGCAAGGGAAATTGTCATCTTTAAGAAAGCACTAAACCCCCTCACCCCCATCAGTTCCCCACCACTGCCAGTGATCTTATCCATTCTCCACATTTATGTAGCACTGCAGCAAGGGACCATTAGGTGGCTGTGGCACAGTTTGTAACTTACAACAATTTGTTATCAAGTGTAGTGATATAACAATAGTGTGTGAATGTTAAAAGAAAGTAAGCTACACATTTCTTGTTGAGAACTTGCTTCATGCATTTCAGACCCCTGCATAGAGATCAAATCTAAAACATTTGATTAACTAGCCGGGGTAGGTACTGATACTTTGCGGTAACTGACATCTTACCGTCTGTTGGATTTCGTCGTTATTGTCATTGGGTACTTCTACATTCTTGAGCATCTGCGGGTCTGGCTGAATTGGGTCTTCGGGCTCTCTCCTACAGCTTTCTTGAATTTGTAACTGAGCTTTCTGAAAGTTCTCCTGCAACTTTATTCTTTGCTGTTCCAGTTGATGGAGTAAAGCCAACTGCTGCTGCTTTTGCTGTTCTAAAGACTCTATCTAAAAGAATATTGATCAGTTACTTAGTCATAATGACAGCTTGCCAACTTACGCTGTCCATCCACAGACTATCAATTTGCTTGGTCATTTTTAGCAACATGAAGCATTTGGTGTCAATACACTCTACAAATAAGCACTTGGGCAAGAATGAATGTAAGAACTGGCTTCCATACTATTACAAACACGCCTCCACAGTTTTTCACCACTAACCGGAACCATGAACATGTTTTGGCCTTTTAAACTGGATAAACAAGTTGTAACTACAATACAAGTTTCCACCTAGGTACAAAGGATTTCTCTATGTAACCCCCTGTAGGAGGAAAAGGTAGACCAATCCCTGGGTATGGTAAAAGTCATGGATACAAATGCTTGTGAATAGATCAGATAGTTTTATCCTCTATAACTTAACACAAACAATTCCTATGAAAAGCAAGCAGTATTGTTTCACACTTAACAGGATCAAACTAAACAGACAATAAGCATAAGGATCCTTTTTAACCATCAGTTGGATTGAGAGTGGAGAATAACATAGATTGACTCAAGTGCCAACCAATTTCGGGCTTTCAAGATTCCTAAAATCATCCCTAACTGCTTACAGGCCCATATTTCTAAAAGTAAGGGGAGGGGGGGAGGCGGGACTGAAGAAATGAATTTAAAAAGTTGAAAATTAAAGCAGTCATGTCTAGGCACATACATTCTTTATTAAGAGCTTTATGTGCCTTACAGCTAACTGCTTCTAGAATAAACTAAATGGGAGTTTGATAATGCCAGCATACCAACAAGAAAGCTTAAAGTTGCTTAGGCGAGAGGTACAGGACAGGTGTTTTAGTAGGTTTTGGTAGCGAGGTAGGTTTTCAAGAGCCTGTGCATGATAAATCAGTGACATAACAAAGGAGTTCTGGAATCTTGTTCTATGGGGACCAACCAGCTGTCAATTAAGAGGGCACTAAATGTGGATATATATCCGGATATATTCAGCACACTCTCCTGAACAAAGAATTAAGACAAACTTGAGTCAATGAGTTGGGTGAAAGTGACTGAAGCACAGGAGATAGCCAGGACCAGGTTTGTGAATTGGTTTATGAAAAAGATGGGACTGAGATATTTCTTGGATGGGAAGGTATTGAAGGTCTGGGCAAATGTGATCCTGAAAAAATCATCTGAGGTGTGTACAAGCAGTATGTGGAGTTAGGGAATACTTCAGTTACAGAGGTAAGATTATCATTGCATGCATCCAGACCAGGCTTGACCATGCACATGATGGCTTTTTTATTTCATAAAGAGAAGACCGGATCAATTTTCTTCTGCACTGAATTTTGCAAAGGCACCGGAGTAATCTTAGGTTAGGCAAAAGCCTTGAAACAAATTTGATTCCAAAGATATTTCAGGATGGCAGGGAGTGAGCTACAGAAGTTGTCACCCTACAGTTGAAAATGTGATTTGAAAAATATTAAAAGTTAGTGATATGTTTCAGGGTGATATTAAAAACAGGCTTTGACAGTAAGGAGTTGTGAAGAACTGCATTTCTCATGGAAAAGAAAGAACCCACCATCAAAAATCAAATGTTAACGTTATTGAAAAAGCGTAAAGAAATTCTGAAATGGATGGACAAGTCTATCACTGTAATGTCATCTGGGTAAAGCAACAATAAAGCTAGCCACAAGCTGCCTGTCTGTTGGCAGACAAAGGATTCCAGACGACCTAACGTTCTCATGACATCATCTTCCTCAGCTGCACTAAAAGCACTATTAGGTCCTTGTCTTATATCTTGCAGTACTCAGTGTTACCTAAGAGCAGCACCAATCCTGCTCTTCTAATTAGGAAGCGCATGGACCTAGTGAGAATTCTCTATGAGGAAAGCTATTCCAACAAATTCTTAAACCAAAATTAACACCTAACGGCTCAGACTATCAAACTACTCAATTAGAATCCACAAATAGCTTTGTCTCTGTGACCTGCTTCCCCAGGTTTTCAATTTTTTTACCCCCCCAAAATGTTTACATAAGTTAAAATCACAATACCAGTACACATAGAGAATACATTTAAAATAAATGTATTTACATTTTCAGTTAATAATATTGTTGTTCTTTAAACATGTCAAGCATTTATCCAATTTCATACTTAAACGTTAGTAAAAGTTGGGAACAGGGAAACATGTAACCATGAAACAAGGAGCTGCCCCAGAAACAACAAATAATTTGTGTCTAAGTGACTCTCTTAGTTCCAGTTTCCATACGTCACACAATAGCACATATTTAAGTAATTGCCAACAGATGAACTTCTCTGTACCTGTCTATGCCGCTCAGCTGCCATTCTTACTCTAGCTGCTTTTTCATGTGGATGAAGCAGTATTGAATTTCCAGCCATAACTGTTGTGTCGACAACTTCTGGAGGCTCTGACCATGAAAGAACAAAATTTCAAGTTTATATGGTATATACCATCATACCACAAACAGGAACATTTAAAAAAAATCTGATTCACAGGATAATACTCTTGGCCCATTTTCTTTTTAGCATTCAGCAATCAAATATAATTCAAATGTATAAAAATGTCAAAACATCACAAAGTTAAACAAGCATTGGCAAAGCCATGAGATTTTGCCTTTGCAAAATCTATTGGCTTTATCAATTTTTTTTTTTTACATGTTGAACAGCAGTTGAGCAGCTGAGCAACATGGCTTGAAAATAAAAAAGCGCTTTGATGTGGAAAGAAGTTGGGAGAAACAAAAGGCGTGGGTCTAGAAAATGCTACTGAGAACACTGGTGGCAAACGCATATATACACACAGATATACACACATACATGTGCATATATAAATACGTAAATGGACAGTGTTTGTAGGGGTTGAGGGTGGAGCATTTTTTTTGTACTGGCTTGTTTTTGCTCCTAGGTGGAAGGGCTGCTTTCGATGAAAAGAATTTGGTCACTCACACTGGGAACACTTATGTGTTTATGTACAGCCTTTCAAAGGGGGGCAGGCGAAGCTTAAGTCTGGTGGAACTAATAGGACAGTCTGGTTGGGGTAGGTTTGGTAATTGAACTGAAAACAGAGCGAACAATGGGGGGAAAGGAAAAATCCCTAATTTCACCCTAGCCTCTTTGGATTATTCTTTAAACACAACACGCATGTATTCAATTCATGATTGATTTATGTGAATACCGACTGGGCCTTGTGTTTTATCAGGATTTTAATCATAATGCCAACCGCACAAAAATGAAAAGAACCTTTTAAAATTCAAATAAGACATTTAAGTTGAAATGTTCAAGGACTTCGGTGAAAAAAGGAATCGCTGCTTATTCACTGCACGTCAATGCAGAGCTGAAGGAGTGAGAAAGCTGTCCCAGTCTTAATTTACTGTACCATTCTGACCTAAATTAGGCTGTGGCTTGGAATTTCCTTCCATTGTCCAGGTAGAAGTGTCTCAGATTCAACCTTTACCTTTATCTATCTCTGCAAAAATGTGCAGTGTTTATATGAAAATATTTAGAGGATTTTGCACAGTAGCCTTTTATTGACAGATGTGGGTCATCATTACAAAGCACTACACGTTTAGAATGGAATGTTAAATTATAACGCGTGAGATGCGGGATGATTGTAATAATAGAACGTGAGATTAGTGAGGATACTTCTTAATTTTACTGGCTATTTTTGTAAAGAAATTGCCCATGAATCATGTAAACAAAATATCTAAAATATACAACTTACGGCCACACATTGCGTTTTAAATTACAAGATTCCCACAGAACAGCTAAATGTGCGTGCAAACGTTTACTGTATTAAAGGTTGATTATTACACTCCACTATTCATTTTGAGTGGAATGTTAAATTATAACAGGCAAGATCACTGTAATAAGTGAGATTAGCAATGATGATTTCACATGCTGTTTTCAGAAATAAATTGCTATAAATCATGTAAACAAAACATCAAACTGTGGAAAAAGTGCAAAAAGCAGCCATTTGCCAACATAATAATAAAACAGCCTCCATTACCTTAACATGTACATTTTACAGTCACATATCGCGGAGTCACCCTAAGTGGGAAGTGTATGCCCAGCCGTGGGTCCCGTGTTCACTGGGCCACTGGATTCAAGCTAGCCTGGCTGATGAGGGGGAAATACCTCAAAACCGGTCCCAGGATGCTCGTTTCTGGTCCAGGGAGGACCTGACCTGGCAGTTCAGGCTAGACTGTTCCCATGGGGAGAAGGGTCAAGACTGATTTGCGTATGACTATGTCCAAACTGGGGTGGAATGGTGAGCAAAAAAAACAATGGATTTAACCAAGATCTGTCACTGAGGGTGAATGTTTGCACTGTTTAGCATTCCGTCCATCATCTGTTCTTTTTGCTGTTGAATGAGTCTATCTCGCACAGCCTACAGCAATTCACACTTGTCAGCCGATTACTGGCATCCAGTATCTCATTATGAGAGCGTGGGCAATGACAGAGTAGCAGTCAGATTAGGCCCCATCCATGTTTTCAACAACAAGGCTTAAGGTCTGGTAAGAAGAAGAATAAACAGGGCCATAATTGGGCCTGTTTGATATTGGTGATTGAGGTCGACTTCTTACCATACATACTTGAAGAACAGTACAATAGTGTTACCAACCCAAGTATGGTGATGCAGAGGCACTACTGGGAGTAGAGGCAGGGTAAACATCCCCTTGGTGTGCTCACCTTCCATCATAATGAAAACAAAATGGTGTTGTCATTTCACAGCGGGTGGTTGATGGGACTTACAGGTCAACCATCCAGTGTGGAAACAGTTATGGTTGTCTTTTGGCCAAAAGGGTATATGTGACTTGCAGTGGGTAGTGATGGTAGTGTCCTTTCAGGAAGCCAATATGAGTACATTACTTGCCTAACTATCAGGTTTCAGGTGTATGTGAGGAAAAAGATTTTATCCACTCACTACATTCTTCTATGGCATTAGGCTGCAATTTGCTTAATGTTCACTGGTAAAGAAAGGGTAACGTGAGGAGTCTAGCTACTCCGACAAATGTGGGAGCCCTCACCTCAGTACCAGTGGCAAATAGTGGGGTGACCATGTTCAAAAGTGGCGCTTTCCAACATAACTCCTTCTCCCCTCCCCCAGAGCCCAAATGAAAGTGAACAAGACTAACCTTTCCCAAGAGAGTATTCATTGTCTAAGTGGAAAAAACTGGAAAGGCATCTGCATTGGGATCGTCAGTACCAGGTCTGTGTTCCACTGTGAATTCCACTCCCTGTAGGGAGATGGACTATTTTAACAGTTTAGGATTGTCAGTGCTCTTTCACTAAAACAAGGTAAAAGATGTAATTGTGTACAATAGCACACACTGTAGTACCCCCTCTAAGTCCCTAGTAAATTGTACCCAGGGTGTGTAGGGCCTGGGTACTAGAGAGGGTCCCTAAGGAGTTTATGGAGTGAGGGGCATTGTGGGACTGTTTGCAGTAAGGCAAATACAAACTAGTGAATAAGCGGGTAAAGTTGCATCAGGAAATTTTTACTTCATTGCTTAGGAAGTGCCCAGATGTCTAGCCCACAGACAGGCCGGGGAACCCGACAAAGCTAGACCCTCGCCCAGCCTGCCTCAAAACACTTCCTGGACCTGTGGGAGAAAAGGACTGGACCTGCTGTATGTGACCTGTGAGGAGCTTTGAAGGACTGAACTTGCTCCCCCTTGTAGCAAGGACAAAGAAATGGACTCCAAGGGTCAGTTAGCTGTCCTCCTGTGTGGCTATAGGCACACAAAAAGCTGCAAGTGGTCTTTTCCCTACAATTTTCAGTGGCAACTGGAATTTCGACTGGATTTTGCTTATGACCACTGCCTGGTGTTCTGGGACTCTCTAGGTGTCACCCCCTAAGGGCCAGGGGAGCTGAGAAGTGTACTGCAACAGTTGCTCAGGCACCGGGAAAAAGTTATATGCCTTTGAAAGTTTCTGCTCCAGAGCCAAATGGACCTACTGCAAAAAGTACCTGACCGACCAGCAGTTCCATAACATCAGATTTGACCCCTCTGAAAGTATCCAGCATTTCTGAAAAAATACAACAAAGTCCCTTTCCGTTTAGGGACTTTAAAACTTTTTCAAGCAAAAATCTCAAAAGTTCCAGAGCCTTAGCACAACCACCTTGTATCAGTTATCTGACCAGCAGTTCCATGGCAGTGGCTACAATTTCAGATTTGTCCAGCGGGGAGACAACTTTTCGTCAAAGAAATGATGTGGCCTCTTTTTGGATTAGAATTTTGAATTTTTTTTCAAACTTCTGGATTTCCAGACTTTCACCAAGACTTTTTACTTGAGTATCCATTCAGGACTCCATCATGGTCAGCCTGAAATCATGCCTCGGTCATGCTCTACTGCTTCCATAGACTATCACTGGCAACTTGTGCTTTTTAGCTCTGTTTTCCACTTCAATCTTTAACAATTCATAGCCCTGGTTTTAAAGTATTGAGTTTTATGTCATTCTGGCCTTATACTACTCATACTCCTAATAATTTTCGTAATTTTAAGATTGGTTAGGTAATTTTGTGTTTTTTTCTACTTTGTATGCACTGCTTAAATACTTTACACATTGCCTCCGTTTTAAGATGACCTGCTTCATGTCACATTTCATTTAATTTGGGTGACAACTACCAGGTGGTAGCCTAATCATTTGAGGTGGACACTTGCCCACCTCAAACACTAATACACTTTTCTACAACTACCAACAAACCATACACACTGAAGACCATAGTAAAAGTGCCTTGGGATTCCCAATGTGGCTGATAAAAGTAACTGGTCCCATCAGGAAACACTACAGATCCCTCATCTTTCCCAGGAGGCGTACAATGGAAACTGCAGGAGTGACTGGACACAGAATTACCAGTTCCCTGGGTACTTCTTGTTTTTTTAGAGTTCATCCCTTAATCCCCATGCTCGGAGTCAAAGGGACCTCACTTAGGGCCTCTTTTCTTCTGGCTTTCCAGCTTAATATGAATAAAGTCAGGTCATACAACCCTTTTTCAAAAACATTCGTTTCACAGCTTGGCCTGTTTATGGTACCTAAACAGACCTTACATTTGTGGAGGGAGATAAAAAAAGAAAACACTCCATAATGGAAATCCTACCTGTATGTGTATTCTAAAATATAACAGAAATCCGTATTCAAAAGGAACTTTTACCATGGTCACAAGGGAATCTTTACAATTTAACAAAAACAAATGTATACTTGAAAATGCTGCCTTGTAAGTTACATTACTACAAAACAAATCATAGTAAGCTCTGTACAGGTAACAATTATCTCCAAATCCTCAGTATGCTCTCACTTAAACAAGTACTTACTTATAATAGGTGGTGCATTAATAGGTTCTGATTGCCCTTCCTGTTCTGAGACAGCTGCAGGTTCTTGTCTCTCATCAACGTCAAAAGACCCAGACCCAACTGTTTCGCTTGCAGGTGTAGCTTCACAATTCAGTGGTCGTTGACCTTTTTGGGACCGAATTCTGTTCAGCAATTTATTTAAAACTAATTTTGATTGTGGTACATTTGAACTTTCTGAAGCTGTAAACAGGCAAAAGTTATGTTAATAATGTTTGAAAAAATGCTGCCACATACTGCAAATAACTAGGTTTGTAGAAAATCAAATCAAAAAGTAAAAAATGACTTCTTGAGAGGCCAATGCAAGACAAAATCCAATGTTCATTACCAATAACAATGACATTTTTTAAATTATGTCTCCAACTAAACATCCAAGTCTGCTCCTACTATTTTACGTCAGAGAATGTGGTATGCAGGAACATTCATTCACAATGACACAAACAGTTTATTTAGTACATACAGTGGTTGATATCACAATTATACACTGCTAGTGAAAGATGCCTTTGCACCATCACTACCTACTAGAATGTGGTGAAAGGGAATTAAACTAGGTAAAACAGAAAGGAAGTTTGATTAAGGCAGGCGTCTTCCATGGTCTGACTGTCCAATTTGTTGCGCTCATGAATCTACAACAGTAAATACATTTAGAATAAATATGTAGATTATACTACAAGGTCTCTGTTACATTTTACCTAATCAACAATGGGGATAATTTTCAGAACGTCCTATTATGTTTTAAGAATTTTTGTATTTCGCTCAGCAAGCAGAAAGTTGTGTGTTAGACAATACATTTTGCATTGACCCTCACAAGACTGTTGATTTATTATTCATTTCAGAGACTAAATAAAAGCCAAAATGTTAAGGAATGTTTGCATTGTTTACGCAAACAATAACACTTCAGAGATTTCCCATGAATGGATCAGCAGTTGGAAAAATGTCTGACACAGAGAGAAGGGCCGACAAGCTACTGCTTACTAGTTCTCATGGTTAGTATTCATTTTTCCTCCACTTGAAGTTAGATTTGTCTGTCTGGAAAAACAACAATTAACACTTCCAAATAATTCATTGCTAGGTTTATGGCAGCCAATAACATTTATAAAGGACAAGGGCAAACACAAGGCAATGTTGCAATTCACCAGAAAACGAACTAAGGGTACACTCATTTCTTAAATCAAAGAAAAGAGCCATTGTGGGGTGCATGCCCAAGCAGGAAAGGAGATGTCCGCTTAGGCAGAGAGGTCCCCCCGATTCCTTTGCTGTGACAAAAACAAGGCCCTCCCATTACTCCCATAGCATAGAAAGGTAAGGAGGAGCACATGAACAGCTTGTGACAGGTGTCTCAGTTATCTCAGACTTCACTCGAAAACTGACAATACACAGATTTTGCCCTTCCCTAGGCTGCACTGGATGTAGAACAGTGAACCCCAAACCACAGCACGACCAGAGATAGCACTCTGGGGCTCATCTTTTTACCTCTGGCACATGCAGATACTGGACACAAAATTCTCTAGTGTGTGGTTTCTGTATGTCTTTTCAAAATTGCACCAAAGCAGTATATTTTCTTCTTTAGCCATGCCCAAGTCTGTTGATTCTATTCTAACTTCAACAGTGCCCTTGTCTTTGTAACAGAGGCTTTCTGTATACCTCCTAATTCAACTGAGACTTCCTATGATAAACAAGTGGATGGTCTTACATACACAGTTGTACAAACAGGACCCGTGAGTCGTCCTGAAATCAACACATTTTGTGCCAATGGGCTGACCGTCTTGCAGATTCGCACCGCAATGGTTACAGTTCTATTGTTCGCATAAGGTGGCACATTGGAACAGGAGGCAAGTATCATTCACACTCACTGTCCCAAATGCCTATGCAGAGACACCGAGCCAGTATCAGTGTGCAGCAGATAAGCACTAGCAAATATTCACAACAGATACCTGAAGTTCCATAGGTACAATCCTGCATGTACTGGTGGCTGGCACCTCCCAACTCATCTGTCTGGAATCCTGTACACTGTATATCTCAATGGCAAATCTTTTGGAGGCAAAACCATCTATAATTGAGCGAAATGGAGAGTTCTGTCCTACCCTATGATCCTGATTAGCCTTAAATAAACGAAACTGTTAACAAGTATACAGGAAACATCAGTTCCACCAGACTGCAAATATATACCTTAGGGATACAGGGGTTGTACTCAACATAGCGTGGCAAAAAAACACTATATACAGCCTCCACTCAAGTATTTTGTATTACACAACCGTGTTTATGAAGAGAATCACCAGTTTGGTGGTAAAACAGCCAAAAAAATAAAAAATAGCTTAAGAGAACCAAGGCTGATCTGCCCAATCTCATTTGTCCATGAAGGTTAAATCCGATAACAGTTCTGGATAGTAGTCTCAAAAAACTTTGAGGTGTTTGAACTAGAACAATGCAACAATATTCTGAAGATCTGAAAGCTATGTATGAAAGTTAAACAAGTATGAAAAGCAGGCTATGTAATTCAGAGGACACATTCATATGCATAACAAAAAGATTTGCTGTCTACTAAAGCAGGATTCTCCAACATGCATAAAAGCCATGGCCAAACTTGGGGACAGGAATAGACGGGAAAACTTAAGCTTCTTTGACATACTAGAAGAAGTAGAGGATGGTGGGGTTTCGTGCACTCTTCCAGGAAAAGTGAATCCCGAAACAAACAGAAATAGTGGCCTTTTAAGACACTGAACTGGATACCGCTCCTCGTGTCCCTAATCGTATTTATTAAAAAACAGCATTGTCAGTGCCACCCAAGCTGTTATTATGTAAGCCCTTAAGGTACCATCATGCCACACTAATTTAGGGCCATAGGAGGAAACAGACCTTCATTTCCTGGTAGGCAAAAAGGCTTTCTATTTCCAGGATTATTCGAAGGATATGGTCCAAACCCAAAAGAGATCCCTTGCACTAAGACCCAAACTGCCCTCCATGAATAGACCCTTCTCTTTCCCAGGTCCATCATGCTTTAAAATCAAATATGAAACAGATACTTTTATGACTGCAAAGAACTTCTGTCGTTCCTGGAGAATAATCAGGAGTGAGAAATGTACACTTCCTGACTGAAACTGGCGGCAGAAGTTGATATTCATTAGTCTGCACCTGTAATGTTTTTCAATATCGAGCTCCAGTTTGACTTAAGTAAGTTACTGTTGTGTATGCGTGTCATATGCTAATTTGTTTATCTTTTATGATGCTACAGAATGCTTCAAACCCATGGTAATAATAGTACCTTATAGATTCTGCTTAAAAGGAGTCGTATTTGAATAGGTCTAAATATACTCTGTTCACTTCAGGGGCGTCGTAAACCCCCCAGTTTAGCAGCTACACCGGGGGTGCTTTTTTGTTTTTAAATGGAACTATTCTGTCCGCAACTGGCAAACAAAATCACATGATTACTCAAAGAAAGATGGATTGCTAAAAAAGGGAAAGAAGGATGGAACTTTAAAATGAAGGATGAGTGAAAGCATGCCTGGGTGGGTGAAAGCGTGGGGAAAGAATGGGTGGGTGGGAAAAAGGATTCATGGGTGAGCGAAAGGATGGGTGAAAGGGAGGATAGGTAAAAGGATGCATGGATGGGTGAAAGGATGCATGGGTGGAAGGGTGAGTGAAAGAATGCATGGGTAGTGATAGGATGGGTGAAGAACAAGTTTCTTACCTTCTGCAACAATGTATCTTGTAGAGGCAGGTTCTAGCTGCATAACCTCTAACTTAGAATCTTCCCCAGGTGCCAGCCTGGATCCAGAAACGTTTTCTCAGTCCCCCTCTGTAGGAAGTTGGCTCTGTATGTACTATTTCAAAGTAAGGAATAGTATGCACAGAGTCCAAGGGCTCCCCTTAGAGGTAAGATAGTGGCAAAAAGAGATAATACTAATGCTCTATTTTGTGGTAGTGTGGTCGAGCAGTAGGCTTATCAAAGGAGTAGTGTTAAGCATTTGTTGTACATACACACAGGCAATAAATGAGGAACACACACTCAGAGACAAATCCAGCCAATAGGTTTTGTTATAGAAAAATATCTTTTCTTAGTTTATTTTAGGAACCACAGGTTCAAATTCTACATGTAATATCTCATTTGAAAGGTATTGCAGGTAAGTACTTTAGGAACTTTTAATAATTACAGTAGCATATATACTTCTCACATAAAACACAAATAGCTGTTTTAAAAGTGGACACAGTGCAATTTTCACAGTTCCTGGGGGAGGTAAGTTATTGTTAGTTTTAGCAGGTAAGTAAATCACTTACAAGTCTCAGGTTTGGGTCCAAGGTAGCCCACCGTTGGGGGGTTCAGAGCAACCCCAAAGTTACCACACCAGCAGCTCAGGGCCAGTCAGGTGCAGAGGTCAAAGAGGTGCCCAAAACACATAGGCTTCTATGGAGAGAAGGGGGTGCCCCGGTTCCAGTCTGCCAGCAGGTAAGTACCGGCGTCTTCGGAGGGCAGACCAGGGGGGTTTTGTAGGGCACCGGGGGGACACAAGTCCACACAAAAAGTACACCCTCAGCGGCACGGGGGCGGCCGGGTGCAGTGTGCAAACACGCGTCGGGTTTTCAATGGTTTTCAATGAGAGACCAAGGGATCTCTTCAGCGGTGCAGGCAGGTAAGGGGGGGGCTCCTCGGGGTAGCCACCACCTGGGCAAGGGAGAGGGCCTCCTGGGGGTCACTCCTGCACAGAAGTTCCGTTCCTTCAGGTGCTGGGGGCTGCGGGTGCAGGGTCTTTTCCAGCCGTCGGGACTTTAGGTTCAGGCAGTCGCGGTCAGGGGGAGCATCGGGATTCCCTCTGCAGGCGTCGCTGTGGGGGCTCAGGGAGGACAACTTTGGTTACTCACGGTCTCGGAGTCGCCGGAGGGTCCTCCCTGAGGTGTTGGTTCTCCACCAGTCGAGTCGGGGTCGCCGGGTGCAGTGTTGCAAGTCTCACGCTTCTTGCGGGGAGTTGCAGGGGTCTTTAAATCTGCTCCTCTGAAACAAAGTTGCAGTCTTTTGGAGCAGGGCCGCTGTCCTCGGGAGTTTCTTGTCTTTCTTGAAGCAGGGCAGTCCTCTGAGGATTCAGAGGTCGCTGGTCCTTTGGAAAGCGTCGCTGGAGCAGGTTTCTTTGGAAAGCAGGAGACAGGCCGGTAGGACTGGGGCCAAAGCAGTTGGTGTCTTCTGTTCTTCCTCTGCAGGGGTTTTTCAGCTCAGCAGTCTTCTTCTTCTTGTAGTTTCAGCAATCTAAATCTTTAGGTTCAGGGGAGCCCTTAAATACTAAATTTAAGGGCGTGTTTAGGTCTGGGGGGTTAGTAGCCAATGGCTACTAGCCCTGAGGGTGGGCACACCCTCTTTGTGCCTCCTCCCAAGGGGAGGGGGTCACATCCCTAATCCTATTGGGGAATCCTTCATCTGCAAGATGGAGGATTTCTAAAAGTTAGAGTCACTTCAGCTCAGGACACCTTAGGGGCTGTCCTGACTGGCCAGTGACGACTCCTTGTTATTCTCATTATTTCCTTCGGCCTTGCCCCAACAGTGGGGGCCGTGGCCGGAGGGGGCGGGCAACTCCACTAGCTTGAGTGTCCTGCGGTGCTGGAACAAAGGGGTGAGCCTTTGAGGCTCACCGCCAGGTGTTACAGCTCCTGCCTGGGGGAGGTGTTAGCATCTCCACCCAGTGCAGGCTTTGTTACTGGCCCCAGAGTGACAAAGGCATTCTCCCTATGGGGCCAGCAACATGTCTCGGTTGTGGCAGGCTGCTGGAACCAGTCAGCCTACACAGATAGTCGGTTAAGGTTTCAGAGGGCACCTCTAAGGTGCCCTCTGGGGTGTATTTCACAATAAAATGTACACTGGCATTTATTGTGCTGAGAAGTTTGATACCAACTTCCCAGTTTTCAGTGTAGCCATTATGGTGCTGTGGAGTCCGTGTTTGACAGACTCCCAGACCATATACTCTTATGGCTACCCTGCACTTACAATGTCTAAGGTTTGGCTTAGACACTGTAGGGGCACAGTACTCATGCACTGGTGCCCTCACCTATGGTATAGTGCACCCTGCCTTAGGGCTGTAAGGCCTACTAGAGGGGTGACTTATCTATACTGCATAGGCAGTGTGAGGTTGGCATGGCACCCTGAGGGGAGTGCCATGTCAACTTACTCGTTTTGTTCTCACCAGCACACACAAGCTGGTAAGCAGTGTGTCTGTGCTGAGTGAGGGGTCCCCAGGGTGGCATACGATATGCTGCAGCCCTTAGAGTCCTTCCCTGGCATCAGGGCCCTTGGTACCAGGGGTACCAGTTACAAGGGACTTACCTGGATGCCAGGGTGTGCCAATTGTGGAATCAAAAGTACAGGTTAGGGAAAGAACACTGGTGCTGGGGCCTGGTTAGCAGGCCTCAGCACACTTTCAATTCAAAACATAGCATCAGCAAAGGCAAAAAGTCAGGGGGTAACCATGCCAAGGAGGCATTTACTTACACCCTCCCTCAGTCTCCCCCAGACCCACTCCCACAACCCCCCCGTCCCCACTCCCTCCCTCCATCCCAGATTCCTTAACTTAGAAACAGATAAAGCATAAAAACCCCAGAGGAGTGGCTGCAAACTGAGAGCCTCGAAAGTCTCTAAGTGTTTGTAAGGAAATGCCTCCTTGGCATGGTTACCCCCTGACTTTTTGCCTTTGCTGATGCTATGTTTTGAATTGAAAGTGTGCTGAGGCCTGCTAACCGTAGAGGTGCCCCCTGAAACCTAATCCAACTACCCGTGTAGGCTGACTGGTTCTAGCAGCCTGCCACACTCAAGACATGTTGCTAGCCACATGGGGAGAGTGCCTTTGTCACTCTGTGGCCTGTAACAAAGCCTGCACTGGGTGGAGATGCTATCACCTCCCCCAGGCAGGAGCTGTAACACCTGGCGGTGAGCCTCAAAGGCTTACCCCCTTTGTTCCAGCACCACAGGGCACTCCAGCTAGCGGAGTTGCCCGCCCCCTCCGGCCATGGCCCCACTTTTGGCGGCAAGGCCGGAGGAGATAATGAGAATAACAAGGAGGAGTCACTGGCCAGTCAGGACAGCCCCTAAGGTGTCCTGAGCTGAAGTGACTCTAACTTTTAGAAATCCTCCATCTTGCAGATGGATGATTCCCCCAATAGGGATAGGAATGTGACCCCCTCCCCTTGGGAGGAGGCACAAAGAGGGTGTACCCACCCTCAGGGCTAGTAGCCATTGGCTACTAACCCCCCAGACCTAAACACGCCCTTAAATTTAGTATTTAAGGGCTTCCCTGAACCTAAGAATTTAGATTCCTGCAACTTACGAAGAAGAGGACTGCTGAGCTGAAAAACCCCTGCAGAGAAGAAGAAGACACCAACTGCTTTGGCCCCAGCCCTACCGGCCTGTCTCCCTCCTTCAGAAGAAAACTGCTCCAGCGACGCTTTCCCCAGGACCAGCGACCTCTGAATCCTCAGAGGACTGCCCTGCTTCTAAAAGACCAAGAAACTCCAGAGAACAGCGGTCCTGTTCAACAAAGACTGCAACTTTGTTTCCAGAGGAGCAGATTTAAAGACCCCTGCAATTCCCGCAAGAAGCGTGAGACTTGCAACACTGCACCCGGCGACCCCGACTCGACTGGTGGAGAAACAACTCTACAGGGAGGACCCCCCCGGCGACTCCGAGACTGTGAGTAACCAAAGTTGTCCCCCCTGAGCCCCCACAGCGACGCCTGCAGAGGGAATCCCGAGGCTCCACCTGACCGCGACTGCCTGACTCTAAGATCCCGACGCCTGGAAAAGACCCTGCACCGCCAGCCCCCAGGACCGGAACTCCAGTGCAGGAGTGACCCCCAGGAGGCCCTCTCCCTTGCCCAGGTGGTGGCTACCCCGAGGAGCCCCCCCCTTGCCTGCCTGCATTGCTGAAGAGACCCCTTGGTCTCTCATTGAAACCTATTACAAACCCAACGCTTGTTTGCACACTGCACCCGGCCGCCCCAGCGCTGCTGAGGGTGTACTTTCTGTGTGGAATTGTGTCCCCCCCCGGTGCCCTACAAAACCCCCCTGGTCTGCCCTCTGAAGACGCGGGTACTTACCTGCTGGCAGACTGGATCCGGGGCACCCCCTTCTCCATTGAAGCCTATGTGTTTTGGGCACCACTTTGAACTCTGCACCTGACCGGCCCTGAGCTGCTGGTGTGGTGACTTTGGGGTTGCTCTGAACCCCCAACGGTGGGCTACCTTGGACCCCAATTTGAACCCCGCAGGTGGTTTACTTACCTGCAAAAAATAACAATAACTTACCTCCCCCAGGAACTGTTGAAAATTGCAGTGTCCACTTTTGAAATAGCTATATGTGTTTTATGTAAAAAGTATATATGCTATTGTGATTATTCAAAGTTCCTAAAGTACTTACCTGCAATACCTTTCAAATGAGATATTACATGTAGAATTTGAACCTGTGGTTCTTAAAATAAACTAAGAAAAGATATTTTTCTATAACAAAACCTATTGGCATGGAATTGTCTCTGAGTGTGTGTTCCTCATTTATTGCCTGTGTGTATGCACAACAAATGCTTAACACTACTCCTTTGATAAGCCTACTGCTCGACCACACTACCACAAAATAGAGCATTAGTATTATCTCTTTTTGCCACTATCTTACCTCTAAGGGGAACCCTTGGACTCTGTGCATACTATTCCTTACTTTGAAATAGTGCATACAGAGCCAACTTCCTACAGTGTTATTAAACCACTCGAGAACAACAGTAAAAAAAAGAAAATTAAGAGAGAGTAATAATATATGCTATGACAACTTAACCTGTGGAAGTAAGCACGGGTGAACACCACCAGAAAACAGGAGAGCATAGAAAGAAGCTTACCCGTATAAGAGCATAGAATAAACTCATCCACGGTAACATGTCAATCATGTGTTACAAGCGATTTAACCAAAGAGAGAGCCTTTTATCCAGAAGCAAAAAAAGGATGTGTTCTGAAAAAAAAAAGGCGTCTACAAAAATGTGAAAAGACCGACAAACAGAAAAAGGTATGTGAGCCTTAACGCATTGCAATACCAATGACTCCACACAGGAACCAGTGAGTAGGAGCCAGGAAGCATAAAAATCATGGAATGAATAAAGCTATGTGAACATTAGCAATCAATGTTAAAGGCAAACAGCAGTGTAGGAAGTTGGCTCTGTATGTGCTATTTCAAAGTAAGGAATAGCATGCACAGAGTCCAAGGGTTCCCCTTAGAGGTAAAATAGTGGTAAAAAGAGATAATACTAATGCTCTATCTTGTGGTAGTGTGGTCGAGCAGTAGGCTTATCCAAGGAGTAGTGTTAAGCATTTGTTGTACATACACATAGACAATAAATGAGGTACACACACTCAGAGACAAATCCAGCCAATAGGTTTTTGTATAGAAAAATATATTTTCTTAGTTTATTTTAAGAACCACAGGTTCAAATTCTACATGTAATATCTCATTCGAAAGGTATTGCAGGTAAGTACTTTAGGAACTTTAAATCATAAAAATTGCATGTATACTTTTCAAGTTATTGACAAATAGCTGTTTTAAAAGTGGACACTTAGTGCAATTTTCACAGTTCCTGGGGGAGGTAAGTTTTTGTTAGTTTTACCAGGTAAGTAAGACACTTACAGGGTTCAGTTCTTGGTCCAAGGTAGCCCACCGTTGGGGGTTCAGAGCAACCCCAAAGTCACCACACCAGCAGCTCAGGGCCGGTCAGGTGCAGAGTTCAAAGTGGTGCCCAAAACACATAGGCTAGAATGGAGAGAAGGGGGTGCCCCGGTTCCGGTCTGCTTGCAGGTAAGCACCCGCGTCTTCGGAGGGCAGACCAGGGGGGTTTTGTAGGGCACCGGGGGGGGACACAAGCCCACACAGAAATTTCACCCTCAGCAGCGCGGGGGCGGCCGGGTGCAGTGTAGAAACAAGCGTCGGGTTCGCAATGTTAGTCTATGAGAGATCTCGGGATCTCTTCAGCGCTGCAGGCAGGCAAGGGGGGGATTCCTCGGGGAAACCTCCACTTGGGCAAGGGAGAGGGACTCCTGGGGGTCACTTCTCCAGTGAAAGTCCGGTCCTTCAGGTCCTGGGGGCTGCGGTTGCAGGGTCTCTCCCAGGCGTCGGGACTTTGGATTCAAAGAGTCGCGGTCAGGGGAAGCCTCGGGATTCCCTCTGCAGGCGGCGCTGTGGGGGCCAGGGGGGACAGGTTTTGGTACTCACAGTATCAGAGTAGTCCTGGGGTCCCTCCTGAGGTGTTGGATCTCCACCAGCCGAGTCGGGGTCGCCGGGTGCAGTGTTGCAAGTCTCACGCTTCTTGCGGGGAGCTTGCAGGGTTCTTTCAAGGCTGCTGGAAACAAAGTTGCAGCCTTTCTTGGAGCAGGTCCGCTGTCCTCGGGAGTTTCTTGTCTTTTCGAAGCAGGGGCAGTCCTCAGAGAATGTCGAGGTCGCTGGTCCCTTTGGAAGGCGTCGCTGGAGCAGGATCTTTGGAAGGCAGGAGACAGGCCGGTGAGTTTCTAGAGCCAAGGCAGTTGTCGTCTTCTGGTCTTCCTCTGCAGGGGTTTTCAGCTAGGCAGTCCTTCTTCTTGTAGTTGCAGGAATCTAATTTTCTAGGGTTCAGGGTAGCCCTTAAATACTAAATTTAAGGGCGTGTTTAGGTCTGGGGGGTTAGTAGCCAATGGCTACTAGCCCTGAGGGTGGGTACACCCTCTTTGTGCCTCCTCCCAAGGGGAGGGGGTCACAATCCTAACCCTATTGGGGGAATCCTCCATCTGCAAGATGGAGGATTTCTGAAAGTTAGAGTCACCTCAGCTCAGGACACCTTAGGGGCTGTCCTGACTGGCCAGTGACTCCTCCTTGTTATTCTCATTATTTTCTCCGGCCTTGCCGCCAAAAGTGGGGGCCGTGGCCGGAGGGGGCGGGCAACTCCACTAAGCTGGAGTGCCCTGCTGGGCTGTGACAAAGGGGTGAGCCTTTGAGGCTCACCGCCAGGTGTCACAGCTCCTGCCTGGGGGAGGTGTTAGCATCTCCACCCAGTGCAGGCTTTGTTACTGGCCTCAGAGTGACAAAGGCACTCTCCCCATGGGGCCAGCAACATGTCTCTAGTGTGGCAGGCTGCTGGAACTAGTCAGCCTACACAGACAGTCGGTTAAGTTTCAGGGGGCACCTCTAAGGTGCCCTCTGTGGTGTATTTTGCAATAAAATGTACACTGGCATCAGTGTGCATTTATTGTGCTGAGAAGTTTGATACCAAACTTCCCAGTTTTCAGTGTAGCCATTATGGTGCTGTGGAGTTCGTGTTTGACAGACTCCCAGACCATATACTCTTATGGCTACCCTGCACTTACAATGTCTAAGGTTTTGTTTAGACACTGTAGGGGTACCATGCTCATGCACTGGTACCCTCACCTATGGTATAGTGCACCCTGCCTTAGGGCTGTAAGGCCTGCTAGAGGGGTGTCTTACCTATACTGCATAGGCAGTGAGAGGCTGGCATGGCACCCTGAGGGGAGTGCCATGTCGACTTACTCGTTTTGTCCTCACTAGCACACACAAGCTGGCAAGCAGTGTGTCTGTGCTGAGTGAGAGGTCTCCAGGGTGGCATAAGACATGCTGCAGCCCTTAGAGACCTTCCTTGGCATCAGGGCCCTTGGTACTAGAAGTACCAGTTACAAGGGACTTATCTGGATGCCAGGGTCTGCCAATTGTGGATACAAAAGTACAGGTTAGGGAAAGAACACTGGTGCTGGGGCCTGGTTAGCAGGCCTCAGCACACTTTCAATTGTAAACATAGCATCAGCAAAGGCAAAAAGTCAGGGGGCAACCATGCCAAGGAGGCATTTCCTTACACAACCCCCCCCCAAACGAAAGAGGATGAGACTAACCTTTCCCAAGAGAGTCTTCATTTTCTAAGTGGAAGAACCTGGAAAGGCCATCTGCATTGGCATGGGCAGTCCCAGGTCTGTGTTCCACTATAAAGTCCATTCCCTGTAGGGAGATGGACCACCTCAACAGTTTAGGGTTTTCACCTTTCATTTGCATCAGCCATTTGAGAGGTCTGTGGTCAGTTTGAACTAGGAAGTGAGTCCCAAAGAGGTATGGTCTCAGCTTCTTCAGGGACCAAACCACAGCAAAGGCCTCCCTCTCAATGGCACTCCAACGCTGCTCCCTGGGGAGTAACCTCCTGCTAATGAAAGCAACAGGCTGGTCAAGGCCATCATCATTTGTTTGGGACAAAACTGCCCCTATCCCATGTTCAGAGGCATCAGTCTGCACAATGAACTGCTTAGAATAATCTGGAGCTTTTAGAACTGGTGCTGAGCACATTGCTTGTTTCAGGGTGTCAAAGGCCTGTTGGCATACCACAGTCCAGTTCACTTTCTTGGGCATTTTCTTGGAGGTGAGTTCAGTGAGGGCTGTCACAATGGATCCATATCCCTTCACAAACCTCCTGTAATACCCAGTCAAGCCAAGGAATGCCCTGACTTGAGTCTGGGTTTTTGGAGCTACCCAGTCCAGAATAGTCTGGATCTTGGGTTGGAGTGGCTGAACTTGGCCTCCACCTACAAGGTGTCCCAAGTAAACCACAGTTCCCTGCCCTATCTGGCATTTGGATGCCTTGATAGAGAGGCCTGCAGATTGCAGAGCCTTCAAAACCTTCTTCAGGTGGACCAGGTGATCCTGCCAGGTGGAGCTAAAGACAGCAATATCATCAAGATAAGCTGTGCTAAAGGACTCCAAGCCAGCAAGGACTTGATTCACCAACCTTTGGAAGGTGGCAGGGGCATTCTTTAAACCAAAGGGCATAACAGTAAACTGATAATGCCCATCAGGTGTGGAGAATGCTGTTTTCTCTTTTGCTCCAGGTGCCATTTTTATTTGCCAGTACCCTGCTGTCAAGTCAAAGGTACTTAGGAATTTGGCAGCACCTAATTTGTCTATGAGCTCATCAGCTCTTGGAATTGGATGAGCATCTGTCTTGGTGACAGAATTGAGCCCTCTGTAGTCCACACAAAACCTCATCTCTTTCTTTCCATCTTTGGTGTGAGGTTTGGGGACTAAGACCACTGGGCTAGCCCAGGGGCTGTCAGAGCGCTCAATTACCCCCAATTCCAGCATCTTGTGGACTTCCACCTTGATGCTTTCCTTAACATGGTCAGATTGTCTAAAGATTTTGTTCTTGACAGGCATGCTGTCTCCTGTGTCCACATCATGGGTACACAGGTGTGTCTGACCAGGGGTTAAGGAGAAGAGTTCAGGAAACTGTTGTAGGACTCTCCTACAATCAGCTTGCTGTTGGCCAGAGAGGGTGTCTGAGTAGATCACTCCATCTACTGTGCCATCTTTTGGGTCTGATGACAGAAGATCAGGGAGAGGTTCACTCTCTGCCTCCTGATCCTCATCTGTTACCATCAACAGATTCACATCAGCCCTGTCATGGAAGAGCTTAAGGCGGTTCACATGGATCACCCTCTTGGGGCTCCTGCTTGTGCCCAGGTCCACCAGGTAGGTGACCTGACTCTTCCTTTCTAGTACTGGGTAAGGGCCACTCCATTTGTCCTGGAGTGCCCTGGGAGCCACAGGCTCCAGAACCCAGACTTTCTGCCCTGGTTGGAACTCAACCAGTGCAGCCTTTTGGTCATACCAAAACTTCTGGAGCTGTTGGCTGGCATCAAGGTTTTTGGTTGCCTTTTCCATGTACTCTGCCATTCTAGAGCGAAGGCCAAGTACATAGTCCACTATGTCTTGTTTAGGCTCATGAAGAGGTCTCTCCCAGCCTTCTTTAACAAGAGCAAGTGGTCCCCTTACAGGATGACCAAACAGAAGTTCAAAGGGTGAGAATCCTACTCCCTTCTGTGGCACCTCTCTGTAAGCGAAAAGCAGACATGGCAAGAGGACGTCCCATCTCCTTTTGAGCTTTTCTGGGAGCCCCATGATCATGCCTTTTAATGTCTTGTTGAATCTCTCAACTAAGCCATTAGTTTGTGGATGGTATGGTGTAGTGAATTTATAAGTCACTCCACACTCATTCCACATATGTTTAAGGTATGCTGACATGAAGTTGGCACCTCTGTCAGACACCACCTCCTTAGGGAAACCCACTCTGGTAAAGATACCAATGAGGGCCTTGGCTACTGCAGGGGCAGTAGTCGACCTAAGGGGAATAGCTTCAGGATACCTGGTAGCATGATCCACTACTACCAGGATATACATATTTCCTGAGGCTGTGGGAGGTTCCAGTGGACCAACTATGTCCACACCCACTCTTTCAAAGGGAACCCCCACCACTGGAAGTGGAATGAGGGGGGCCTTTGGGTGCCCACCTGTCTTACCACTGGCTTGACAGGTGGGGCAGGAGAGGCAAAACTCCTTAACCATGTTGGACATATTGGGCCAGTAGAAGTGGTTGACTAACCTCTCCCACGTCTTGGTTTGTCCCAAATGTCCAGCAAGGGGAATGTCATGGGCCAATGTTAGGATGAACTCTCTGAACAGCTGAGGCACTACCACTCTCCTAGTGGCACCAGGTTTGGGGTCTCTGGCCTCAGTGTACAGGAGTCCATCTTCCCAATAGACCCTATGTGTTCCATTTTTCTTGCCTTTGGACTCTTCAGCAGCTTGCTGCCTAAGGCCTTCAAGAGAGGGACAGGTTTCTTGTCCCTTACACAGCTCCTCCCTTGAGGGTCCCCCTGGGCCTAAGAGCTCAACCTGATAAGGTTCAAGCTCCAAAGGCTCAGTTCCCTCAGAGGGCAGAACTTCTTCCTGAGAAGAGAGGTTCCCTTTCTTTTGCTGTGTTGCAGTTGGTTTCCCAACTTACTTTCCTGTTCTCTTGGTAGGCTGGGCCATTCTTCCAGACTCCAGCTCTACTTGTTCACCCTGTGCCTTGCATTGTGCTCTTGTTTTCACACACACCAGTTCAGGGATACCCAGCATTGCTGCATGGGTTTTTAGTTCTACCTCAGCCCATGCTGAGGACTCCAGGTCATTTCCAAGCAGACAGTCCACTGGGATATTTGAGGAGACCACCACCTGTTTCAGGCCATTGACCCCTCCCCATTCTAAAGTAACCATTGCCATGGGATGTACTTTTCTCTGATTGTCAGCGTTGGTGACTGTGTAAGTTTTTCCAGTCAGGTATTGGCCAGGGGAAACCAGTTTCTCTGTCACCATGGTGACACTGGCACCTGTATCCCTCAGGCCCTCTATTCTAGTCCCATTAATTAAGAGTTGCTGTCTGTATTTTTGCATGTTAGGCGGCCAGACAGCTAGTGTGGCTAAATCCACCCCACCCTCAGAAACTAGAGTAGCTTCAGTGTGGACCCTGATTTGCTCTGGGCACACTGTTGATCCCACTTGGAGACTAGCCATACCAGTGTTACCTGGATGGGAGTTTGGAGTGGAACCTTTCTTGGGACAGGCCTTGTCTCCAGTTTGGTGTCCATGCTGTTTACAGCTATGACACCAGGCCTTTTTGGGATCAAAGTTTTTACCCTTGTACCCATTGTTTTGTGAAGAGGCTCTGGGCCCACCCTCCTGTGCAGGTTTTTGGGGGCCTGTAGAAGACTCTTTACTATTTTTAGTTTTGGTTGTCTCATCACTCTTCCCCTGGGGAGTCTTTGTGACCCCTTTCTTTTGGTCACCCCCTGTTGAAGTCTTGGACACCCTTGTCTTGACCCAATGGTCCGCCTTCTTTCCCAATTCTTGGGGAGAAATTGGTCCTAGGTCTACCAGATGCTGATGCAGTTTATCATTGAAACAATTACTTAACAGGTGTTCTTTCACAAATAAATTGTACAGCCCATCATAATTACTTACACCACTGCCTTGAATCCAACCATCTAGTGTTTTTACTGAGTAGTCTACAAAGTCAACCCAGGTCTGGCTCGAGGATTTTTGAGCCCCCCTGAATCTAATCCTATACTCCTCAGTGGAGAATCCAAAGCCCTCAATCAGGGTACCCTTCATGAGGTCATAAGATTCTGCATCTTGTCCAGAGAGTGTGAGGAGTCTATCCCTACACTTTCCTGTGAACATTTCCCAAAGGAGAGCACCCCAGTGAGATCTGTTCACTTTTCTGGTTACACAAGCCCTCTCAAAAGCTGTGAACCATTTGGTGATGTCATCACCATCTTCATATTTAGTTACAATCCCTTTAGGGATTTTCAACATGTCAGGAGAATCTCTGACCCTATTTATGTTGCTGCCACCATTGATGGGTCCTAGGCCCATCTCTTGTCTTTCCCTCTCTATGGCTAGGATCTGTCTTTCCAAAGCCAATCTTTTGGCCATCCTGGCTAACTGGATGTCCTCTTCACTGGGGTTATCCTCAGTGATTTCAGAGGTGTTGGTCTCTCCTGTGAGGGAACCAGCATCTCTGACTATTATTTTTGGAGTCAGGGTTTGAGGGACCCTGTTCTCCCTAGATAGGACTGGTAGGGGGGAATTTTCCTCCAAGTCACTATCCTCTTCCTCTGAGTTGCCACCCTCAGAGGGGTTGGCCTTTTCAAACTCTGCCAAAAGCTCCTGGAGCTGTATTTTGGTAGGTTTGGGGCCCATTGTTATTTTCTTTATTTTACAGAGTGACCTTAGCTCCCTCATCTTAAGATGGAGGTAAGGTGTGGTGTCGAGTTCCACCACAGTCACATCTGTGCTAGACATTTTGCTTCTAAAAGTTGGAATACTTTTTAAGAATCTACAACTGGTTCTAGAATCTAATTCAAACTTTTACAAACTTTTAAACTCTAAAAGAAATGCTAAACAGGATCTAACACAAGGCCCTAGCAGGTCTTTTAAGAATTTAGAAAACTTTTCAAATTGCAAAAATCAATTTCTAATGACAATTTTTGAATTTGTCGTGTGATCAGGTATTGGCTGAGTAGTCCAGCAAATGCAAAGTCTTGTACCCCACCGCTGATCCACCAATGTAGGAAGTTGGCTCTGTATGTGCTATTTCAAAGTAAGGAATAGCATGCACAGAGTCCAAGGGTTCCCCTTAGAGGTAAAATAGTGGTAAAAAGAGATAATACTAATGCTCTATTTTGTGGTAGTGTGGTCGAGCAGTAGGCTTATCCAAGGAGTAGTGTTAAGCATTTGTTGTACATAGACAATAAATGAGGTACACACACTCAGAGACAAATCCAGCCAATAGGTTTTTGTATAGAAAAATATCTTTTCTTAGTTTATTTTAAGAACCACAGGTTCAAATTCTACATGTAATATCTCATTCGAAAGGTATTGCAGGTAAGTACTTTAGGAACTTTAAATCATAAAAATTGCATGTATACTTTTCAAGTTATTGACAAATAGCTGTTTTAAAAGTGGACACAGTGCAATTTTCACAGTTCCTGGGGGAGGTAAGTTTTTGTTAGTTTTACCAGGTAAGTAAGACACTTACAGGGTTCAGTTCTTGGTCCAAGGTAGCCCACCGTTGGGGGTTCAGAGCAACCCCAAAGTCACCACACCAGCAGCTCAGGGCCGGTCAGGTGCAGAGTTCAAAGTGGTGCCCAAAACACATAGGCTAGAATGGAGAGAAGGGGGTGCCCCGGTTCCGGTCTGCTTGCAGGTAAGCACCCGCGTCTTCGGAGGGCAGACCAGGGGGGTTTTGTAGGGCACCGGGGGGGGACACAAGCCCACACAGAAATTTCACCCTCAGCAGCGCGGGGGCGGCCGGGTGCAGTGTAGAAACAAGCGTCGGGTTCGCAATGTTAGTCTATGAGAGATCTCGGGATCTCTTCAGCGCTGCAGGCAGGCAAGGGGGGGATTCCTCGGGGAAACCTCCACTTGGGCAAGGGAGAGGGACTCCTGGGGGTCACTTCTCCAGTGAAAGTCCGGTCCTTCAGGTCCTGGGGGCTGCGGTTGCAGGGTCTCTCCCAGGCGTCGGGACTTTGGATTCAAAGAGTCGCGGTCAGGGGAAGCCTCGGGATTCCCTCTGCAGGCGGCGCTGTGGGGGCTCAGGGGGGACAGGTTTTGGTACTCACAGTATCAGAGTAGTCCTGGGGTCCCTCCTGAGGTGTTGGATCTCCACCAGCCGAGTCGGGGTCGCCGGGTGCAGTGTTGCAAGTCTCACGCTTCTTGCGGGGAGCTTGCAGGGTTCTTTCAAGGCTGCTGGAAACAAAGTTGCAGCCTTTCTTGGAGCAGGTCCGCTGTCCTCGGGAGTTTCTTGTCTTTTCGAAGCAGGGGCAGTCCTCAGAGAATGTCGAGGTCGCTGGTCCCTTTGGAAGGCGTCGCTGGAGCAGGATCTTTGGAAGGCAGGAGACAGGCCGGTGAGTTTCTAGAGCCAAGGCAGTTGTCGTCTTCTGGTCTTCCTCTGCAGGGGTTTTCAGCTAGGCAGTCCTTCTTCTTGTAGTTGCAGGAATCTAATTTTCTAGGGTTCAGGGTAGCCCTTAAATACTAAATTTAAGGGCGTGTTTAGGTCTGGGGGGTTAGTAGCCAATGGCTACTAGCCCTGAGGGTGGGTACACCCTCTTTGTGCCTCCTCCCAAGGGGAGGGGGTCACAATCCTAACCCTATTGGGGGAATCCTCCATCTGCAAGATGGAGGATTTCTGAAAGTTAGAGTCACCTCAGCTCAGGACACCTTAGGGGCTGTCCTGACTGGCCAGTGACTCCTCCTTGTTATTCTCATTATTTTCTCCGGCCTTGCCGCCAAAAGTGGGGGCCGTGGCCGGAGGGGGCGGGCAACTCCACTAAGCTGGAGTGCCCTGCTGGGCTGTGACAAAGGGGTGAGCCTTTGAGGCTCACCGCCAGGTGTCACAGCTCCTGCCTGGGGGAGGTGTTAGCATCTCCACCCAGTGCAGGCTTTGTTACTGGCCTCAGAGTGACAAAGGCACTCTCCCCATGGGGCCAGCAACATGTCTCTAGTGTGGCAGGCTGCTGGAACTAGTCAGCCTACACAGACAGTCGGTTAAGTTTCAGGGGGCACCTCTAAGGTGCCCTCTGTGGTGTATTTTGCAATAAAATGTACACTGGCATCAGTGTGCATTTATTGTGCTGAGAAGTTTGATACCAAACTTCCCAGTTTTCAGTGTAGCCATTATGGTGCTGTGGAGTTCGTGTTTGACAGACTCCCAGACCATATACTCTTATGGCTACCCTGCACTTACAATGTCTAAGGTTTTGTTTAGACACTGTAGGGGTACCATGCTCATGCACTGGTACCCTCACCTATGGTATAGTGCACCCTGCCTTAGGGCTGTAAGGCCTGCTAGAGGGGTGTCTTACCTATACTGCATAGGCAGTGAGAGGCTGGCATGGCACCCTGAGGGGAGTGCCATGTCGACTTACTCGTTTTGTCCTCACTAGCACACACAAGCTGGCAAGCAGTGTGTCTGTGCTGAGTGAGAGGTCTCCAGGGTGGCATAAGACATGCTGCAGCCCTTAGAGACCTTCCTTGGCATCAGGGCCCTTGGTACTAGAAGTACCAGTTACAAGGGACTTATCTGGATGCCAGGGTCTGCCAATTGTGGATACAAAAGTACAGGTTAGGGAAAGAACACTGGTGCTGGGGCCTGGTTAGCAGGCCTCAGCACACTTTCAATTGTAAACATAGCATCAGCAAAGGCAAAAAGTCAGGGGGCAACCATGCCAAGGAGGCATTTCCTTACACAACCCCCCCCCCAAACGAAAGAGGATGAGACTAACCTTTCCCAAGAGAGTCTTCATTTTCTAAGTGGAAGAACCTGGAAAGGCCATCTGCATTGGCATGGGCAGTCCCAGGTCTGTGTTCCACTATAAAGTCCATTCCCTGTAGGGAGATGGACCACCTCAACAGTTTAGGGTTTTCACCTTTCATTTGCATCAGCCATTTGAGAGGTCTGTGGTCAGTTTGAACTAGGAAGTGAGTCCCAAAGAGGTATGGTCTCAGCTTCTTCAGGGACCAAACCACAGCAAAGGCCTCCCTCTCAATGGCACTCCAACGCTGCTCCCTGGGGAGTAACCTCCTGCTAATGAAAGCAACAGGCTGGTCAAGGCCATCATCATTTGTTTGGGACAAAACTGCCCCTATCCCATGTTCAGAGGCATCAGTCTGCACAATGAACTGCTTAGAATAATCTGGAGCTTTTAGAACTGGTGCTGAGCACATTGCTTGTTTCAGGGTGTCAAAGGCCTGTTGGCATTCCACAGTCCAGTTCACTTTCTTGGGCATTTTCTTGGAGGTGAGTTCAGTGAGGGCTGTCACAATGGATCCATATCCCTTCACAAACCTCCTGTAATACCCAGTCAAGCCAAGGAATGCCCTGACTTGAGTCGGGGTTTTTGGAGCTACCCAGTCCAGAATAGTCTGGATCTTGGGTTGGAGTGGCTGAACTTGGCCTCCACCTAGAAGGTGTCCCAAGTAAACCACAGTTCCCTGCCCTATCTGGCATTTGGATGCCTTGATAGAGAGGCCTGCAGATTGCAGAGCCTTCAAAACCTTCTTCAGGTGGACCAGGTGATCCTGCCAGGTGGAGCTAAAGACAGCAATATCATCAAGATAAGCTGTGCTAAAGGACTCCAAGCCAGCAAGGACTTGATTCACCAACCTTTGGAAGGTGGCAGGGGCATTCTTTAAACCAAAGGGCATAACAGTAAACTGATAATGCCCATCAGGTGTGGAGAATGCTGTTTTCTCTTTTGCTCCAGGTGCCATTTTTATTTGCCAGTACCCTGCTGTCAAGTCAAAGGTACTTAGGAATTTGGCAGCACCTAATTTGTCTATGAGCTCATCAGCTCTTGGAATTGGATGAGCATCTGTCTTGGTGACAGAATTGAGCCCTCTGTAGTCCACACAAAACCTCATCTCTTTCTTTCCATCTTTGGTGTGAGGTTTGGGGACTAAGACCACTGGGCTAGCCCAGGGGCTGTCAGAGCGCTCAATTACCCCCAATTCCAGCATCTTGTGGACTTCCACCTTGATGCTTTCCTTAACATGGTCAGATTGTCTAAAGATTTTGTTCTTGACAGGCATGCTGTCTCCTGTGTCCACATCATGGGTACACAGGTGTGTCTGACCAGGGGTTAAGGAGAAGAGTTCAGGAAACTGTTGTAGGACTCTCCTACAATCAGCTTGCTGTTGGCCAGAGAGGGTGTCTGAGTAGATCACTCCATCTACTGTGCCATCTTTTGGGTCTGATGACAGAAGATCAGGGAGAGGTTCACTCTCTGCCTCCTGATCCTCATCTGTTACCATCAACAGATTCACATCAGCCCTGTCATGGAAGAGCTTAAGGCGGTTCACATGGATCACCCTCTTGGGGCTCCTGCTTGTGCCCAGGTCCACCAGGTAGGTGACCTGACTCTTCCTTTCTAGTACTGGGTAAGGGCCACTCCATTTGTCCTGGAGTGCCCTGGGAGCCACAGGCTCCAGAACCCAGACTTTCTGCCCTGGTTGGAACTCAACCAGTGCAGCCTTTTGGTCATACCAAAACTTCTGGAGCTGTTGGCTGGCATCAAGGTTTTTGGTTGCCTTTTCCATGTACTCTGCCATTCTAGAGCGAAGGCCAAGTACATAGTCCACTATGTCTTGTTTAGGCTCATGAAGAGGTCTCTCCCAGCCTTCTTTAACAAGAGCAAGTGGTCCCCTTACAGGATGACCAAACAGAAGTTCAAAGGGTGAGAATCCTACTCCCTTCTGTGGCACCTCTCTGTAAGCGAAAAGCAGACATGGCAAGAGGACGTCCCATCTCCTTTTGAGCTTTTCTGGGAGCCCCATGATCATGCCTTTTAATGTCTTGTTGAATCTCTCAACTAAGCCATTAGTTTGTGGATGGTATGGTGTAGTGAATTTATAAGTCACTCCACACTCATTCCACATATGTTTCAGGTATGCTGACATGAAGTTGGCACCTCTGTCAGACACCACCTCCTTAGGGAAACCCACTCTGGTAAAGATACCAATGAGGGCCTTGGCTACTGCAGGGGCAGTAGTCGACCTAAGGGGAATAGCTTCAGGATACCTGGTAGCATGATCCACTACTACCAGGATATACATATTTCCTGAGGCTGTGGGAGGTTCCAGTGGACCAACTATGTCCACACCCACTCTTTCAAAGGGAACCCCCACCACTGGAAGTGGAATGAGGGGGGCCTTTGGGTGCCCACCTGTCTTACCACTGGCTTGACAGGTGGGGCAGGAGAGGCAAAACTCCTTAACCATGTTGGACATATTGGGCCAGTAGAAGTAGTTGACTAACCTCTCCCACGTCTTGGTTTGTCCCAAATGTCCAGCAAGGGGAATGTCATGGGCCAATGTTAGGATGAACTCTCTGAACAGCTGAGGCACTACCACTCTCCTAGTGGCACCAGGTTTGGGGTCTCTGGCCTCAGTGTACAGGAGTCCATCTTCCCAATAGACCCTATGTGTTCCATTTTTCTTGCCTTTGGACTCTTCAGCAGCTTGCTGCCTAAGGCCTTCAAGAGAGGGACAGGTTTCTTGTCCCTTACACAGCTCCTCCCTTGAGGGTCCCCCTGGGCCTAAGAGCTCAACCTGATAAGGTTCAAGCTCCAAAGGCTCAGTTCCCTCAGAGGGCAGAACTTCTTCCTGAGAAGAGAGGTTCCCTTTCTTTTGCTGTGTTGCAGTTGGTTTCCCAACTGACTTTCCTGTTCTCTTGGTAGGCTGGGCCATTCTTCCAGACTCCAGCTCTACTTGTTCACCCTGTGCCTTGCATTGTGCTCTTGTTTTCACACACACCAGTTCAGGGATACCCAGCATTGCTGCATGGGTTTTTAGTTCTACCTCAGCCCATGCTGAGGACTCCAGGTCATTTCCAAGCAGACAGTCCACTGGGATATTTGAGGAGACCACCACCTGTTTCAGGCCATTGACCCCTCCCCATTCTAAAGTAACCATTGCCATGGGATGTACTTTTCTCTGATTGTCAGCGTTGGTGACTGTGTAAGTTTTTCCAGTCAGGTATTGGCCAGGGGAAACCAGTTTCTCTGTCACCATGGTGACACTGGCACCTGTATCCCTCAGGCCCTCTATTCTAGTCCCATTAATTAAGAGTTGCTGTCTGTATTTTTGCATGTTAGGCGGCCAGACAGCTAGTGTGGCTAAATCCACCCCACCCTCAGAAACTAGAGTAGCTTCAGTGTGGACCCTGATTTGCTCTGGGCACACTGTTGATCCCACTTGGAGACTAGCCATACCAGTGTTACCTGGATGGGAGTTTGGAGTGGAACCTTTCTTGGGACAGGCCTTGTCTCCAGTTTGGTGTCCATGCTGTTTACAGCTATGACACCAGGCCTTTTTGGGATCAAAGTTTTTACCCTTGTACCCATTGTTTTGTGAAGAGGCTCTGGGCCCACCCTCCTGTGCAGGTTTTTGGGGGCCTGTAGAAGACTCTTTACTATTTTTAGTTTTGGTTGTCTCATCACTCTTCCCCTGGGGAGTCTTTGTGACCCCTTTCTTTTGGTCACCCCCTGTTGAAGTCTTGGACACCCTTGTCTTGACCCAATGGTCCGCCTTCTTTCCCAATTCTTGGGGAGAAATTGGTCTTAGGTCTACCAGATGCTGATGCAGTTTATCATTGAAACAATTACTTAACAGGTGTTCTTTCACAAATAAATTGTACAGCCCATCATAATTACTTACACCACTGCCTTGAATCCAACCATCTAGTGTTTTTACTGAGTAGTCTACAAAGTCAACCCAGGTCTGGCTCGAGGATTTTTGAGCCCCCCTGAATCTAATCCTATACTCCTCAGTGGAGAATCCAAAGCCCTCAATCAGGGTACCCTTCATGAGGTCATAAGATTCTGCATCTTGTCCAGAGAGTGTGAGGAGTCTATCCCTACACTTTCCTGTGAACATTTCCCAAAGGAGAGCACCCCAGTGAGATCTGTTCACTTTTCTGGTTACACAAGCCCTCTCAAAAGCTGTGAACCATTTGGTGATGTCATCACCATCTTCATATTTAGTTACAATCCCTTTAGGGATTTTCAACATGTCAGGAGAATCTCTGACCCTATTTATGTTGCTGCCACCATTGATGGGTCCTAGGCCCATCTCTTGTCTTTCCCTCTCTATGGCTAGGATCTGTCTTTCCAAAGCCAATCTTTTGGCCATCCTGGCTAACTGGATGTCCTCTTCACTGGGGTTATCCTCAGTGATTTCAGAGGTGTTGGTCTCTCCTGTGAGGGAACCAGCATCTCTGACTATTATTTTTGGAGTCAGGGTTTGAGGGACCCTGTTCTCCCTAGATAGGACTGGTAGGGGGGAATTTTCCTCCAAGTCACTATCCTCTTCCTCTGAGTTGCCACCCTCAGAGGGGTTGGCCTTTTCAAACTCTGCCAAAAGCTCCTGGAGCTGTATTTTGGTAGGTTTGGGGCCCATTGTTATTTTCTTTATTTTACAGAGTGACCTTAGCTCCCTCATCTTAAGATGGAGGTAAGGTGTGGTGTCGAGTTCCACCACAGTCACATCTGTGCTAGACATTTTGCTTCTAAAAGTTGGAATACTTTTTAAGAATCTACAACTGGTTCTAGAATCTAATTCAAACTTTTACAAACTTTTAAACTCTAAAAGAAATGCTAAACAGGATCTAACACAAGGCCCTAGCAGGTCTTTTAAGAATTTAGAAAACTTTTCAAATTGCAAAAATCAATTTCTAATGACAATTTTTGAATTTGTCGTGTGATCAGGTATTGGCTGAGTAGTCCAGCAAATGCAAAGTCTTGTACCCCACCGCTGATCCACCAATGTAGGAAGTTGGCTCTGTATGTGCTATTTCAAAGTAAGGAATAGCATGCACAGAGTCCAAGGGTTCCCCTTAGAGGTAAAATAGTGGTAAAAAGAGATAATACTAATGCTCTATTTTGTGGTAGTGTGGTCGAGCAGTAGGCTTATCCAAGGAGTAGTGTTAAGCATTTGTTGTACATACACATAGACAATAAATGAGGTACACACACTCAGAGACAAATCCAGCCAATAGGTTTTTGTATAGAAAAATATATTTTCTTAGTTTATTTTAAGAACCACAGGTTCAAATTCTACATGTAATATCTCATTCGAAAGGTATTGCAGGTAAGTACTTTAGGAACTTTAAATCATAAAAATTGCATGTATACTTTTCAAGTTATTGACAAATAGCTGTTTTAAAAGTGGACACAGTGCAATTTTCACAGTTCCTGGGGGAGGTAAGTTTTTGTTAGTTTTACCAGGTAAGTAAGACACTTACAGGGTTCAGTTCTTGGTCCAAGGTAGCCCACCGTTGGGGGTTCAGAGCAACCCCAAAGTCACCACACCAGCAGCTCAGGGCCGGTCAGGTGCAGAGTTCAAAGTGGTGCCCAAAACACATAGGCTAGAATGGAGAGAAGGGGGTGCCCCGGTTCCGGTCTGCTTGCAGGTAAGCACCCGCGTCTTCGGAGGGCAGACCAGGGGGGTTTTGTAGGGCACCGGGGGGGGACACAAGCCCACACAGAAATTTCACCCTCAGCAGCGCGGGGGCGGCCGGGTGCAGTGTAGAAACAAGCGTCGGGTTCGCAATGTTAGTCTATGAGAGATCTCGGGATCTCTTCAGCGCTGCAGGCAGGCAAGGGGGGGATTCCTCGGGGAAACCTCCACTTGGGCAAGGGAGAGGGACTCCTGGGGGTCACTTCTCCAGTGAAAGTCCGGTCCTTCAGGTCCTGGGGGCTGCGGTTGCAGGGTCTCTCCCAGGCGTCGGGACTTTGGATTCAAAGAGTCGCGGTCAGGGGAAGCCTCGGGATTCCCTCTGCAGGCGGCGCTGTGGGGGCTCAGGGGGGACAGGTTTTGGTACTCACAGTATCAGAGTAGTCCTGGGGTCCCTCCTGAGGTGTTGGATCTCCACCAGCCGAGTCGGGGTCGCCGGGTGCAGTGTTGCAAGTCTCACGCTTCTTGCGGGGAGCTTGCAGGGTTCTTTCAAGGCTGCTGGAAACAAAGTTGCAGCCTTTCTTGGAGCAGGTCCGCTGTCCTCGGGAGTTTCTTGTCTTTTCGAAGCAGGGGCAGTCCTCAGAGAATGTCGAGGTCGCTGGTCCCTTTGGAAGGCGTCGCTGGAGCAGGATCTTTGGAAGGCAGGAGACAGGCCGGTGAGTTTCTAGAGCCAAGGCAGTTGTCGTCTTCTGGTCTTCCTCTGCAGGGGTTTTCAGCTAGGCAGTCCTTCTTCTTGTAGTTGCAGGAATCTAATTTTCTAGGGTTCAGGGTAGCCCTTAAATACTAAATTTAAGGGCGTGTTTAGGTCTGGGGGGTTAGTAGCCAATGGCTACTAGCCCTGAGGGTGGGTACACCCTCTTTGTGCCTCCTCCCAAGGGGAGGGGGTCACAATCCTAACCCTATTGGGGGAATCCTCCATCTGCAAGATGGAGGATTTCTGAAAGTTAGAGTCACCTCAGCTCAGGACACCTTAGGGGCTGTCCTGACTGGCCAGTGACTCCTCCTTGTTATTCTCATTATTTTCTCCGGCCTTGCCGCCAAAAGTGGGGGCCGTGGCCGGAGGGGGCGGGCAACTCCACTAAGCTGGAGTGCCCTGCTGGGCTGTGACAAAGGGGTGAGCCTTTGAGGCTCACCGCCAGGTGTCACAGCTCCTGCCTGGGGGAGGTGTTAGCATCTCCACCCAGTGCAGGCTTTGTTACTGGCCTCAGAGTGACAAAGGCACTCTCCCCATGGGGCCAGCAACATGTCTCTAGTGTGGCAGGCTGCTGGAACTAGTCAGCCTACACAGACAGTCGGTTAAGTTTCAGGGGGCACCTCTAAGGTGCCCTCTGTGGTGTATTTTGCAATAAAATGTACACTGGCATCAGTGTGCATTTATTGTGCTGAGAAGTTTGATACCAAACTTCCCAGTTTTCAGTGTAGCCATTATGGTGCTGTGGAGTTCGTGTTTGACAGACTCCCAGACCATATACTCTTATGGCTACCCTGCACTTACAATGTCTAAGGTTTTGTTTAGACACTGTAGGGGTACCATGCTCATGCACTGGTACCCTCACCTATGGTATAGTGCACCCTGCCTTAGGGCTGTAAGGCCTGCTAGAGGGGTGTCTTACCTATACTGCATAGGCAGTGAGAGGCTGGCATGGCACCCTGAGGGGAGTGCCATGTCGACTTACTCGTTTTGTCCTCACTAGCACACACAAGCTGGCAAGCAGTGTGTCTGTGCTGAGTGAGAGGTCTCCAGGGTGGCATAAGACATGCTGCAGCCCTTAGAGACCTTCCTTGGCATCAGGGCCCTTGGTACTAGAAGTACCAGTTACAAGGGACTTATCTGGATGCCAGGGTCTGCCAATTGTGGATACAAAAGTACAGGTTAGGGAAAGAACACTGGTGCTGGGGCCTGGTTAGCAGGCCTCAGCACACTTTCAATTGTAAACATAGCATCAGCAAAGGCAAAAAGTCAGGGGGCAACCATGCCAAGGAGGCATTTCCTTACACAACCCCCCCCCCAAACGAAAGAGGATGAGACTAACCTTTCCCAAGAGAGTCTTCATTTTCTAAGTGGAAGAACCTGGAAAGGCCATCTGCATTGGCATGGGCAGTCCCAGGTCTGTGTTCCACTATAAAGTCCATTCCCTGTAGGGAGATGGACCACCTCAACAGTTTAGGGTTTTCACCTTTCATTTGCATCAGCCATTTGAGAGGTCTGTGGTCAGTTTGAACTAGGAAGTGAGTCCCAAAGAGGTATGGTCTCAGCTTCTTCAGGGACCAAACCACAGCAAAGGCCTCCCTCTCAATGGCACTCCAACGCTGCTCCCTGGGGAGTAACCTCCTGCTAATGAAAGCAACAGGCTGGTCAAGGCCATCATCATTTGTTTGGGACAAAACTGCCCCTATCCCATGTTCAGAGGCATCAGTCTGCACAATGAACTGCTTAGAATAATCTGGAGCTTTTAGAACTGGTGCTGAGCACATTGCTTGTTTCAGGGTGTCAAAGGCCTGTTGGCATTCCACAGTCCAGTTCACTTTCTTGGGCATTTTCTTGGAGGTGAGTTCAGTGAGGGCTGTCACAATGGATCCATATCCCTTCACAAACCTCCTGTAATACCCAGTCAAGCCAAGGAATGCCCTGACTTGAGTCGGGGTTTTTGGAGCTACCCAGTCCAGAATAGTCTGGATCTTGGGTTGGAGTGGCTGAACTTGGCCTCCACCTACAAGGTGTCCCAAGTAAACCACAGTTCCCTGCCCTATCTGGCATTTGGATGCCTTGATAGAGAGGCCTGCAGATTGCAGAGCCTTCAAAACCTTCTTCAGGTGGACCAGGTGATCCTGCCAGGTGGAGCTAAAGACAGCAATATCATCAAGATAAGCTGTGCTAAAGGACTCCAAGCCAGCAAGGACTTGATTCACCAACCTTTGGAAGGTGGCAGGGGCATTCTTTAAACCAAAGGGCATAACAGTAAACTGATAATGCCCATCAGGTGTGGAGAATGCTGTTTTCTCTTTTGCTCCAGGTGCCATTTTTATTTGCCAGTACCCTGCTGTCAAGTCAAAGGTACTTAGGAATTTGGCAGCACCTAATTTGTCTATGAGCTCATCAGCTCTTGGAATTGGATGAGCATCTGTCTTGGTGACAGAATTGAGCCCTCTGTAGTCCACACAAAACCTCATCTCTTTCTTTCCATCTTTGGTGTGAGGTTTGGGGACTAAGACCACTGGGCTAGCCCAGGGGCTGTCAGAGCGCTCAATTACCCCCAATTCCAGCATCTTGTGGACTTCCACCTTGATGCTTTCCTTAACATGGTCAGATTGTCTAAAGATTTTGTTCTTGACAGGCATGCTGTCTCCTGTGTCCACATCATGGGTACACAGGTGTGTCTGACCAGGGGTTAAGGAGAAGAGTTCAGGAAACTGTTGTAGGACTCTCCTACAATCAGCTTGCTGTTGGCCAGAGAGGGTGTCTGAGTAGATCACTCCATCTACTGTGCCATCTTTTGGGTCTGATGACAGAAGATCAGGGAGAGGTTCACTCTCTGCCTCCTGATCCTCATCTGTTACCATCAACAGATTCACATCAGCCCTGTCATGGAAGAGCTTAAGGCGGTTCACATGGATCACCCTCTTGGGGCTCCTGCTTGTGCCCAGGTCCACCAGGTAGGTGACCTGACTCTTCCTTTCTAGTACTGGGTAAGGGCCACTCCATTTGTCCTGGAGTGCCCTGGGAGCCACAGGCTCCAGAACCCAGACTTTCTGCCCTGGTTGGAACTCAACCAGTGCAGCCTTTTGGTCATACCAAAACTTCTGGAGCTGTTGGCTGGCATCAAGGTTTTTGGTTGCCTTTTCCATGTACTCTGCCATTCTAGAGCGAAGGCCAAGTACATAGTCCACTATGTCTTGTTTAGGCTCATGAAGAGGTCTCTCCCAGCCTTCTTTAACAAGAGCAAGTGGTCCCCTTACAGGATGACCAAACAGAAGTTCAAAGGGTGAGAATCCTACTCCCTTCTGTGGCACCTCTCTGTAAGCGAAAAGCAGACATGGCAAGAGGACGTCCCATCTCCTTTTGAGCTTTTCTGGGAGCCCCATGATCATGCCTTTTAATGTCTTGTTGAATCTCTCAACTAAGCCATTAGTTTGTGGATGGTATGGTGTAGTGAATTTATAAGTCACTCCACACTCATTCCACATATGTTTCAGGTATGCTGACATGAAGTTGGCACCTCTGTCAGACACCA